>NC_065587.1:84864470-85172127 GCF_024542745.1 Macaca thibetana thibetana | reverse complement strand
GGTGCATGCCACTAAACCTGTTTTTTTTTCTGTTTGTTTGTTTGTTTGTTTGTTTTGGTAAAGATAGGGTCGCACTATGTTGCCTAGGCTAGATAATTTTATATTTTATATTGAAACTTTTGGTCTATTTAGAGTTAATCCCATGTGAAATATGTAATGTATGGCATCAGTTTCATCTTTTTCTAAATGGCTATCTGGTTGCCACACATGTGTATTTACAAATTGATCTTTACTTACTGTTTTGAAATTCTTCACTTCTTCCCCCCCGCCCCCTTCTTCATCCTTCCTGAGTTCTATGCGTTTTCTTCTGCATCCCTGTTGTCTGGTCATGTCTTCAAAGTTTTAGGATGTTTCACTGCAGCTTTCTAGGTTTGTGGATATACTTTACTGGTGCATTTTCTTCTGCTTCTGAGAAGCAATAATTTTTTTTTTCTTATAGGGGACATGGCAGTTTTACATACCTTTTTGCTCATATTCAAGTTCTTTGTATTTTTCTGAATTTTCTGTTAGCATGAGGGTCCTGTGAAGGCGGAAGACTTAGGGCAACCTTCTCGGTTTCTCAGTATCCTGTAGCTTCTTTTGGTGCTGAATTTGCAGTTTCTCTGCCACATGGTGTGGACTCATTGTTCACTTTCCATGACGTTTCTCTCTGCTTTTCTCACTGCTCCCTGCTCCACCCTGTTCATTCGCAGATCTGCCCAGAGCAGTTCCTACTCAGCCTGAGCCCCTCTCCTCCTGTTGGTGAATATTTGCTGGTGTTTTCTGGATCTGCTACTTACAGTGACCCTGGCTCCCCACCCATTCTTAGCTGGTGCCCCCCTCCCATGCCATCAGTTCTGATGGTGTGGGTGTCCCTTCACTTACTCTTATTATTTGAGTAAACATGATTAGAGGTTCTAGTTATTCTTCCAGCTGCTTTTCATGCTTTTTAGGACAAGAAGGAAGAGTCAAGTGTGAGCAGTGCCCATACCTTTTCTAGAGTCTGGATAGACTCTACATATTCCTTTTAAAATAGGTAAACTTGAGCTTAGCTTTAAAATACTGAACATTAAAGTAAATAAAATCAAGGTCTGAATAAAAAAAAGTTTGGTCCCCAGTCCTTTCTACAAATACCAGGAATCTTTAGCGTGTATTGGGTATGTAATCTTCAACAGCATTGGATAGGGTGACATGAATACGAAGTTGGTTTAATGTTGCTTTCTCTCCTGACTTCTGTTTTCCAAGTCCACAAGGTAGAGTTAAATGAACTTGACTAAATTTTTCTGCAAAGTAATTTTTTTTAACATGGTAGTAATTATTTCAACTTTAATGCAAATGGCATAGTGATCCAAAGAAAGAAGTCTTCAAACTGCTTAGGAGTGCTATTTTGGGCCATTAATGATTTATCAGGAATCACCATTAGTGAAAATTTAAATACTAAGAGAAGTGTACTTCTGTATGCTTCATAAACTTTCCAAATGGCTAGAGGAGCTCCATTTTTTTTTTTCTGTCTCTCATTATTCTATGAAATGTGTTTTTATGTCTCCCAAGTCTAGCAGCATCGTACATTTGCTGCTATAAATGTCTCCCATCAGAAGGCCAAATATGGAAGTTACAATTATAGAAATGTTTTCCCTAAAGACATTAGCCACATGGGACGCTAAACGACTTGCTCTATTTCAGTCTTTCTCATTTGTGTTTTCCAGACGTACATTCTATATGAGCTTGGAAGGCAGCTTGCAGAGTCTATGCTGACAAGCTTATTTTCCATATAATGTGGAAGAAACATTGATATTGAGATTTTGACTGACCCAAACCTGTCTGTGAACGCACAGGCATGACAGAAGATGTGCAGCACTCTCTTCATACCCTCACATTGCCTGTCACTTAAAACAAATTGTGGCAGTCTTGGGTGACAAATAGTAAACTATAACCCGCTCACATCATTTTGCTATTTATCTGTGTTCAAAGAGTGGCACATTCAAGTCTCTTTGGTTTTGAACTCCTGTCATCAAAATCCGATCTCAAGTGTGACTCATTTGTTTCCTCTTGCTGTTGAGCATCTCTTCTTGCTTAAAGCTCAGCTCATCCTGACACCACATGTTGAGTGTACCATACACCAGGTACTGTGAGGTGCTGCGGTTCCAAACCTCAGTGAGATGCTGGCCTTTTTCTCATGGAACTCACAGCCCAGAGAGGGAGACAGCACATCATGACAATGCAGTCAGACAGGGAGAATAGTAACAAGGCATGTGGGATGTGGAGGACTGGAGTGGAGGAACAGCCTGCGGGGCAGGTGGGGAGGTGTGTGCAAGTCTGTCTGTGAATGTGCTCAGGGTTCTCAGGTCCTTGGCTCTTCTGTACTCCTTTGTCTGCTTCATGCTGGGAAAGCTTTTGCAGTAGAACTTTGCCAACCCTCAGCCTGACCTGGCATTTTGGTACTTGAAGCTGAAGGCACCTGATAGCTCTTTGAGCTCTGTATGCAGATGTTACATGGTAGAGTTAGGGCTTATTTGTAAAGTTCATTTCTTTTGAAATGAGTCCAGCCCTAAGTTGCATAAACACCAATACTTAGGTGTGTGTGTAGATATTTGTGTCTTTTCTAGCTTCCTATATATTTTCCTTGTGATCTAAATTAGCAAAGATCTCTAAAATAGATCTGTAAAATTGGATTTTTGACCAAACACTCATAAACTTTACCAATCTATGGAAATATTGAAATAGGCTGGATCACATTTATAAGTTTAAAAAAGCGTATGTTTGCCTTTCTTGTAACCATGGCCCAGCCTGTCCATAGTATATCAATTTATGTAATATACTTTCTGAAAGCAAGCATTTCTATGATCTTTCTTTTCTTTTTCCTCTTAATTCTTTAGATTTTCTTCTAGTATTTCTGCTGTTCATTCTTATAGTTACTCTCATTAAAAACTATATTTCTGGTTCACTTTCATGTGCCCTGGTGCAGTGGTCATGAGGTGCTCAATGAATGTTTGTTGAAGCAAGTCATGTCTTAGCAACTATTTTTCCAGTAATTTTCTCACCAACTTTCGATCCATTTTACTTTTGTTTATATAATAAGGGTTTTTATAGCCTGTTATTCATAATTTTATTTAATTTACCTATTTTGACATTGCATTCAGTTTTATAACCTTATTTCCAACAACTATTGAGATCAGCCTTTATTTTGAACTGGTTTTAATGCTTGCTTCCACTCGGTTTAGACCATCTCCCACCTCTGTTCTTTGGTTCTTTGTTTAGGTTATCTGTTATTTATCATCTCAGAGTCATTGTTTTCAGAGCAAGTTTGTAAGTTAGTAGACCTTCTTTTGATGGTTTTGCTACTTTTGCACATGAAGAACTATGTGAGTGAAGAACTGTTTTGCTCTTGATCTTTTCCCCTCAAAATGCTGTGAAAGTCACTTTCTTATGTTCTGGAGCTCAGTATAGCCAAGGGACGTTCTTTTATCAGCATAACATTTTTTTTTCTTTTGTAAACATTCTCCTTTTGTTTTGATACTATAGAATTTAAAATTTTATTTTTAAAATTTAAAATTTTCAACAAGGTTCTTCCTTCCTTTTGTCTTCCTATTCAGAGACCCCCTTTTTTTGGTCAGGCGCTGACCTCTTTTCAGCTCATTTCCATTGACTCTTTGAGTGTAGCTTGTCCCTCATTTCTTCTCTCGCTTTCCTCTGTAGTTCCCATTACGTTTCATTGACAACTTCCATTTTTTCTTTCTCTGTATCTGTTACCTTCTTCTATATTATTTTCATCTATTTATTCTTGACACTTCCATTCTATGACTGCATTTCATGTTTGCTTTCAGATTTTACTCATTTGATTACATGAAGTGTAGATTGTATTCTTTCTTTCTCCTTCTAATACAGAATCTACTTCTGAGTTTCCATTCACATGTCAACTGTTTCCTCCTTGTCTCCCTTTCTCTCTCTCTCTGTCTCTCTCTCTCTCCCTCCCTCTCTTCCTCTCTCTCTCTCTCTTTCTCTCTCTTTCTCTTTCATATTTCTCTCTTTTTTTCTTAAGGTTATGTTTTCTTGGACTAGCTTCTTTTTCTTATTGTAAGCAGAATAGAGCAAAACACTTCATTTCTGCGATCTTGAATATACTGTTCCCTTTATTTTGCTTTGGAAAATCTTTTTGCTAGGAGAGCTCCTGTTGTTGTTGGCTCTTGTCGTGGGCTATTGTTGCTCATTTAAATTGTTTGCCAGTGGTTGTTGCTTACTGTTTATTGTCATTGATGTTGGTTGATGTTTGTTAGTGTTATTATTGTGGCTTGTTGTTTGTTGTTGCTTTTGATGATTGTTTGCTTTTGCTTTTGCCTGGCTGAGGAGTGGCCTGTCCAGGCCCAGGAGGATTTTCTTTGTTCTCTGACACTGCCTACCTTCTTACACAGTTAGAAATCTGTGCAAGGTCATGAGCTGAAGGACTGGGCTAGGTGGTCTACACTTGGCCAGATTCTTCATTTGTCTAGTTTGGTTTATCTTTCTGATAAGGAAAGGCTTATTTCCATAATATCTTATGGGATTATTTAAAGGAGGATTTATCCATAATACGTGGAAGCATCTGCATTTTTTATCGTAGCATAAGCACAGTATGGAAAACTCTCTTCTTTGTAGGACACTGTATGCACAGCTTTCTTTCTGTCCCTTCCTGTTACCTCTACCATGTACCAACACACAGTGTGCAATGGCCTGTTCCTCCACCCTGTGGAGATGGCTGTGATGATGACTGGGTGAGAACTGGTGGAGAAAGAGCAATATCAATGGGGATGGTTGGGTTGGTATGATGACATAGCCCAGGATACTTCAGAAAATAATTTCTGCCAACAATTGGCAGTGGAGGGAGGAAGAAGCACAGATAGAAATCTTCCTGTCTTAAGCTTGCTGTTTTTTTGTTTTACTTTACACACCTGTCCTTGTTTTGTTTTGTTATTAAAGAGGCAGAGTCTTGTTATGTTTGCTGTGTTGCCCAGGCTAGACTCGAGCTTCTGGGCCCAAGTGATCCTCTCATCTCAGCCTCCTGAGTATCTGTGACAACAGGTGCCTACCTCCACGCCTGGCTTGTCCATGGTTTTATTCATAAAACTCTCTCCTCAGGGTATGGCCGATATAACCAATATTTCTAGTTTGTTAGAAATATTGAATTTAGTTTGCATTTCATCTAAAACAGAAACAGATGAGGATGAAACAGCTGTTTATGACTTTAGCAGTTGCCATCTTAAGCCAGAGTTTTTGTTAGAGCTTGGGGTGGACATTTTTTTCAATTAATTTTTTTTTTTTGGTAATAGAGACAGGATCTCACTATGTTGCTCAGGCTGCTCTCAAATTCCTGGCCTCAAATGATCCTCTCACCTCAGGCCTCCAAAGTGTTGGGATTACAGGTGTGAGCCACTGCACCCAGCCATAATAGGCATTTTTATTGAACTTTCTAGTATAAGTTTCTGTCACACCTTTTCTTTTTCTAGTGATGTTGCAGGTCATCCTCTAGGACCCCTTTCACCCGACTCCCCACGATCTGCAGAGTTAAAGGCAGGTGGCAGGTCTGTGATCTTAGTTCAAGAAGGTAATCAAAAAAAGGAACTTTTTTTTTTTTTTAACATCGAGTGAGTCTGATTTATTACTTAGCTGCAACTGTGTAGTTCCTTGACTAATTTAAGAGTAGAGTTTTTAGGCCATAGTAAATCTTTTTAGAACAAGAGGAACTTAAAATGAAGATGTTCTACGTGGCCCACATCTAAGGTAAATCAGATAAGCCCCTAAAGAGAATGTATTAAGCTCTTTTCTCATTTCCAATTTGCAAGTATGGCCTGTCATTTGAACGATTTACAAAATGCTCACTTAGTTTCCAAGGGAGCATTCATTTTATATTTGAGTGCCTGCCCTGTGCTCAGCACTGGGAAGAACAAGTTAGAAAAGACAAGGTCCTTGTTCTGAAGATGTGGGAGGAGAGTTGGTGAATATGGGTGAATTTATTCTAGTGCAGGATAGATTATTGTGAGTCCAAGTATTTTTTCAAATTTGCCTGCAAGTTTTGTGTAGGAGCATTTATTGTTTACTCTGCAAAGTCTTCAGAAATTCACAATTTGACCTAGCGTGCCTACTGATGTTTAAGCCTAAATTAACACAGTATCTGGCATTTAAATAGTATATTCTCTTATAATTAGATCAACATTTTTCCTGTTTAGAATGTAACATTGGAATCCAGGGACTTTTTAGGTTACCAAGTCTGGAAGCTGTAGTTTTATATATATATTTTTGAATTAAGGATCTAATCTGTTTTAAGGAATTGTTTTAATTTTGTTGATTTCCATTATCTAACATTTCTGTATTTTAATTGGGTTAATAAAGCACAAATTGACTACATTATCAAGGCATATGAGGATGCAGACGTAAAATGTCACCATAGGCAAGAGTTAATGGAATCAAGATGGTGCAGGGGAACATGCCACCAGCTCAGCTGCGGCCTCAAGGTATGCAGTGACATTTAAAAAATGTCTGCTGAAGCCAGACAGCCGGTTCATTAGATTAATTAAAGTGAAAACTAACCCCGATCTGGTGTTTTGATAATGACCACAGGGCTGCCACAGTTGCAATAAGCTAATGCTTGGCATTGTTCTCATTAAGACCGCAGTGGAATTGCCTTTATAGTTTCTTCTAAACTTTCAAATTCACCTTTTAGCAATAAAGTGGACTTTTAGCTTTCTTGATTGTTTTCTCATGGTTTAAGTGACACACAAGGGTAAATTTCATTTTTATTAAAGGTGACAGCCTCCTTTTTTCTGGCTCTTACATTCTTTATGGGACATTGAAGAAATCAAGGCAGCAACAGCAGGTTTCTACACTCCCACAGGCTGTCCATTCTGGAGGAATTCTGCAGGAAGAGGAGGTTGTCTACACTGTCTATGGTCAAATGCAGGGTGTTATTTTTTCACATTTTAATCCATCACAGACTAACTTTTCTGTAAAGCACAATAAAAAGGAACTACTAACATAATAAAGTAGAAAAAAAGAGATACACAAAAAATAAAAGCCCCAGTATTTTATTAGATGCCATGTTTATAAAATTACTCTCAAATTGCACTTCAGTTTCTCAATGGTTGCATTTAATTTTGGCACTTATTCTGGAAAGGCAGCAAGCACTTTGCATACTCTCCTGAGTCACACTGCTCTGGACTTCGTGTCACCATGTAAGTATCTCGTTGGTTCTGTGAAAAAGGCCCTGACATGCCTTTCCCTGCTAAAAGTGCTGACCTGGACAAAAACCTGATTCGGACATTTAAGTCCACGTTTTCAGAAAAAGGTCATCAAGGCTGCTCCTGATTATGCCATTTGAGAGCACGTAGAATTCTAGGCCATTTGTGACTTTTTTTTTGTTACTCAAATTGCTCACTTAAAAATAAAATTAGTTTCGTAAAGTCCCTGGTTAGAATGACTTTAGATTAAAAAATACACACACACACACACACACACACATGCACACACACACACGTATATACATTATCATTATACATACACATCATGTATATACGTGTGTGTCAATAAAAATGAATAAATAAGAATAAATAAATATAGATGTACATATATTTCTGAGGCCAAAAATTTCCTGCTTCCAGGGTCCAGGTGTACAGAATGTTAGTTATGTGTGCATTTATTATAGATTTTTTTTTTTTTGGAAAAATGGCAGTGAAAACAAATATATGTGCTCGTATATTCTTTTTTTCTTTCTTTCTTTTAGAGACAGAGTCTTGCTGTCACCCAGGCTGGAGTGCAGTGGTGCAATCGTAGCTCACTGCAGCCTGGAGCTCCTAGGCGGATGATCTTCCTGCCACAGCCTGCTGAGTAGCTAGGACTGTAGGTGCATGCCACCATGCCTGGCCTGCTCGTATATTTGTATTTCCCCCTTTCCCTTCACAATCTACAGGAAATGCACATGTGATAACTAACACTCTCTATGCTGAGACCCTGGAAACGGAGGAGGCTTTTGCCCACAGTTGAGTTCAGTAGAGAACTTAGTTTATTTAGAATCGAAACTTCAAGGAAGGTTTTTGTGTGGCTTCTGACATGTAAATGAGAATCAATCATGAATATCTGTCCTTTCTCTCAACTAGCACTGAAAGGTTCAAGGTATGTGCGGCGTTTTTCATCTCAGCATTGTTGGCAATAACTAATGATTGCAAAGGTTCCGAGAGCAATTTAAATTCCCACAAACAGTGCACAGGATACCTACATTAAAGTAGATACAAAAAATGGAATTTTATGTAACTGTGTAAAACTATGAGCATTTTTTAGCATGTCTTTCAGTGAACATGTGTGCCTAGTGCAGAGGTCAGCAAACTGCTGCTCTGAAAGGCTAGGTAGTAAGCAGTTCCTTCTTCTTGGCCCGCGCCACCTGTGTCGCAAGTACTCCACGGTACTACACCATGATAGCAAAAAGCAGCAGGCAATTTGTAAATGAAAGAACATGGAACATGTATTCCAATAAAGCTTTATGGACATTGAAATTGGAATTTTATACACTTTACACATCATGAAGTAATATTCTTCTTTTGATTTTTTTTTGACCGTCTGAAAGTATAAAAATCACTCTTAGCATTCCAACCATACAAAAACACGCAGACAGCCTTTTTTGGCCTTCAGCCATAGTTGGCTGACTTCTACCGTAGGGCCTGGGGATGGAACTGCTGGGGCATGTGATGTGGATGTTATTTCACTGTAGAAGACACTACCAAATAGTTTTCCAAAGTGATTGTATCCAGTTTACAACACGAAAATAGTTTTTTAACTAATGCAAGATGTGAGATTTTATGGTTGAAGTTTGTAATGGCTTAGGAAAGAGTTTGTTTCCTTTTGACTCCTGACTGTGGTTGTGAGAAGTTAGATGTTTAGATAACTGACTTGCACTG
The DNA here is from genome assembly GCF_024542745.1 of Macaca thibetana thibetana. NCBI lineage: Eukaryota > Metazoa > Chordata > Mammalia > Primates > Cercopithecidae > Macaca > Macaca thibetana. The sequence continues at coordinate 85,163,230 of NC_065587.1, read as the reverse complement.
CACATATTAGCAAAACTAATTGATGTGTGTGATTGGAAAGTGTTGCATGTGTACGTTATGTTATATTTGGTTTACTGCTTTACTATTAATGGACCAGATCAGCAAACACAAATTTTTTTTTATCTTGAACTTCACATTTCCTTGACAAGTTCTATAACCTTAGTCGCATGTGCTTTACTTACAAAAAGCTTTCTAATGTAATTCTCTTTGTAAAATGGATTATATTTCTTATTTTAATAAACTATTGGGGCCATGCGCAGTCAACATTCAAAATTATATTTGGGCTTTGGAGCAGTCCTCTCCTGCATAATCCGAGTGAATGAGCCTGTTTGATTTACTGGGTAATTTATCTTGCTAAAGATATATTAATAATGTCAAAGTGCAATGTATCACTTACAGGAATACTTGTGTAAAATATTGTTGCCCATAATAGTATTTATACAACCAAGATACGCATTTGTATTCAGGCCAAATTGATTAGAGGTTTTGGGGCCCCTTTGGGGCTGGTGTTCATATAAAGTGTTCTGTTATGATATAAATGGTGTGAACTCTCAAAGGGACAGGATGAGACAGGACTTGAGTGGCAGATGGTTTTACAAAATATTAACTCTTTGGGTTCATAGAGGACAATTTATTCAGTCACCTGTCCTGTGGCTGGGTTGTGGTTTCCCTCCTTTTCACCAAGTTTACTACACAGCCAAAGAAGAAACTCCCTTCTATACTGCTGTTTTCTTTGACATACTGTCATTACTGATGGTGTAAGCAGTAGTTTGAACAGTTTGATTTATTTGACGAATTTGGGTTTAGTGATTGGAGTGAATATTTGATTAATAGAAGGTGGGAGGGGGTTATGTTCTCTCTTCTCCATGAGAAACAGATTTTATTTCTGGTTGAGCATCTCCAATCTGGAAATCTGAAATCCAACATGCTCCAGTGGACATTTCCTTTGAGCATCACATGTTCACTCAGAACATTTGGGATTTTGTAGCATTTTGGATTTTGGATTTTCAGATTGGGGTTAGTAAACCCATATCCTAGAAGAAGCAAGGAGCCTACTCATTAGGGGATGGTTTTTACCTACTGAAGCGTGCCTTGCCATGGGAGTGTGCGCCTTTCAGAAGGGAATTGTGAGAAGCTGGAAGTTTGTTCCTTTTCCTTCTTTTCTTCCTCCCTCTCATTCTTCATCACCTTCTTGCTTTTTCCTAAATTCCCTTCTGATAATGATACTGGCTCCTCAGTTGGCTAAGAAATAAATGAAGGCTGTGCACCAGGCTTAGGGATTAACCTCTAACATCTCACCTGTTAGAGAAGACCTCCTTTTGCCGCTGCTGGTGGTTCTCCTCCCACCCTACTCCAATTTTATGTGAAAGAATGGTACAGAGTAGCTTGCAAAAGAGATAAACCAGAGGATTTTGGCTTTAATATTTCATTTTCTGTGTAATTAAAAAGCTAGGATATATTTATCATCACAGAATCATGCCAAGGCACTATTACAAGTTCTGTCATAGATTTTTTTTTCATGGTGTGATTTATCAAATGTAGTTATTTTTAAAATTGACATGAAAAATTGTATATCTTTATCATGTATAAATATATTTACATTATATATATTTTATATATTTATATATAATATGTATGTGTGTGTGTGTATGTGTATATATATACACACCTAGCATCTTATTAGATAGGCATCTATTTATATATATATATATACACACACACACACACATTGTGAAATGGTTAAATCTAGCCAATTAACAAATGCATTATCTCACATGGTTATCATTTTGAGGTGAGAACACCTAGTATCCACTCTCTCAGCATTTTTCAAGAATACAATATATCATCATTAAGTATAGTCACCATGCGGTATGGTAGATCTCTTGATCTTGTTCCTTCTATATCACTGTAAATATGCATTCTTTGACCAACATTTTCCCAACCCTCCCCTACAACCCCTCCAGCTTCTGGTAACCACATCTCAATTTATCTAAGTTCACTTTAGATGTTTGCACAGTGATGAAATTACCCAGTGACGTATTTCTCAGAATGCATCCCTGTCATTAAGCGATGCCGGACTGTATATCTGTAGTCTTTAATGTAATATGGATGGATCTTTACATATAATACAGATGTAGACTTAGATCTAAAGACAGAGACATATATATAAAATATAAGAGGGTGCCTGCTTTACTCACTAATATATCCCTAATGTAGACTAGCACCTGTCAAGTAGCAGATGGTCGTTAGATGTCAGTTGAATGAATCACAGAAGAAGGTAGCTGGCAAATGAAGGAGTTAGGTCGCAGTACTTGCCCTTTTGAGCATTCTCAAAGTGCACCCAGCAGGATAGAGGTGTCATTTGGAGGATACAGAAAATTATGCCCAACCCTGGATGTAAAATTCCTGAGAGTTTAAAAAAATGCCTGGATCCTGGTCCTGAGATGCTCATTCAGAGGATCTGGTGCGGGCACAAGCCTGATATTTTTTTGATATTTTGACATTTCAAAAAATACCAATTTTTTGAAAGCTCCTTGGTCTAGCAGGAGAAACAAGCAATGCGTGAATGTAAAGTCACTGATCTGTGTTTGACGGAGATCCATGCGATTAGGCCTGATAACTGTGGAGTGCAGAGGAAGGGGTCACAGTAGACCTGAGTAGGCTCTAAATGACTCCTGGGGAAGGGGAAATACTTGTAACTGGGAATCAGAGGGTTATCTTAGGAGGACATTATTACTAGAGCCCAGGCTGGAAGATGAAGATGAGCATGACATATTCCTGTGGGTGAGAAACAAGAACAGGCCAGCTTTACAAGACCAAAGTATAAGGCCAATATCAGATTGATACTTTCTGGGCTACAGCATCCCACTTAAAGTAATCCTTTCCCTTAACTGTTTTACCTGTGTTAATGTTTGTATTATATAGAAAATGCCCTTGTAGAATCTTCTGACGAACCATCCTGAATATTTTGGGTTTCCATTTAGGTTAAATATACTAAAGTACTTGTGATCAGAAGATGCTGCTCTACTTAAAAAGTCTAGTTAAATATTAATGTGAGGAAATTTGCTCTTGCATATTTTCACACGTAATTTCTTTAATTGGTTTTATGCGTTTTGCATAATTTAAATACCGACATCTGGATGATTTGCTCAGCCAGCGGAGAGGACTGTTTCATCAGAAAGATCTACACAGCATCTTCTCTGAACTGTGTGCCAACACTTAGCTATTTGGCATTTAAATAAAGAACGATGTTTCTGCAATGGGAAGTGTAGTGGAAATTGAACTGCCCCAAGAGTTTCTGTTCATTAAAAGGGCAGTATTAATTATATTTACTGTTTAGGGGCTGACTGCCAGTAAGGCCAGGACATCTAGGTTTGTTGGTGCCGTGGTGTGGTGGTAGCCAGACCGTTCTCTTCCTAATTCTGCCCTGGTGAGTCCTGTGACTCTTCCACATTGGTTCTAAATGTGTGCGTGTGTGTGTGTGCGTACGTGTGTGTGTTTTAACCATAGGTATTGTGATATGGCTTGTTTTAAAGTCATGGAAAAAGCAAGGCTTTTATATTTTTAGTTCATTTTCAGTGACATATTAGGTGCCTGTCTGATGTGATGCTAGGTACAGATTTTGGGGACAGTTATTAAATTATTTATGATGATAGTTTATTAGAATTAAATGTTAACATTTTAACAAAATTCCCATATTTGCTTCTGGCTTATTCTGGCCATATTAACTATTGTTTTGAGTTTTAAGGGCTGCTTTTGACTGGCAAGGAGCATTAAAAATGGGATTGATAAGAGACAGTCTTGGCCTTGGATATTGTTTTTAATAGTTTGGCTCTCACTGACCCCATCCTGACCTCTCCTTCTCTGGGCTTGACATCTTGGCTTGGACCTATTCTTTGCTTTCTGCAGGGGCAGACAGAAAATAAACTAATGTATGAGAAATTCTGATCACTTTAAGTGCTGTAAAGACAGTAAGCCAGGTGGAATGACAGAGTGTGTCTGGGGTTGGGGGTGGAGTTACTTGCATAGAGAATAAGCTTTGTCTGAGCAGGGACCTTGTTCATCTCTGATATGGTTTGGCTGTGTCTCCACCCAAATCTCATCTTGAATTCCCACATATTATGGGAGGGACTTGGTGGGAGGTAATTGAGTCACGGGGGCAGGTCTTTTCTGTGCTGTTCTCGTGATAGTGAGTAAGTCTCACAAGATCTGATGGTATTATAAGGTGGAGTTTCCCTGCACAAGCTCTCCCTTTGCCTGCTGCCATCCATGTAAGATGTGACTTGCTCCTCCTTGCCTTCTTCCATGATTGTGAGGGCTCCCCAGCCACGTGGAACTGTAAGTCCACTCAAACCTCTTTCTTCCCAGTCTTTGGCATGTCTTTGTCAGCAGTGCAAAAATGGACTAATACAGTCTCACTCACTGGTATCTCTGGTCCCGAATAGAACAGACTGACAAGAAAGGGCAAGCCATGGAGATTTAGGGGAGAATTTTCCAGGCAGACTAAACAGCACACGGAGAAGCCTTGCAGTGGGAATGAGGAGGCCACTGTGACTGTCAGGTAGAAAGTGGAGGGGAGTTGAGGTTGGAGAGGTGGGCAGGGGCAAGATTAAGTGAGATATGGTGACCATTTTATTCCAAACGCATGGGAACCCATTGTAGTGTTTTATGCATGGTCTCTTGATATTTTGAAAAGGTGGCTCTGCTGCCATATGGAGAGTAGATGATAGGGTGGCAAGAGAAGCAAAAAGACTAATTGGGGGATATCAGAGACTCAGGCAGGCTGTGGAGGTTACTGGGACCCAGGGCAGTAACAGTGGAGATGGAAAGTTGTGGATGATTCAGACCATATCATGGAGGTAGAGCTCTGTGAAGTCTGAGTCAAAGGTGACTTCTAGGCTGACCCACTTGATTCTTCTTTTTCCCAAGCTGTGGATTGTGAACTCTGCCTTCCCACCTGAACCTCCTCCTTCCTGGAGCTTAGTTCTGACAGAGGCTGATCCCCAGTGGATTTCCATTTGTTAACGTTCACAGACCGCTCTTTCCCTTCTCGTTTTTGTTTTTGTTTTATTTTTGTTTGTTTTTAAATCTGATTGTGATTCATAGATCATAATTAATAGAGCCCTTACCTGAAGGATTACATATTACTAATCAACTTTGCAGGGACATAGAACATGTTACTGGCCTACCAATATTGTTTTTATTCACGTCGTCACTCTCTGGGAACACAGCAAAAATAAAAAAGTCATTTCCTGGAGGAGGATGAAGGAGATTCTTAATGTCTTTTCATCATAACTTGCTTAGGTTGTGTGGATCAAAGGAGGAGAAAGCCAGGATAGTGGTTGAGGCAGTTGACAGAGCTTCACTGACTTCCTAGTAATCTTGGTGGCTGTTTCTACTTTGTTAGATGGACATGATTCTTCCTATGTGGAAAAGAGAATACAATAGACCCCCGCTTCTCTGCAGAGGATATACTCCAAGCCCTCCAGTGGTTGCCTGACATTGCAAACAATATGAACCCTATATACACTGTTTTCCCTATATGTATATACCTATGGTAAAGTTTAATTTATAAATTAGACACAGTAAGAGATGAACAATAGTAATAGAGCAATGATAACATTATACTGTAATAAAAGTTATGTTAATAGTCTCTCTCTCAAAATAGCTTACTGCACTGTACTCACCTATGTTTGGACCACAGTTGACATTGGGTAACTGAAACCAGGGAAAGCAAAACTTCAGATACAAGGGGGCCTACTGTATGAGAAACAGTAGCTTCTGGATGAATGCCAGCTTGTTGCTTACTTTCAGGGTTTCAGAGCTAATTGGTTTTTGTTGATAGTGACTTTTTTTTTTTTTTTTGAAACGGAGTCTTGCTTTGTCACCCAGGCTGGAGTGCAGTGGCACAATCTTGGCTCACTTCAACTTCCTCCTCCTAGGTTCAAGTGATTCTCCTGCCTCAGCCTCTCCAGTAGCTGGGATTACAGGCGCACACCACCACACCTGGCTTTTTTTTTTTTTTTTTTTTTTTTTTTGTATTTTTAGTAGATAGTGGTTTTACCACGTTTTCCAGGCTATCCTTGAACTCCTGACCTCAAGTGATCTGCCCATCTCAGCCTCCCAAAGTACTGGGATTACAGGCATGAGCCACCACGCCCAGCTGATAATGACTTTTAGCATTTGTACGTTATTAAAAACATGTAAGTTACTAGACACCACTTGCTAGTCAAATTTGTGAGTGATTTTTAACACATAAATAATATCTTCTTACTGAGTTCCCCGGAAAGTATTACAAGGAAACATAAGCATATTTTTTGCCTAGCAATAAAAATCTTTCGACATCTATCAGTTTTTCTTGAATCTCCAGTTTCCATATTTCTCATTAAGAGGAATAAAACAGTTGAGGAGAATGTCTTTACTTAAGGTCCATCAACCCAAACTGTTAGTCACATAGAATCCACATACCTCTCCAGTGACTCTCAAGTTGTCACTTCCATTCTAATCCCATCCCCCTTTTTACTCTGTTCTTATTCACCCTATACATGCTGCCAGATTCATCTGATGAAGTATCAACCAATTCCTATTTTCAAAATTGTCAGTGCCTTCCCAGTTCTGAATCAGATAATGACTCATCTGCCTGGCTTTCCAGACCATTTTTGCAGGTTTACCAGCTAAACTGGATGTCCGATTGTTCCTTGTGTATACAATCGGTCCTCCATATGTGCAGGTTCTGCATCCATGGATTTTACCAACCACAGATTGAAAATATTAGAAAAAAATTGAGAAAACGCTATATTATTGCTGATATGTATTATGTTGTTAGACTTATGATGGTTCTGCCTGTACTGAACATGTACAGACTTTTTTCTTGTCATTATTCCCTAAACAATACAGTATAATAACTATTTACATCACACTTACATTGTATTTGGTATGACAAGTAATCTAGAGATGATTTAAAGTATCCAGAAGCATATGCATAGGTTATGTGCAAGTAGTACGCCATTTTACATGAGAGACTTGAGCATCCTTGGATTTGGTATCCTCAGGAGTCCAGGAACCAGTCCCCCATGGATATCGGGGGATGACTGTGTGCCCATGTTTTTAGCCTTTGTATCTTTGCTCAAGAAATCCCCTAAAACCTGGAGTACCGCTTGTTTTCATCCTTCCTTTTTGTAGCCTTTTAATGCTATTCTTGTCTTCAATGTTAAAAAACCAGTTGGTGATTCCATCACAGATTTCAAGGAAATGAAGAAATAATAAAAAGCATAACAAACATACAAGCCTGCAGCAGCAGTGCTACTGTGAAGTCACTAAGAGGAAGCATGTGAGAAAAGATCATGAGTGGCTGCTGGGGAAAAGGAAAGATTGTGAAGGGGATATTCCTAAACCTGCACCTGAGAAGCTGAATCAGTGATGATCCCAAAATTCCCCCCACTGTACCCTCAAATCGGAGGAACAGAATTGATTTTCCTATTGTTACTGAGGAGTAATAGCGATGGCCAGTGGTGGTAACTGGAATGAAGTGAGAGCTGAGCTGACTCTCTCTTGTAAGTGAAGTCCTGGGGAAACTCGAGGGCGTCCTGCCCTTTCCCTCCCCCTGGGAAGAGGACCCCTTCCCAATCATTAGGGAGCCCAGGAAGAGAGGGCTGGGACTCAAACAAAGCTTGCGGTGCCTCAGGTGAGATCTCCTGGCCCTCTGTCACTCCATGTCGCTAGAGAAAAGTGGGTAGACTGCAGACTATTCAGTCAACTAGAAATGTCACAGATACGGCCAGGCAAGTGTCGAGGGGTTTCCTGTCCTGTGTTAGAGCACATGGAATATTTGCACAGATACACCTAAGCATATACAAGATGAAAAAAAAGTAGAACAATTTTATAAACATAACTATAGCTATGGGTGTTTTGGACAGATGGGCAGATGGGCAGGTAGAGAACAAGAAAGAAGAGAAATATAGCCTGCAAAAGATAAAAGATCCCAATATAGATGAAAACACACTTCACGGGAGAGAAGGGAATTCCTCAGAATTGTTTCATTCTGTGGAACAAATGAATTGAGAAACATGAATTCAATAAACAAAGCAAGATACAAAGCAAGATGATAATAAAAAGCAAACTGAGATGAAAAAAGAGAGATTGTAGAATAAAGAAAGCCTCTGAGGCCCAACACAACATCATTGCAGGACTAATACATAATATTAGAAAATATCAAGGAAAAGAATAGACGCCACTGGAAATCAGATTACTAAGAGAATAAAGGCTTGTTAGGCCCATTGAACATAAATGGAGTGATCAAGATAGTAAAGCAATCAGAAGGTGAAAGAAATAGAAGACAAAGACCAGTGTAATGTAAGGACAATTGGTATTCTTAAAGTAGAGTGTCAACAAATGAAATAGAAAATGGAAAATAAGACAAGCTTTGTGAAATGAAAAATAAGTAGATGAAAGAACTGAGTCTGCAGATCAGAAGAATGTATTGTGTTCCAGGAAAATATAGAGTAGAACATGTTCAGCACTGAGATCTATCCCAATTAAGCCATTGAATTTCAAGGATAAAGATGAAACTCTTTAAATATCCAGACCTAAAACCAAATTGTCTGCTGTGGACTAAAAGTCAGACTAGCTTAATTTTTTTAGAGTAGCATTCAGTTTTTGAAAAGGGTGGAGCCATGTCTTTAACCTTCTGAGGAAAGAAAGTACTGTACTGCCCAACATGCACCATGTGGCCGCCCCATATCGACACAGCTACCATGTCATTCAGATGCCAAGGCAAGAAGCAACGTTCTCAAACTGGTACAGACTCAGGTAATGGTGCTTAAAACTGAAACACTTATGAAAAATGTGTATGCAGTGTGAATATGTTTCATAACCTCTTGGCTCACAAGGGTATTTTAGGAAATACCTCTTGTGTTAATAATAAAGAAACATGGTTGAAATAGTTTCTTTTCATTCTGTTAAATTTAAATAAAATCACATACAACTTTTTTAAATTAAAAAGTAGTTTTACTAGAGGATAATTTTATTTTTTATCGACATCTTTCTGGCTATCTGACTTCCTCCCCATCCTCATGCCCACACTGGACGTATGCTGTAAGCCCGGATTGTCCCCAGTCCCCAGCCCCCAGACATCTGCTGTGTTTGTAGTCAGGTTTGCAGAAATTATGTGCACTTTATGATGTGAGTCCACTACAAAATTCTACTCGCTGGTGAAATATATAATCCTCTGTTGCATAAATTTTCACAAAAAGATTCTGACATTTCATTCTTGTCTGTTCAGAAAAAAAAAAAAAAAAAAAAAAAGAAGTGCCACTTAGAAATCACTCCCTATAGTACCAAATAATCAGCACTTAGTGGGTGACTAAGTGCTGTGTGCCTGCTGCAGCTGTCTTCACCTAACATACTCTGTGAAGACAAATAGTTCTTATTCCTAAAGAGATCTTAATTTACATGGGACAGACACACTGTCAAACTTTTCCCAGTTTTTTCCAAGTACGAGCTAGATCCCAGGTAGTCTTTCTAAGAGGAAAAAAAAAATAGATTTTTGTTGTTGGGAAGTTTTTGTATTGTTTTCACTTACCTATTCAAGAAAGTTGTGGAGTTTTGTAAGGCAAGTGCTGGGCACTGAGGATGTGGTTGTGATTAAAAGAGCTGGACTCCCTGCTTACTCTCATAAACCATTATAGTGGTTACAGGGGCCTTGCACATTGACCCGAGTCCTCCTCTGGTTTTCCCACGGGATCTGGGCAGCCCTGCCTGCAATCACCAGAGCCACCGGAAGGGGCAGAAGTGATTCTGTGACTGTCCCAGCAAAGGGCATGTGTTTTAAATTCAGATGGATTTCACCTGAATAGATGCCTGGAGGTTGAAGAAAAACGTATGGAGCATATCATTTGTAAATGTTGTGAACATGATGCTTAAAATAAACTGATGCTATGTTTTGACAGTTTTAGTCAGTTTATGGTTTTTTTTTTTTTTAATCCAAATAAGCATGGTTGCCGAAATCTTTGTTTCAATGTAAAATATATACAAGTATACATATTTTACCTTGATTTCTTTGGGATTCTGTGTCTGGAGTTGGGGGACGGTGGCCCACTCTTCTATGTTAAGTATTCCATCTTATCCAAGAGGTGTTTCATAAATTATGTATAACAGTAGATGCCACTCAATAAATATTTTATACGTGATAGATATTTTTGTCTGAAATTACTTTTTCACTTGAGCAATGATTTAAACCCTCGTTTCCAGTTTTATGAGGTGACACTTTTATAATATCATGTAGTTGAATGCAGCTTGAATGTCATAGAGCTTTAGGGCAGCATTAATCATAAATTCATCCTTCCCCACTTGCAATCCTGGAAAACTTTCTCTTAATTCAGATTTTACCCACTATATGGAAGTGTATGTGAGTGTGTGTGTGTGTGTGTGTCTGTGTGTGTGTGTGTACATGCTGGGGATGGGTGGGAACAAGTAAAACTTTTGACCTAATGGCTCTGAAACTATGAATTTCCAGTGCCTTTCAAGGTCTTATTTCAAGCAAAAACAAAGTGTTTCTCAATGGTTAATAAAAGAAAGAATATTAAACTAAACTGGGATGTAGTCCAAAGTAATTTCTCTAGTTTGAGTGGGAGCTATTAAAGTTTAAAATATTGCATTTTGGGGAGTAGGGGGGTCATTGTCCACTTTTGTGCAGAAAGAAAATACACATGCCTCTGGACTTGTGAGAATGGTCACTTTCCTTTTCATGTGGACCTAGAGGCCTGTAATAATTCATTGCCATGGGGCTACTGACTGTGTGTGCAGTTTGGTCACAGTTCAGAGCTACCAGACCTTCCCATGAGGACATCATTTTATGAAATAGAGCTGTGTGATTAAATTCTCCTCTGTAATATATGTCTTTAAAAAAATCACATCCCATTTCTGCTCGAATTTCACGGTCAGGAGGAAAAAGCGTGAATTCTGCTAATATCCGAGAGGTAGGAGTAGGGGTTGGCTTATGGAGAGTGCTCAGTTTAGCTGAGATTTGCATGTTCCTTGCTATAGTAAATCAATGTTACTGAAGTCTCCAGCCTCAAAGCCTGAGGTTCTGAGCCATGGAATGGGAGGTTGGCTGATAAGAGGAGTAATTGAAGAACAATGACATGCTTCATTTCCTTTTCTTGAATCTAAGTTATGCATTGGTCATTTTCTCTGCGTATCTATTTAATGGTTGTTAAATTAAATTGCTTTCTTTCACATTGTGATTTTTATGTTTTTTTTTTTTTTTAAGCCATCCTTTTTCTTTTTTTTTTTTTTTTTTTTGGCTACTTCATTTCACTGCCCTCTCGCATGACTTCAGGTCTTCAGTGTGCATTTGAAACTTAAATATCTGCAGAGGCCTGAGAGACTTCTCTCTCTTCGCCCTGCCCCAGAAACCTCTCAGGAGTTCCCTTGTCTACAGGGTTTGAGTTTTGCTTTGATGGTCTTACACTAGCTTGAGAAGTTCTGAATCCATCACCTAGCAAATGGTAGACTTTGTAGGTTGTTTTAATGCTTAAATGACACAGAGTACATTTATTGATTCCAGGATTGTAAGGAATAGTGTTTATGTTTATTGCAGTGCTGGGTGTTGGAGTGTTGGAGTTACCAAGATGTGTCTTGGTCACTGCGTCTGACTGTAGGAGTCGGGGAGGGAAGGAGATTCTCCAGGAGCATCTCTGACCAGGATCCCCAGTTAGTAGTTGGACCTGGCTTTACTGTTGCTCGTACAGTCATGGGGCATAATATCATGCTCTTGTACATGATTTAGTCTGAACCTGGTTCAGCCCAACCTCAAGACTGCAACTTTTACCTTCAACCTTCTGGAATTTGTCTGCTTTCTACTTCAGACTTCCCCAGAAGCTTGGCTTTAGAGGTCTTTTGTCTGGGGTCAGATGGGTCTGATGTTAAGATAGGGCCTCCCATTCTCTTCCTGAGGGTTGCCTCTGACCTTCCCTTTGCATTCCACTGAACTCCGTGCATGTACTCATTCATTCAGCTGGCAAATATTAATTGATGTGTGGGACATGAAATTAGGTACTGCGTTACATTCTAGCCAGAGGACAGGTAATAAACTTTATATATTTTATATATATATATATATATATTTTTTTTTTTTTTTTTTGAGACGGAGTCTCGCTCTGTCACCCAGGCTGGAGTGCAGTGGCCGGATCTCAGCTCACTGCAAGCTCCGCCTCCCGGGTTCACGCCATTCTCCTGCCTCAGCCTCCCGAGTAGCTGGGACTACAGGCGCCCGCCACCTCGCCCGGCTAGTTTTTTGTATTTTTTAGTAGAGACGGGGTTTCACCGTGTTAACCAGGATGGTCTCGATCTCCCGACCTCGTGATCCGCCCGTCTCGGCCTCCCAAAGTGCTGGGATTACAGGCTTGAGCCACCGCGCCCGGCTATATATATTATATATATATATGTAAAATATAAATAAAATACTTTACATATATGTATAGATAAAATACTTGCCATTCCCAAGGAGATAAATCACCATGAGGAACATTGGTGGTTGCTATTTTGTATGGGGTGATGGGGAGGGTGGCTTTTGAGCAGAGACCTGAAGGAAGGAAGGGACCATGTTACGTATGTATCTAGGGCGATGTTTCTCAAATGTCTGGAGACATTTTTGGTTGTCAGAACGTCGGATGTGTTGGTAGCATCTATTGGGTGGAGGCAAGGGTGCTACAAAATATCCTACTGTGCGTAAGAATGAAGAATTACCTGGTCTGAAATGACAGCTGTGCCACAGTCCAGAAACCCCACTGTAGGGGAAGAGAAGGATAGCAATGACAGAGGAAACAGCAACCACAAAGGCAGAAGGAACCACAGTGAGTGCATCCTGGAGATGGGGCAGGCTGGCAAGTTTGAAGAGCAGCAGGGTGCCTGTATCCCTGGGGAGGAGTGAGCAAGAGGGAGAGCTGCAGGAGAGGAGAGCGAGTGAGCACGGGATGAGATCAGGTAGAATTTGGTAGAACATCACAAAGACTTTAGCTTTTGTCTCACTGAAATGGGAGGCTATTTAAAGTACCTGAGGAGAAGAGTGACCTGCCCTGATGGCCTTCTGGCTGCTGAGTTGAGTGTGTATCACGGGACACATGAGTGGTGACCTGGATTATTGCAGTAACCCAGGTGAAAGACGATGGTTTGGGTCAGAGGCACGTGCTGCAGGTGGTTTGATGTTACCAGATTCTGGGCATATTTTGAAGGTAGAGTTAACACTACATATGTAGAGTTTAGAGAAAGAAAGGGGCAAAGTGTAAGCGTGGTATTTGGGCCAAACAGGAAAGGTTGGTATTTACTGAGATAGGATAGTCTGCAGGTTTGGGAGGCAGAGAGAATCAAGGTTTTTGTTTTGTTTTTAAATGTGTTAAATTTGTGCTGCCTGTTTGACGTCTCCATAGATAAACTGAGTTGGGTTGGTATATACACACACACACACACACACAGACATATATGGTATACTCATATATACGGTATGTATATGAGTATAGGACTTAAGGGAGACATCTGTCCTGAAGATGCAATTTGAGAGTCATCAGCATATTGATGGCAGGTAAAGTCAAGAGACAGAAGGAGACCATCAAGAGAGTCAGCGTCGGTAAAGAAGAGTCCCAAAGACAATAGCCTTCATAGAGCAAGTTCGAGAGAGAGTAAGAGGGAAGGAACTGAAGAACTGTAGGTATAGGGAAATTTTTGGAGGTAGTTTTCTCTAAAAGGCACAGAGAAATTGATGGTAGCTAGAAGGAGAGGCACGGCCGAAAGACGTGGTGAGGGTTGGGGATGGGAGGTGAATAGCAGATTCATATTAATATAGAGCAGGGAATGATCAAGTGGATAGGAGAAGTTGATGGCACAGAAGGCAGAGGGCCAGGTTCTTGTGGTGCAGGGTAACTAATGCACAGGAAGCCTTCTTCTCAGGACCATGCACAGTTCAGCCATGGTAAGTGGAGAGAAAACCATCAACTAAGGCGACATCTTGATATTAAATGACATAAAGGCTCTGAAGAGTGAGAAAGTTTACTTTGTAGTTTGGATGTTCCTAGAACCTTTCTGAAGGAAGATTTGCTTTGAAGAGGTTGTATATCAGGCAATGAGTTTAATTCATTTTATATTGTGCTTTTTATATGTTCCAAGTTCACTTTGCTTACTACCTGCCAGGATTTCAACACAAAGTTTAAGGTCCATTTTTCTTGCAGTTTTTTAGATGAGAAATAAAATGTTGCCCATTCTGACAATCTGAAGAACACCTAATATGAAGTTCTCTTTTCCCAAAGTAACCTTTTCTTTTTCTTTTCCTCTTAATTTCAGGAACAAACTCTAGCCCTCAGGAAAGAAGGGATTGGAGTTGTTTTGGATTCTGAACTGCCTCATTTAATTGGCATCGATGATGACCTTTTGAGTACTGGAATCATCTTATATCATTTAAAGGTAGAAACTGATTAAGTGGAACATTCTAATTTTGTTTCCAGTTTCTCCATTAGACACTAACTAGGTTTATTATAATATTCTATGGTCATGAACACAACTAAATTAAATTAAAGAATATATGACAAATCCTTGAGCCCTTTGGGGATTTTCAGCAGCTCATTGGGATTTGGTATTTAAAGTTCCCTTGTTATCTAAAGTTAAATGATGAGCCATTGGTTTGCCTTCTATTCTGTGGGATTAGCAAGAGGAAGGTAAGGAACAAAAAGGCACACAGACTGAAGGAGAGAAGTTGCTAACAGCTGGGGGGATTTTGTTGTATGTACAGTTTCCTGGTCTCTGGTGGTAATTATGAAATTGTGCTTCTCACCTGCATTATTGGGCTTGGTTCCAAGCAGGCAGTTCATCTTGGGAGTACAGAATTCCGCATCAGTATTAATGGGTGCCTCTGTGACCTTGACCTTAGTGCCCTCTCTGACCCATAACTTACAATGAGAAAGCTACTGCATTTGTGTTTTGCAGAGTTGCATAAACTATATCTTTAGACACAAAGAATATCTTGGCCACTGGAGAACCTCCCAGAAAGGATCAGGAACATCAGTGATATTCCTGTCATGAGCAAAGTGTTGACGCTGCCAAAGCAGGGCCTCACCATTGCTGTACATTAAACCTTTCCAGACAACTGGAGCTTTTTTACAGAGCTGTGGGGAGCTCTCGTTCCGTTGAAGCTGTGGCCTGCCAGGGTGTTGTTCATCCCATTGGTCACTATGTTGTTTGGGCTTAAGTGAAACATGAAGAAACAAGCTATTCCTTCTCTTCTTACTAATACATTTTGCTTGGCTTTTCTTCCCAGGAAGGTCAGACCTATGTTGGTAGAGAAGATGCTTCCACGGAGCAAGATATTGGTGAGCATATTTGTCAGTGATCTCTTCCCAATGATTTTTTTAAGGTTGTGTTCAAGGAAGAACCTTTTTGAATGACTGACATTGAAGTAATTATAGAAAATTAAATTATTTTTCAAGTACAATGTTGATCAGTATGTATGTGTGTGTGTGTGTATATGTGTGTGTGTGTGTATATATACGTGTATATATATATATATTTCTGTAATTTAGAATACAACTCAAATGAATAATGCAGAACAACTAATTCGGTGAATACAATGGGCCAATAAACCCTTTCCCCCACCCTACATTCCATACCTTGTCAGGTCTTTGAGGAACACAGTTACTTAAATCACTCTACATTGTCTCACGATGGAACAATGATTGATGGAAATATACCAACAGACACAGATAAAAGATATAGGTCTTTTGAAGAGTAGGGTTGTAGACACTTGGCTTCACAAAGATGACAACAGAAAGTAGGAGAAAACGCAGCATACACACATGTGGAAGCATGGCTTTTTGGGTTTCCTGAAAGTCTTCACAGGACTCACAGATAATCAGTGACTTAGCCTACACAGATGAGGTCCTTCCAGGCTTTAGGAGGATAACTTAGGCAATTGGTGGTGTTGGTGGTGGGTGTGTATATGTGTGTGGCAAGGTAGGGATTGGCAGGGGAAGAATTATGTTGTCTCAACTGCTTTTAGAATTGCTGGCAACAAACCTGCTTTCTCGCCAAGTATAAGCTATTAATCGAGCCAATCCTAGCATGTTCCTACGTGTATTAGGTTGGTGCAACAGTAACGGCAAAAACCGCAATTCCTTTTGCACCAACCTGATATTTACAATTTATCGTGGGACTGAGAGAGATAAAAACCATTTTCTAGAAGTCCCCAGATTCACCTATTTTTGAGTAGAATTAGGCTTCAGGCCTCTTCTTCTAATTGTTAAGTTGTGTGTTTGATCTTTGGGGTAGCTATAAATGATGGTAAGTGGTAAGAACACACGTTTTCTGTGATCACAGATCAGTAGTACAATTTTGTGGATCCAGTGGAAACTAGTTGGCTTGTACTCCCAAGGCGCTAGCCAAGATCTGTGCCTAAAATCATGTAGGCTTATTTGACAGATGATCATATCTGTGTTTGACCGTTCTTCAAACAAGAATCCAGGAGAGTTATACATGAATAGATAAACTTCAGCAGCTGCATGCCCTGAGAGGTCTCAGAATTGACACAGGCTTAGGCAACAGGCGTCTCAGTATGGCTTCTGAAGACCTCTTGGGCTTTTCAAGATTCATGTCATGCCAAGTTCACCTTGGGTTTCTGCTCCTGGAGTGCAGTGCCTGTTAGCGCAGAGGTCTCAGTAAGTCCTTGACCCATGGAGCACTTTTGCTTCTATTTTCTGTGGCCTCTGGGTGGCTGATGGAGGAAATTTATTCAGTATCAAACAGGGCAACTCCATGGTATTCAGTTAAAACAAGTTACTCAACTGTTTTCTCCCCAAAGATGAAATGAGTTAACATCCCAGAACTGATTTTCTTACACAGGTAATGTCCAGACCCCTTGAAGAACATTCTAAGGATCTTCCAGTCCTATCAGTGAATGTCATGAGCTCCTGAAGTTCGGTTTTTTCACTAAACATAAATGTTCACTTCATGATACTTATGTGGAGTATCAAAAGGAAAATAAATAAATTGATAGATAAATTGTTGGGAATCATTGCAGTAGATACAAAAGGGGGAAAAATTCTTTCTACTTTGTTTTTCCACTTTAGTTCTTCATGGCCTTGACCTGGAGAGTGAGCATTGCATCTTTGAAAATATCGGGGGGACAGTGACTCTGATACCCTTGAGTGGGTCCCAGTGCTCTGTGAATGGTGTTCAGATCATGGAAGCCACACATCTAAATCAAGGTATCTCATTTTAATTTTCAGAGATCTTTGTATATATTGTTGTGAGAAAACAAGTTAGCTAGGCAATGGGGGAACATGTGCCTCTTAGAATTAATTGCTGATTAGGTATAAAAAGGGTGAGACTGCTTCAATAGGCTGTTCCTCTTCTGTTTGGCGGGAGGACTTTTTTATAATACCCATTGTCTTGTTTAATTAAATGTGAACAATTATCTGAAAAGTTGTTCTTACGGAAATAAGACATTAAAGGAATTTTTTAAGTTAAAAAGTACCCCTCAAATGCAAAACCTTAACACAATGGTTTCTTTTAATAATTTTATTTCTATTATTTATATTCATCTTAATAGTTATAATTGTAACATACATAGAGGATTTGGTATCATGTCTATTTTTTGTTTTGAAAATAATTTGAATATCATAGAAAAGTTGCAAGAATAGTACCAAGAACTTTTTAATTTCAAAATTATTGGAAAGTAAATAGTGTCCTGCCATCCTTAAATACTTCATTGTGTATTTCCTTTAAACACTAACATCTACATTAGGACACTAACACTGATACATTTCTACCATTGGATCCTCAGACCTCATTCAAGTCGTGCCATTTGTCCCAACAGTGTTCCTTGTGGGTCCCATATTTAATCCTATTCCTGTCTGGCATTTGGTTGTTACCTCTCTCTATTCTCTTTCAGTCCTGAACTTTTCCTTGACCTTTCCTAGACTTTGATGACTTTGGCAGTTTTGAAAACAGTAGGTCAGAGATGTTGTAGAATGTCCCTCTACATAAGTGTAGGATTCACCTGTTGATATGGTTTGGCTCTGTGTCCCCACCCAAATCTCATGTTGAATTGTAATTCCCAATATCAGAGGAGGGACTTTTATGACTTTGGCAGTTTTGTAAACAGTAGGTCAGATATGTTGTAGAATGTCCCTCTACATAAATGTAGGATTCGTCTGTTGATATGTTTTGGCCCTGTGTCCCCACCCAGATCTCATGTTGAATTGTAATTCCCAATATTGGAGGAGGGACCTGGTGGGAGGTGATTGGATCATGGGGGTGGATTTCCCCCATGCTGTTCTCTTGATAGTGAGTGAGTTCTTGTGAGATCTGATGATTTAAAAGTGTGCGGCGCTTCCCCCCGACCCCCTCTCCTGTTGCCATGAGAAGACATGCCTTGCTTCCCCTTTGCCTTCTGCCATGACTGTAAGTTTCCTGAGGCCTCCCAGTCATGCTTCCTGGTAAGCCTGTGGAACTGGAAATCAATTAAACCTCTTTTCTCCATAAATTACGCAGTCTCAAGTAGTTCTTTATAGAAGTGTGAGAATGGACTATGTCCCCTTATGATTAGACTAATATGCATCTTTGGCAGGAATATCAGAGAAATGATGCTGTTTTTCTCATATCTCATTATACAGTTTCTATTTGTCCCATGACTGATGATGTTCACTTTGATCACTCAACTAAGGTGCAGCTGCCAGGCCTCCCCAGTGGGGAGTTACTCTTTTCTTCTTTGTTATTAGTAAGTGTGTGGGAAAGTACTTTGAGATTGAGGGTACTTTGATATTGTAAATTTTCCATTCCATTATGGAATATTACCACTTTCACCCACTGGTTTTAGAATGCAGTTTTTTTTTTTTTTTTTTTTTTTGGCTGAATTAATTGTTATTCTGATGGTTGTTGCCAAATTGTGATTTAAAAAAAAATTCATCATTCTTTCTACACTTATTAGTTGGATTTTCATTGTAAGAACTTTCTCTTCTTGCCATTTATCTATTTAAAGGGTCACACAGCTTGCAATTTTATTTACTAGGTTTTGGTCTGTTTTTTGTCATTATTTATTTCAATATCAAGTTGTCCTAGATTTGGCCACTGTTTCTTCAAGCTGGCTCTCGTGTCCTTTCACTTGTCCTCATTGTTCTGTAAGCACTTCATTACTTTCTGACACAAGATATTCCAGACTCATCTTGTACTTTCCTCAAGCTAACCAATTCTCCAAGGAGCCCTGGTTCCTTTTGGTACAGAATGATATTTAGCAACCAGGTGTGTTCATTGCTACTGGAGTGTCACTGCTTCCATATCCTTTCTGTGAACAGAGCTAGGAAAATGTGTGTGTGTTTGTGTTTGTGTACAACTTTTACAACTGTACTTCTATATCTATTTATATTGGTAGTTTGAAATATCTGTATTTCAGTATCTATATTGCTAAGGAGGAGTTTATACCAATACACCAATACTTCTAATCCCAACCCAATACCATAGGGTTAATTATAGTTTTCTCACTTATTCCTAGCTCCTTTTTCTGACAGTGATGAACCTGGCTTCCATTATGTAAACCATATACTGTTATTCTGCCCTCCTCCTCACACTGGGACCCTCCTCTTCTTGCTCAGACCACGAGCATGGCTATGCTTGGCTATCACGGCCCTCACCCTTCCGTAGTGCAGAAACTTTTCTCAGCCCATGCCATTTGCCTCCACTCTCATGCTGATGCCTACTTTGCTCTTGCCTGCCTAATAGTTTTTGGGATGAACTATGTAAGAATGAGGGAAGGAAAGACATTGGCATGTTTAGGCCCCTTTTTGTATGTCATATGTTATACATAGTCTTTATAATTACAGTTTTTAATGGTTGCGCACTATATAATTGAGTCTGTTGTGACGTAGGAATTGGAGAGATGGGGGCTGGAAAGCACGTAGTTTATTTTGGGTTAGCCAAGTTTGTAAGCAGAAGTCAGTTGCAGGGAGGTACCTCAGAAATGAAGGAGACATAGCGTGGACCAAGGACGTTATGCTTTTGGAGGAAGTGCATAATGTCCGTCAAAGATGCTCTAACAGCAGCTGATGGAGCACCAACCTGGGTACACATCCACATCCATCCACCCGCCCATTCATCTCTCCATCTGTTTTTTCAACTTTATAAAGGTAAGTTGAGCAGGGGAAATATGTGAGTACTCTGGAGCTGGCCAGGAAGATCAGAGGTCAGCAGTTGTAGATGACCAGCCCAAAGCAGTGAGCACTCAGTGATCCCTCAGTGATTATTACCAATGCAGCATTTCCTGCTTTTTTGCAATGGGACAAGGGCTCTGGCAATGTAGAATGGAGTGGCAGGTTATTTCCAGGCAGCAGGATTAGTCGTGGTGGGAGGCTATATCTGCCTTCAGCCCAGAAAGTGGCCATAATTGGCTGGCAGATGAGAGGTCACCATGTAGGGCTCTTCAGAGGCAGTCCACGCTTGGAAACTCACAGGTTCTAGTGCTGACAGCAGGAGTAATGGGAAGATACACCGTTAAAACACGATTTACTGACAACCCCTTCAGTGAATCCTGTACATGGAGTCTAGACTGTAGTCACATCACCTGTCTGTTCTCTGTGGGAACCTCAGACAGAGGTCCTGCTGCTGTTCCTTCAGGCAGCAGAGGCTGGTACAGACTGGTACAGAGTTATGATGACAGACTGTCTCCTTTTCCCAGGGAGAGAGGAATGTACACAGTGGAGCTCCATATACTGGCTGCATCTCCTTCAGTTAGGTCAGAAGGAAGTAACCTTGTTATAATCACTTTGTTTATTGTTACAGGATTTTTACAAGAGGATTGTACTGGTTTTCAAAATTATTAATACATGAGTAGAACAAGGTCACTATTGCCTCTCAGAATCGTGGGAAGTAAAGCATGTGTGTTTTCCCCTGATTGAGTGTACACTCCATAAAACATTGTAACTCCTTGTAACTGCTTTCTCATATTTGATTTTAGTTATTTTGTCACTCTTGTAGTGTTTTCTACGTAAATGTAATTTTGTTACTTTTAAAATCAACTTTTCATGTGCTTTAATCTGTTGTTTGTGTTTTCTTTGGTAATTTTAAACTCTGCCACAGAACTAGTCAACGTTTGTTTTCCCTGTGATTTAATTATTTTATTTTTCAGAATTTTTTTTGAAATATTTGTTTAATACACCTGGGGTTCATTGGTTTATAAAGCGTAGCTCCAACTTTTTTCTTCCCCATATTGGTATGCCATTTATTATAACCTTTCCCTGCTTATAGTCATCTCCCTTTTGAAGAAACTCGCTTTACCTAAAATGAAAACACATACAGCATTATGTCTATTTCTTGGCCTTCCTGTTCCAGTACTCTGTGTTTTCATTTTTGAACTGGTATCACACAGTTTTGATGTTTATTGTTTTATAATATGTTTTAATCTCTATTTTCATTGGAGTGTCTTTTTACTATGTGTGCTTATTAACTTTTTGAAGAAATTGTAGTATAGTTTTGTTGTGCTAAAATATAATTTGAGGAGTTAGATTCTAATTTCATTTGATTTGTTTTCATTTGGAAAAATATATTTCCATCTTGGGACTTCTGCTTATGCAATATCCCTCTTGTGTTTGAATTGTCATCTATTAGTAAAACACTGAAAGTTTTTAATGTATACATTTGTTGAACTGTGTTGAGTTATGTATACAAATTCCAAACATATTATAGTTATATAGAACTGAGATTACTTTGGGGGAATTCTTTAGTATAAGCAGTTCTTAAATCACAAATAGCCCCCAAACATCCATACTGGCTGCTGGATCCACCTGGCTTTGTTGCCCCCCACTTTTGAACTATTTTGGAATAGTTCTCTGCCACAGCCACTCTTCTCTGGAGCTCCTGGAGCTCCCACCACCTACAACCCTGGCCACTTGATGCTGAGTAGATTATATTTACCAGCAATGTTCCTGCTGTGTTATGGATAAAATAGTCTCTTGTGGATTTGCTGAGAAGCTAGCATGTAATGCTATTTCTGTGATAAAATCAGTACTGAATTCCAGACACCAAAAAGAAAAAGGAACTTTTAGAGCACACACACTGACACTGTCTAGAACTTAAAATTTAATTTTGGGGTTATCCTTCTACCTTCCCCACTGCCTTCAGTAAAGCTTGTTTGCTTATTTATTTAGTTAGAAGAAATTGTTTATATAGCTATGATTACCTCTCTAATTGTCTTGTGAAATGAGGCATGGTAAATAAATAATGTGTCTCCCACATAGTATTTTTATTAAGTGGTTTTTGATCTTAAACTTTTTCCTAAACTGAGAGTTCATTTAAATAATATGCCTATTCTGGTTAATGATTCAGGTTAGGAACTAAATTTTTTATCTTCCTTTGAAAGTATGACTTTTCCTCAGAAAGTACTGGTACTAATTGGCATTGAAGGTTAATTGTCAGAATTGTCTTTCCCTGCGGGATGCTCTTAATTGTTTTATTAGCAGGGTGCCATGATCTTCGGATTTGATGGGCTTGAGTTCCTCTGGCATTCTGCTGTGCTACTGAACAGCTTTCTCAGTATCACTGTTAATGAAATTAACATAAAAATACTATGTTTGAAGGTGTTAAAACGCTGTGCAGTGAATGTAAATGTCATTAGCACGTCTTAGGGCAATAAAATACGAGATGACTTTGTTTCAAGGCATTGTACAAAAGAAGCAAGATGGTAACTTTTCTTTTAATTACAGATACTTTAAGACTGAAAGATCTCATTAAAGAAAAAATGTCTATAGTCCTTCAGAAATTAAGGATTAGAATTCTTTACTTAACCTTTCATGATGTTTGTGGATTATTAAAATGAGGACTGGAACATGTTTTTAAAACACAAAATGATGTGATATAGTGTTTCTGGTTATGAAAATATGTAGTAAAAATAGGCCGGGCGCAGTGGCTCAAGCCTGTAATCCCAGCACTTTGGGAGGCCGAGACGGGCGGATCACGAGGTCAGGAGATCGAGACCATCCTGGCTAACACGGTGAAACCCTGTCTCTACTAAAAAATACAAAAAACTAGCCGGGCGAGGTGGCGGGCGCCTGTAGTCCCAGCTACTCGGGAGGCTGAGGCAGGAGAATGGTCTAAACCCGGGAGGCAGAGCTTGCAGTGAGCTGAGATCCGGCCACTGCACCCCAGACTGGGCGACAGAGCAAGACTCTGTCTCAAAAAAAAAAAAAAAAAAAAAAAAAAAAAAAAATGAAAATATGTAGTAAAAATAAAAGACATGAATGAGATAGATACATTCTTTTATCAGAATAGTGCTTACCCACTGGAGAAGAAGGAGAGGGTTATATCAGGTGGAGCTACAAATGGATTTTCAACTATATCTGTAAGAAAACAAAAAGCTAAAGGAAAAAAAAGCATATGAACTTCGTTAAAACATAATAAATGGGGAACAGCATTAAATATAAAATAAAACAGTTTTTAAGTAAAATTTTTAGCACATTTCTGCATAGTCCTGCCTTCACTTAGTTAATTTTTTTTGTCTTTTTTTTTTTTAATTTATTTATTATTATTATACTTTAAGTTGTAGGGTATATGTGCATAACGTGCAGGTTTGTTACATATGTATACTTGTGCCATGTTGGTGTGCTGCACCCATCACCTCGTCATTTACATCAGGTATAAATCCCAATGCAATCCCTCCCCCCTCCCCTCTCCCCATGATCGGCCCCGGTGTGTGATGTTCCCCTTCTTGAGTCCAAGTGATCTCATTGTTCAGTTCCCACCTATGAGTGAGAACATGCGGTGTTTGGTTTTCTGTTCTTGTGATAGTTTGCTAAGAATGATGGTTTCCAGCTGCATCCATGTCCCTACAAAGGACACAAACTCATCCTTTTTTATGGCTGCATAGTATTCCATGGTGTATATGTGCCACATTTTCTTAATCCAATCTGTCACTGATGGACATTTGGGTTGATTCCAAGTCTTTGCTATTGTGAATAGTGCCGCAATAAACATACGTGTGCATGTGTCTTTATAGCAGCATAATTTATAATCCTTTGGGTATATACCCAGTAATGGGATGGCTGGGTCATATGGTACATCTAGTTCTAGATCCTTGAGGAATCGCCATACTGTTTTCCATAATGGTTGAACTAGTTTACAATCCCACCAACAGTGTAAAAGTGTTCCTATTTTTCCACATCCTCTCCAGCACCTGTTGTTTCCTGACTTTTTAATGATTGCCATTCTAACTGGTGTGAGATGGTATCTCATTGTGCTTTTGATTTGCATTTCTCTGATGGCCAGTGATGATGAGCATTTTTTCATGTGTCTGTTGGCTGTATGAATGTCTTCTTTTGAGAAATGTCTGTTCAGATCCTTTGCCCACTTTTTGATGGGGTTGTTTGTTTTTTTCTTGTAAATTTGTTTGAGTTCTTTGTAGGTTCTGGATATTAGCCCTTTGTCAGATGAGTAGATTGCAAAAATTTTCTCCCATTCTGTAGGTTGCCTGTTCACTCTGATGGTAGTTTCTTTTGCTGTGCAGAAGCTCTTTAGTTTAATTAGATCCCATTTGTCAATTTTGGCTTTTGCTGCTGTTGCTTTCGGTGTTTTAGACATGAAGTCTTTGCCCATGCCTATGTCCTGAATGGTACTACCTAGGTTTTCCTCTAGGATTTTTATGGTATTAGGTCTAACATTTAAGTCTCTAATCCATCTTGAATTAATTTTCGTATAAGGAGTAAGGAAAGGATCCAGTTTCAGCTTTCTACTTATGGCTAGCCAATTTTCCCAGCACCATTTATTAAATAGGGAATCCTTTCCCCATTTCTTGTTTCTCTCAGGTTTGTCAAAGATCAGATGGCTGTAGATGTGTGGTATTATTTCTGAGGACTCTGTTCTGTTCCATTGGTCTATATCTCTGTTTTGGTACCAGTACCATGCTGTTTTGGTTACTGTAGCCTTGTAGTATAGTTTGAAGTCAGGTAGCGTGATGCCTCCAGCTTTGTTCTTTTGACTTACGATTGTCTTGGAGATGTGGGCTCTTTTTTGGTTCCATATGAACTTTAAAGCAGTTTTTTCCAATTCTGTGAAGAAAGTAATTGGTAGCTTGATGGGGATGGCATTGAATCTATAAATTACCTTGGGCAGTATGGCCATTTTCACGATATTAATTCTTCCTATCCATGAGCATGGTATGTTCTTCCATTTGTTTGTGTCCTCTTTTATTTCACTGAGCAGTGGTTTGTAGTTCTCCTTGAAGAGGTCCTTTACATCCCTTGTAAGTTGGATTCCTAGGTATTTTATTCTCTTTGAAGCAATTGTGAATGGAAGTTCATTCCTGATTTGGCTCTCTGTTTGTCTGTTACTGGTGTATAAGAATGCTTGTGATTTTTGCACATTAATTTTGTATCCTGAGACTTTGCTGAAGTTGCTTATCAGCTTAAGGAAATTTTGGGCTGAGACAATGGGGTTTTCTAAATATACAATCATGTCATCTGCAAAGAGGGACAATTTGATTTCTTCTTTTCCTAACTGAATACCCTTGATTTCTTTATCTTGCCTGATTGCCCTAGCCAGAACTTCCAACACTATGTTGAATAGGAGTGGTGAGAGAGGGCATCCCTGTCTTGTGCCAGTTTTCAAAGGGAATTTTTCCAGATTTTGCCCATTCAGTATGATATTGGCTGTGGGTTTGTCATAAATAGCTCTTATTATTTTGAGGTACGTTCCATCAATACCGAATTTATTGAGCGTTTTTAGCATGAAGGGCTGTTGAATTTTGTCAAAAGCCTTTTCTGCATCTATTGAGATAATCATGTGGTTCTTGTCTTTGGTTCTGTTTATATGCTGGATTATGTTTATTGATTTGCGAATGTTGAACCAGCCTTGCATCCCAGGGATGAAGCCCACTTGATCATGGTGGATAAGCTTTTTGATGTGTTGCTGAATCCGGTTTGCCAGTATTTTATTGAGGATTTTTGCATCGATGTTCATCAGGGATATTGGTCTAAAATTCTCTTTTTTTGTTGTGTCTCTGCCAGGCTTTGGTATCAGGATGATGTTGGCCTCATAAAATGAGTTAGGGAGGATTCCCTCTTTTTCTATTGATCGGAATAGTTTCAGAAGGAATGGTACCAACTCCTCCTTGTACCTCTGGTAGAATTCAGCTGTGAATCCATCTGGTCCTGGACTTTTTTTGGTTGGTAGGCTATTAATTATTGCCTCAATTTCAGAGCCTGCTATTGGTCTATTCAGGGATTCAACTTCTTCCTGGTTTAGTCTTGGAAGAGTGTAAGTGTCCAGGAAATTATCCATTTCTTCTAGATTTTCTAGTTTATTTGCGTAGAGGTATTTATAGTATTCTCTGATGGTAGTTTGTATTTCTGTGGGGTTGGTGGTGATATCCCCTTTATCATTTTCAATTGCATCGATTTGATTCTTCTCTCTTTTCTTCTTTATTAGTCTTGCTAGTGGTCTGTCAATTTTGTTGATCTTTTCAAAAAACCAACTCCTGGATTCACTGATTTTTTGGAGGGTTTTTTGTGTCTCTATCTCCTTCAGTTCTGCTCTGATCTTAGTTATTTCTTGCCTTCTGCTAGCTTTCGAATGTGTTTGCTCTTGCTTCTCTAGTTCTTTTAATTGCGATGTTAGAGTGTCAATTTTAGATCTTTCCAGCTTTCTCTTGTGGGCATTTAGTGCTATAAATTTCCCTCTACACACTGCTTTAAATGTGTCCCAGCGATTCTGGTATGTTGTATCTTTGTTCTCATTGGTTTCAAAGAACATCTTTATTTCTGCCTTCATTTCGTTATGTACCCAGTAGTCATTCAGGAGCAGGTTGTTCAGTTTCCATGTAGTTGAGCGGTTTTGATTGAGTTTCTTAGTCCTGAGTTCTAGTTTGATTGCACTGTGGTCTGAGAGACAGTTTGTTATAATTTCTGTTCTTGTACATTTGCTGAGGAGTGCTTTACTTCCAATTATGTGGTCAATTTTGGAGTAAGTACGATGTGGTGCTGAGAAGAATGTATATTCTGTTGATTTAGGGTGGAGAGTTCTATAGATGTCTATTAGGTCTGCTTGCTGCAGAGATGAGTTCAATTCCTGGATATCCTTGTTAACTTTCTGTCTCGTTGATCTGTCTAATGTTGACAGTGGAGTGTTGAAGTCTCCCATTATTATTGTATGGGAGTCTAAGTCTCTTTGTAAGTCTCTAAGGACTTGCTTTATGAATCTGGGTGCTCCTGTATTGGGTGCATATATATTTAGGATAGTTAGCTCTTCCTGTTGAATTGATCCTTTTACCATTATGTAATGGCCTTCTTTGTCTCTTTTGATCTTTGATGGTTTAAAGTCTGTTTTATCAGAGACTAGTATTGCAACCCCCGCTTTTTTTTGTTCTCCATTTGCTTGGTAAATCTTCCTCCATCCCTTTATTTTGAGCCTATGTATGTCTCTGCGTGTGAGATGGGTCTCCTGAATACAGCAGACTGATGGGTCTTGACTCTTTATCCAGTTTGCCAGTCTGTGTCTTTTAATTGGAGCATTTAGTCCATTTACATTTAAGGTTAAGATTGTTATGTGTGAACTTGATCCTGCCATTATGATATTAACTGGTTATTTTGCTCGTTAGTTGATGCAGTTTCCTCCTAGCCTCGATGGTCTTTACATTTGGCATGTTTTTGCAATGGCTGGTACCAGTTGTTCCTTTCCATGTTGAGTGCTTCCTTCAGGGTCTCTTGTAAGGCAGGCCTAGTGGTGACAAAATCTCTAAGCATTTGCTTATCTGTAAAGGATTTTATTTCTCCTTCACTTATGAAACTTAGTTTGGCTGGATATGAAATTCTGGGTTTAAAATTCTTTTCTTTAAGAATGTTGAATATTGGCCCCCACTCTCTTCTGGCTTGTAGAGTTTCTGCCGAGAGATCTGCTGTTAGTCTGATGGGCTTCCCTTTGTGGGTAACCCGACCTTTCTCTCTGGCTGCCCTTAAGATTTTTTCCTTCATTTCAACTTTGGTGAATCTGGCAATTATGTGTCTTGGAGTTGCTCTTCTCGAGGAGTATCTTTGTGGCGTTCTCTGTATTTCCTGGATTTGAATGTTGGCCTGCCCTACTAGGTTGGGGAAGTTCTCCTGGATGATATCCTGAAGAGTGTTTTCCAACTTGGTTCCATTTTCCCCCTCACTTTCAGGCACCCCAATCAGATGTAGATTTGGTCTTTTTACATAATCCCATACTTCTTGCAGGCTTTGTTCATTTCTTTTTCTTCTTTTTTCTTTTGGTTTCTCTTCTCGCTTCATTTCATTCATTTGATCCTCAATCGCTGATACTCTTTCTTCCAGTTGATCGAGTCGGTTACTGAAGCTTGTGCATTTGTCACGTATTTCTCGTGTCATGGTTTTCATCTCTTTCATTTCGTTTATGACCTTCTCTGCATGAATTACTCTAGCCATCAATTCTTCCACTTTTTTTTCAAGATTTTTAGTTTCTTTGCGCTGGGTATGTAATTCCTCCTTTAGCTCTGAGAAATTTGATGGACTGAAGCCTTCTTCTCTCATCTCGTCAAAGTCATTCTCCGTCCAGCTTTGATCCGTTGCTGGCGATGAGCTGCGCTCCTTTGCCGGGGGAGATGCGCTCTTATTTTTTGAATTTCCAGCTTTTCTGCCCTGCTTTTTCCCCATCTTTGTGGTTTTAACTGCCTCTGGTCTTTGATGATGTTGATGTACTGATGGGGTTTTGGTGTAGGTGTCCTTCCTGTTGATAGTTTTCCTTCTAACAGTCAGGACCCTCAGCTGTAGGTCTGTTGGAGATTGCTTGAGGTCCACTCCAGACCCTGTTTGCCTGGGTATCAGCAGCAGAGGCTGCAGAAGATAGAATATTTCTGAACAGCAAGTGTACCTGTCTGATTCTTGCTTTGGAAGCTTCCTCTCAGGGGTGTACTCCACCCTGTGAGGTGTGGGGTGTCAGACTGCCCCTAGTGGGGGAGTCTCCCAGTTAGGCTACTCAGGGGTCAGGGACCCACTTGAGCAGGGAGTCTGTCCCTTCTCAAATCTCAACCTCCGTGTTGGGAGATCCACTGCTCTCTTCAAAGCTGTCAGACAGAGTCGTTTGCATCTGCAGAGCTTTCTGCTGCATTTGTTATTGTTTACTGTGCCCTGTCCCCAGAGGTGGAGTCTACAGAGACAGGCAGGTTTCCTTGAGCTGCTGTGAGCTCCACCCAGTTCGAGCTTCCCAGCAGCTTTGTTTACCTACTTAAGCCTCAGCAATGGCGGGCGCCCCTCCCCCAGCCTCGCTGCTGCCTTGCCGGTAGATTGCAAACTGCTGTGCTAGCAATGAGGGAGGCTCCGTGGGTGTGGGACCCTCCCGGCCAGGTGTGGGATATGATCTCCTGGTGTGCCTGTTTCCTTAAAGCGCAGTATTGGGGTGGGAGTTACCCGATTTTCCAGGTGTTGTGTGTCTCAGTCCCCCTGGCTAGGAAAAGGGATTCCCTTCCCCCTTGCGCTTCCCAGGTGAGGCAATGCCTCGCCCTGCTTCAGCTCTCGCTGGTCGGGCTGCAGCAGCTGACCAGCACCGATCGTCCGGCACTCCCCAGTGAGATAAACCCAGTACCTTGGTTGAAAATGCAGAAATCACCGGTCTTCTGTGTCGCTCGCGCTGGGAGTTGGAGACTGGAGCTGCTCCTATTCGGCCATCTTGCTCCGCCCCCCCCGCTTAGTTAATTTCTACAAAGTCAGATTTGAATTAACAGATAGCAGCCAAGTCTCTTGGAAATGGGTCTTAGGTAGCTATATACTTACCATATTGGATCAGCCCTTCATCCCCTAGCCCTCACCCATGACCCCTGTCCAAAAATAATTACAGCAGACCATTCATTATCATTCGTGCCCAAATTCATGCATTATTTCTCTGAAACTTAAATAATTATAACTTAATGTGTGCGCTGTTTCATCTCGTTAGCTCTCTAAGCCAGGTTAGGTCACACCTGCAGCCCTCAGATCATTAAGTCCAGATAATCCTGGTTTCCCACGTTTGCTGTCCTCATCCCAGTTTCTGGTTAATTGGAGTGGTTGTTGGCCTAGGACCCTTTCTGACCCATTGTTTCTTGGTCCTCAGAATGGACCTCACTGGTGTTTGGCCCATTGATCAGATCAAAAAATAAAAAATAAAATAAAATAAAAACCTTTTGAGGCAGACCCAAGCAGCGTTTTCCTTTTATAGAAGTAAACGATGTCAAGAAGAGAGACTGCGGCTGCATGGTAACTGAAGTCACAACGATTCCTAGCCATATTAACTCCGCAGTTGACTGGATTACTGGTTCACCGTACACTACCAGCAGCTTCCTACCTTTCCACTACCCCTTTCCAGTTTATTGCTGATATTTGGTATTCAGATGTCTCTTTATTTTAGTAAATTTCTGTTCATTTGGAAATGTGTTATTTAGGCTGTCCCATTAAAAAACACTGGTAATAATTATCACTTCCTTATCTAAATTACTTACCATACATGTAAATGCCAACTAATAGGAGATTTATCTAAATTTAGCAGATTGTCACCATTGAGGGCAAATTATTTTTCTGTATCAGTTAACTGCCTCACTTATGTCAGATTGCATAAACTGTTTCCCCACCTTAAATTATAGGAAATGTTTTCATCTGTTAGTGTCTTCACTCAAATGAAAACCTTTGCTATTATTGTGAACATTAATTGTGATGACATATATAATGTGTATTGCCTGAAGTTTTTCTCCTCTTTTTTCAGTTCTTCCAGAAATAGTGATGGGATATGTAACATTATATCTAACATGCTCTTCAATTAGTGTATTCTCCAAAGCTCATTCCATACTGTGATTACATAGGATTCCAAAGAAAGAGGAGCCAGTTCTTCAAGAAAGTGTGAATTTTACCAAGAAGAAAATGTGAATTTGATCATGACACTAGTCCACAGAACTTGAGCTCTTCTTGGTAGTGGCTTAGACCCTAGATTTTTTTTCTTTTTTCTGTTTTATATACTTAATATGAAATGATACAACAGTCAGATGGGTTGCAATTGAAACAGTATTTCAGCTTTTGTCCTATAATTGCTAGGAACTCTTCTCTCTTATTTTAATTACTTTTTTTTTCTTTTGACTGTAATATGTTATTTTAAAGCTGATAGTTGTTAAATGCAATTAATTTTTCCATTCACATAAGTGGGCTCCTTTGGTCTTACTTGTTTGTCAGATCCATTGACTGTTCATCTCTTCTTTTAGAAGTGCTACAGAATTGGCATCTGGGAAATTTATACTTGGGCACATTTGAATGTGTTATGCTTGTGTGCCAAAATATATTTTCATCTATTCAAGTACTCAGAGGGAACAGATGATTGTCTGCAGAGTGGTGCTGAGGAGACTTTGATAAAATTTTCATCTGCTGGAGGGCTGCTGTGAGTTGTTCACTGACAAATTAAAGAAGAATTTTGGTGGAACTACAAAGAGAAACAGATCTCCCAGTGGTTTAGTCAAGGTATCCAGTTAACAGAGGAGACCTTTTATCTGTCAGCAGATATCAATGTCTGTTCCTCCACTGACTCACCTGCACTTGACCCTAAGCGTTCATCATATGTCTTCCTCAGATTAGAGATGTGCAAATGTGACATCTGTCACTTGTATGTGGGCTGATTCAACAGCTATTTTTTAATGTCAAAGACCTAACTCTTCTTAAAAGACTATACCTAAAGCTAGTGGTCCTCCAAGTATGTCATCAACATCAGCATTACCTGAGAACTTGTTAGAAATGCAAATTCCCAGGACCCGTCCTAGACCTACTGAACCAGAAAATCTGGGGATGAGGCCCTGCAATCGGGTTTTTTATGTCTGTGATTCTGATGCATGTGTCAACTGAAGAATGACAAGGTTTGTAAATTTGGAAAGGAGAGCTTTATTTTTTATAAGGCCTGCAGCGTGGCCATTCTGACAGGCTGGGAAGTGTAGCCTCCAGCCAGAAGCCAGAAGCAGACACATTAAGGGAGGGGAAAAGGGAGCAGAAATTTATGCTGAACTGAGTGGCTGAATGTGCATATTTAATAAGCTATAGGAGGAGTCATGAATATGTATGAGAGGAGAAACATGAGCATGCACAGTTGAGCTTATGCCTATTCATGGGTTGCATTAACAAAAACTGGCAGGGTTAGCATGATGCAAGGGTAGAGTTTTTGGCCCTCTGATGTCAAAAGGTGAAGCAGAGGACATGGAAACATTCACTGTGCACCCTGTAGATTGGCCAGAACCACTCCACGGTCGATGGTTCCTTATCAGGAGGCAATGCTGGTCCTTTGTGTGGAAACCGCAGAAGGTAGGGGCAGTCACAGTTGGTTGAAATCAGAGGTGAAGCAAGTCTTTCCAATGGGCTGGTTTCTATTGAACCCTGAGGAATGAAAACCGTGACAGTTAGCAAAGGAGGGAGTATAAGAAAGCATGTCCTACCTCCCATCCTGTCATGTCCAGGAACTTGATTTCCAAGGTTTCTCTGGGGTCCCCATGGCTAAGAGGGGGTCTGCTCAGTCAGTTTGATGGCTTGGAATTTGACTTCTCATGTGTTTGAATATGAGAGCAAGTGGCCAAAGCTAGTTATACTGGAGTTAGTTTCTTGGTGCACCAGACTTCTGCACATGAGACATATGTTTGTCAATCTGTTTAACCCCTTTTTCTCTTTTTTTTCACTCATCACATCTATTTTACTTGATCTCTCTTCTCCTTTTAAAACTTCATTTTCAGCTTTACATTCAATACATTGGCTTTACAATATGCCTTGGCATGGATTTCTTGGGGTTAACCTGTTTGGGTTTTGCCAGGCTTCTCAAATTCATAGGCTTTTGTCTTCCTCTGGATTTGGGAAGTTTTCTGCCATTGTTTGCTAATTTTTGGGTTTTTTGTCTGCACTATAGTCTTTCCTCTCTCCTTCTGGGACTATAATTACATGAAAGTTATATATTTTAGTATTGTCTCACACTTCCTTGAGGCTCTGTTTACCTATTTTTATTTTTTGATAAATTCTTTTTTCTTTGCTTTTCAGATTGGATCATTTCAGTTGACCTGTGTTCAAGTTCACTGACTTTTTCTGTCATCTCCATTCTGCCTTTGAGCCCACCAATGAGTTTTTTATTTTGAATGTTGTGTTTTTCAGTTGTAATGTTGGATTCTTCTTTATATCTTTTCTTTGTTGAAATTTTTTTTTCCACTTATTTCAAGAGTATTGAAACATTTATTGGAGCTTTTTGTTATCTCAGTATAAACATTTGTTGGTTGTTTTTTGCAATGCACATTGGGATTTTCCTGGTTCTTTCTGTGCTGAAGAGTAATATTAGATTGTGTCATAGATGTTTTGGATATTATGACATCCTGGGTCTTGTTTAAATCTTATGGGAAATTTTTATACTCTTTGTTTCAGCAGACAGTTTACCTAGTTGGATGCAGTCCGTAAGTTACAGTCAGCCTGTGTAGATCGTGTCTGCCATTCCACTGCTGCTTCAGTGTTCAGATCCTTCGCAGTGCTCCTCCAATAGCAGTGGGTGTGCTACCCATTGGCCAGGCTCGGGCCTGTGCAGTGGTCTGTCGCTTAGTTCAGTTCTCAAAGTCTTAGCCTGCTATTGAGGATCAGATCCACGTGTACACACGTAGGGGTGAGCCCAGGAGTTAATAAACAACGCTGTGAGGTTGCTTTCTTCCACATTTCCCTCTTCACCATCTCTCTTGCACTTACTGCTTCCCTCGGGTCTTCCCTTCCCTGGAAATCTTGAGCTTTATCTATTCTACTCTTTCATATACTTCCTGTGCCTGTCTGCATGTCCACAACCAAGAAGTGAGAGTACAGGGAAAGAAAAAAGCAACAGGGATCTGCCCACCCTCTTGGGGGACTACAACTCCTCTGATGGGAAAGAAAGATTCCCCTTCCTCATGGGTCCACTGTTGCTGCTAAGGGACTCTCTGCTCCTCCTCCAACCTGAACTAGGGGGCTTCTCCTGGAGTTCGCTCGTTTGCACTGATGTCCACTTTTGGCTTTCTTCCTACACCAAGCTGGGAAGCACTGCAGGCAAAAAATGGTAAATTCACGGTTAGTTCAGTGGTGCTTCCAGTCTCGGTTTTCCTCAATCCACCTGCTACTGTTTTTTTTTTTTTTTTGAGTTCCAGGGTACCTATGCAAGATGTGCACGTTTGTTACGTATGTAAACGTGTGCCGTGGTGGTTTGCTGCACGTATCAACCCATCGCCTAGGTATTAATGGCATGCATCAGCTATTTTTCCTGATGGTCTCCCCACCCTGCCCTCCCCCAACAGGCCCCAGTGTGTGGTGCTCCCCTCGCTGTGTCCATGTGTTCTCATTGTTCAGCTCCCACTTGTAAGTGAGAACTGTGGTGTTTGGTTTTCTGTTCCTGTGTTAGTTTTCTGGGAATAATGGCTGGGAGAACTGGGTAGCCATGTGCAGAAAATTGAAACTGGACCCCTTCCTTACACCTTATACAAAAATTAACTCAAGATCGATTAAAGACTTAAATGTAAAACCCAAACTATAAAACCCTTAGAAGAAAATGTAGACAATACCATTCAGGACATAGGCATGGGCAAAGATTTTATGAAGAAATTGCCAAAAGCAATTGCAACAAAAGCAAAAATTGACAAGTGGGATCTAATTAAACTAAAGAGCTTCTGCACAGCAAAAGAAAATATAATCAGAACAAACAACCTACAGAATGGGAGAAAATTTTTGTAATCTATTCATCTGACAAAGGTCCAATGTCCAGAATCTACAAGGAACTTAAGCAAATTTACAAGAAAAAAAAAAAAAAACATTAAAAAGTGAGCAAAGGAAATGAATAGACACTTCTCAAAAGAAGACATACATGTAGTCAAGAAACATATGAAGAAAAGCTTAACACCACTGATTATTAGAGAAGTGCCTCAGCTACTCTTTACTTTCCAAGGCCCTGAAATAACTATTGCATGCATTCTCTTCAGGCTATAGCTGAAGAGATTTATTTATTGGGAGAAATACATTTATTGGGAGAAACAGGGTGGAGCATGCTTGTTTCAGCTTATGCAGAACCAAAACTCCTCCCAGGGGTTGGTTTAGACTGCTGAAAAGGGGGATGTACCCAAAGTTGAATTCTGAAGTGAAAGTATTTGTCTTATTGGCATATAATGAAAAAGTGACTTAGATGCTCTTCAGCCAAAGTGTGTAGTGAAGAAATGTCCAAGACTGGAACGGGGATGGAGGGAGGAGTAGGAGCAGTGAGACCAAGGCTACTGGGTCATGGGCAGGTCTGTAGGGCTCGTAGGTCCTAGATCAGTTGCATGAATGGGAGTCCGTGCTGGCCTCTCAGTAGATGGGAACGGGGGCTGAGAGGTGAAGATGATGCAGCTTTTGTTTAGCTTGAAGGGAGGCTGATAGACGAGCTGTAAGGAAAAGGGGTTGAAGGTAAAAGACTTTGGGAGCTGAGAGAAGGGAGGCGTTGTGCAAGAACTATTTTGGAAGTAACAGTAGGATATTGACACTTTGGAGTGTGTAGGAGCCTAGAAATAAATACTTGAGATGATTGCTAATAGTGAATAAGAAGTTGGTAACAAAGAATGTGGACTACTGGGCATGAATGGAAAGAAAGTTACTAATAGCTTGGCCAGTTGTGTAATGCTTTCCCTTTAGTACTTTGGAATTTATCATGTGACTATACACTGTCTTGAATTGCCCTCTAATCATTTCCTATGCTTTCTACATTTTCCCTCAGAAGGACAGACCTATTCCTTATACAGATGTTCCTTGAACTACAATGAGGCTGTGTCCTGATACATCCATTGTAAATTGAAAATATCCTAAGTTAAAGATGCATTTAATACACCTAACCTATTGAGCATCACAGCTTAGTCTAGCCTACCTTAAATGTGCTCAGAACACTGGGCAAAATCATCTAACGCAAAGCCTAGTTTATAATCAAGTGTTGAATATTTCACGTAATTTGTCGAATACTGTACTGAATGTGTATCACTTTTGCACCATCATAAAGTTGAAGAATTGTAAGTAGAACCATCTTAAGTTGGGAACTGTCTGTGCTCGTTTTGTTTCTCCCATGAAGTGTTAAGAAAAAGATCAGCTCCCACTTACCACCCCCTCTCCCTGCTCCCACACACACATCTACAAATTTCTTTGGGAATGGGACTGGAGTGTCCCGAAATTTTACAAAGCTTCAAACTCAGCTTGTGCACACAGTTGGGCAAATCATTCTTGATGGATAATTTGGCTGGAAACTTCAGTAGCAAAGATTGAAAATCAGTTTTCTTTCTTCTCCAGAGTCCCAGAATCTAAGTTTCCAATTTTCACTTTACTAAGAGTAAACAGAGGTTGAAGTGATTTATCTCAAGCAGGAAATTGTAAATCCATATTTGAATTGTAAACATTGAAAAGGAAGGGACAAGGTCAATGTAGCTTTTTGGTAAGGTATCATGTCATTTTTATTCTTCAGAACTACTAACTGATAATGTGATGGCATGCTTTGATACTGATTCCTGCTGCCTTTGTTGCAGAGTGCCTATCATTCATTGGCAAGCCAGCCATTAACACCAAGCCATATGTCCTGCTTGAATTTGTTTAGTATTTATATGAAATTTTCTTACCCACCACAGATACCATGTTAGATCTTCATCTTTTCCTATCTAACTTCCCAAAACCATTTTTGATATAGAGAAAAATTACTATAATTCTCATGTTTGAAATAATAAAATCTGTGTCACCAAGACCTTAGAACATATTACTTAATCTGTTCTTAAGTATTGGTATGTATTAGTGGAAATTAGATGTTCTCTTATCAGTTTCCACAAATGGTACCATCACCATAACTTATTTTAATATAGATAAATATTTTTAAGATATTGTAAATCGGAAGGAAAATGTCACACACAAGCAAGTTTCTTTTTGCTTGAATCAGGCAATGAAATAAGAACTTTACCTGCCCTACCTCACTTCAGCCTCTCACTGAATACCATCTCAGAAAATTATATGTTCCTGACAGAGTTTGTTTTCTCCCCCCTGTCACATATAAAATGATAACCTTTCTTTCCCTGAGCTTGCTTTCACAGTGCGTTGCATCCTTTGTGTGTGTGTGTTTGTGTGTTGGTTGGTGGAGGACGGGGGTATATTTTGGTTGGTGGGGGGCAGGGGGTGTTTCTAAAATAAAATGTAGAACTGGGAGTCCTGAAACAGAATTAAAAAGGGCCTCTCATTTTTATCGACACCGCAGCCTCTAAAGTGTGAACCACACACTTTTGGGAACACGGTTGTCTCATATGTTTGTAGTATTTGTAACCCAAAATGAAATAATTGGTACATCATTACCTCAAAAATATTCATATGAAAACACTAGGAGAAAAAATGAGTTGTTTTATTTGTGCAGTAGCAGAATTAGAAAATTTCATAAAACTTGAAGAGGGTAATTATTGGTGATATTAATGATTATTGTCCCTGCATTCCTTAGGAATCACTAGAAACGTTTACAGATTTACTTCTTTCAGCTTACTCGAAATCTTAAAATAGAGAGTCTCATGTGAAACCAGCAATGTCTTTGTCTACTGTTTCACAATGTCATGTCCCCTCCATCCCCTCTGAAGACTGCCTGGAATTTGTCTGTCTTTGGTTACTTAGCAAGCTCTGAATTAATCTCAAAGAAGTCATTATTTCAAGGAGGTTTAGAAATGCTTGCAAACTTACAAATTAAGTGCATCACATAAAGTCCATCTGCTGCTGTTAATCACACTGACCTCAGACCAAATGGTTGATAGTTGAAAGGAATTTAAGATCTGGAAGGCATCTTAGAAATTGTCCAGTTTGATGACTGGATGAGGAAACTGAATTCTGGAGAGATTAAGCACTGACTTGTCCTTAGCCACACCAAGATTTCTGGGCAGCACACACTCTTCAGGTTTCATCAAGAAACTTTACATTATCAGCCATTCTCATTCATTAGTTCTTTCATTCATTTATTCCTCTTTATTCCCTTCAGTTTGCTTATTGCATTTTAAGTATACATATGAGTTTTCTTTTCACAAAAAATAAAATATCCTGCAGGATCTATCTGATATGATTTGGCTGTGTCCCCACCCAAATTTCATCTGGAATTGTAGTTCTCATAATCCCCACATGTCATAGGAGGGACGTGGTGGGAGATAATTGAATCCTGGGGGTGGTTACCCCCATTCTGCTCTTCTCACGATAGTGAGTGAGTTCTCACAGGATCTGATGGTATTATAAGGGGCTTTCCCCATTTTTGCACAGCACTTCTTGCTGCCATGTAAAGAGGACATGTTTGCTTCCCCTTCCACCATGATTGTTAGGTTTTCTGAGGTCTCTTCAGCTATGCTGAACTGTGAATCAATTAAATCTCTTTACTTTATAAATTACCCAGTCTTGGGTATGTCTTTATTGGCAGCGTGAGAACGAACTAATACACTATCATCCCCTCTGGCTGCTACCAACTCTTTCTCTTCATTCATAGACTTCTTGAAAAAGTTGCCTGTGCTCAGTACATCTACGTTTCTGTACCTCTTCTGCATTCCTCAGTCTCTTCTTTCTGGCCTCGGTGTACTACCAAATCAGCTCCCACTAAGGCCACTTGTGACCTCTATGCCACCACACCAAATGGTGTTTTCTAGTCTTTTCATCTTAGTTGACCTCTGAGAAGCATTCTGCATTGTCAGCCCCTCTTTTCCTTGGCTTTGGAGGGTTTTTTCTCCCTCTCTCATGGTCTCTTCTCTGTTTCCTCTGTAAGTTTATTTTCTTCTACTTGGCCATTAGAAGTCAGCATTCCTTCAGGTGCCCAGTCTTAGGTCCTCTTGTCTTCTACCTCTGTATTCTGTCCTCAAGTTTCTTTCCTAATCCTGTAGTTTCATTTATTAGCAATGAGTCTCTTACACACACACACGCACACTTTGAACATTCCTCATCAGAAATCTGAAGTGTCCAAACGTTTTTGAGGGCCAACATGATGCCACAAGTAGAAAATTCCACACCTGACCTCATGTGATGGGTTTGCAGTCAAAACTTAGGTGCAACACACACACAGTTTGTTCAGTATTCACAAAGGAAAAGAGACCCCCCAGCCCCCTTCAGCTTCAGTGTATCTTTTCGGCACATGTCCAGATTCCCCATATGAGTATGCCCACAAAGGACAATAAAATGGCAGGTTTCAGGCCATACATGACAATAGCATGTTCCCCATGATACCCTGTGCAGGGCCAAGACCTGCATGCATTACTCACTGTGGCTTTTTTTTTTCTTATTCTCTGCTCTGTGCTGTAAAGTTAATGTTTGAACATGTCAGAAAGGTCTGCAGCTACCCCTGTAGATAAGAGTGATAAGAAACAGGAACAATTTATGTTGATCTGTAGCACAGAAAGTAAAGCTGTTAGAGAAACAGGATGGTGGTGTTAAGTGTGAAATGTCTTACAGAAGAGTATAGTGTTGAAATGGCCATCATATATGACCTGAAGAAACAGAAGGCTAAGTTCTATGCTCAAAGTAATAAATACACATAAATGGAAAATAGAAAAACATAGCATAAAGCTAAAAGTGAAGATCTCAATTGTGTATTAAAAGAGTGGATCATGTCAGTGTCACAGTGAATACTTGCCACTTAATGGGAAGTTGATCATGAAAACAAGCAAAACTCTATCACAATGAACTGAAAATTGAAGAAAACTGTGAATATTCAGCAGGCTGGTTGCCGACATTTAGGAACAGACACAGCTTTAAATTTTAAAGATTTGTGGTGATAGAGTATCTGCTTACTATGAGGCAGCAGAGAAATTTATTGACGAGTATGTCAAGGTCATCGCTGATGAAAATCTGACACCAGAACCAAGTCTGTAATGCTGATGAAACATCACCGTTTTGGCATTATTGCCCTAGAAAGACACGGACTACAGACAATGAGGCAGCCCCTACATGAAATAAGGGTGCCAAGGACAGAATAACTGTACTGAGATGTGCTAATGCAACAGGCATGCGTAAATGTAAAATTGCTGTGATAAGCAAAAGCTTGCATCCTCCCTGTTTTCAATTCACTGAGTGAATTTCCTACTTGTTCATTATGCTAACAAAAAGACATGGATCACCAGGTGATTGCTTCTCAGCAGCATATAAATTCAGAGTCAGGAACGATGGTGATGCTAAGCAGCTGCAGATTGTCCACGTGGGTGGCTGAGATAGTGGCACCTTTGCTTTCTGATTGTTCCCTGTACACTAACTTTGTTTCATTCACAGAATTATTTAAGATGTTGTATAAAGTTACTTTCAGGACTCTCTATAAGTATATATGAATCATAAATAAATTTCATGTTTAGACTTCGGTCCCATTTCCAAGATAACTCATTATATATATTCCAGTATTCTGAAATAAAAAAAATAATAATCAGAACTCCAAAACCCTTTTTGTCCCAAGCATTTTGGATAAAGAATAGTCAACCTGCATATGTATGTGTATGTAAAGGTCTCTCTCTCTCTCTATATATATATATATATATATGTATGTGTGTGTGTGTGTGTGTATGTTTGTATGTGTGTATATATATATGTAGGTAAGTGGGTAAGAAGGCAGATTGACATCCCAGACTTTTATTCTAGAGCTTCAAACCCATATTTTCATTTGCCAAATGTGTCTCTAATTCATTATGTCCAAAACCAAACTCATGATTTTTTCCCCATCCCATCTTGGTCCTTTTCCAGTGTTCTCAGTCTGTGCAGAAGACTCCCCATCCAACTAGCGATGCATTCCAGAACCCAGAAGCCATCTTCCTCACCCCCTTCTCCTCTTTGTATCTAGCCCATCATCAGATCATGTTGATTTTATCTCCTACATGTCTTCCAGTTTTGTTTTACTTCTCTGCTTTGGTACCCCTTTCCCCCAATCCTGAGTCATCATCACTTACCTGGACCACTGTAGTAGCCACCTGGCTTGCCTAGCCACATTTACTCTTGCCCTGTTTTGCCTTTCTTCAGTCACCATTGCAAGAATGATCTTTGGTGAAACTGAAATCTGATCATGTTATGCTGCTGTACAGAGCCCTTCAGTGTCTTCCTCTTACAACTAGATAAAACACAAGATCCTTTACATCCTGAACCATTTGAGTTGGTTCACTTTCTCCCTCCTTCTCAAGCCTTATGTTGGTGCAGTGCTCACCCTTGTTTCCTTTGCCAAGCCACATGGTTGTCTTCCAGTCACTCATTCTTGGTGGCCTCTTCCTCCTCATTATTATCATCAATCATGATCATGATCATTATTGCTTTTACACAAGACACTCTCCCCAGCTTGTTCTCAGAGCTTGTTTTAGACACCACCTCCCTTGAAGATATCCTTCTCTAGCTTCCCCTATAATAAACCCTTATCACTGTTGCTCTTTGAGCCCAGGACACAGTTCTCCTTCAGTTGCAGCTTTGCATTTATTTGTGGAATTATTTCATTATTTGATTATTTCTCTTTCTGACATTTTTTAAAGCTCTGTAAAGGCAAAGCGTACATCTAACTTGCTCAACTCTGTATCCCCCATGTTTATCATAGTGACTGGCATACAGTAAGTGTTCATTAAGTATTTGCTAAATGAATAAATAGTGGCATCATGTAAAAATGAAGCAAATTTTTAAATTCACCAGGTTTGTTGAGTACAGGTGCTTAGAAGAAGAAAGGGAAGGAAACCAGCCTTAATGGACCCCTTTTTACATGCCAGACAGTTGACTCAATCATTATCTAGATGGAAGCAGTGAGTTGTCATGGATAGTTTTGCTTTCTTTTATAACTCCTTAAAGGACTTTTTATGTGTATTTCATGCAAATAACCTGGGTGGCAAGATTATTTTCAATGATTTAATACAATTTGAAATATGTCTCTGCAATTCGATTCTATTTTTTCATTAACATATTTTAGCAATTTTCAACTTGCATGGCTAGGCATTTGATTAACAGAAAAAAAAAAGAAGAATTGGAGATGTAATTAACACCTGGAATGTGATTGCTTTATTAATCTCTAATGTAACTTTAACAGCATTAAATATACATATATCCTAGATGTGGCTGCTTAGCTTTTGGCTTTCTATGCGGCACACTGCTCTGAGTCCTAGTCGTAAAAGGCATGGGAAACACCGTTTTTAATCATGGTAATGGTGCCTTGCCATAACTGGAAAACATACAAATGCAATTTTACATCACAGGGATAAGCAAATTGTAGAGTGAATAATATCTGCTGCTGCCCTACTAGGGCTCCTAAAACTATCTTTTCCTCCTTGTTATAGTGACTTCGTTTCTGCTAAATAATGACAACCACTAAAACCAACCCATATCAGTTGCTCCCTATGGTTGTGATTTAAACCTGTTAGGTTTTAACCATATTGAATTTGAAACTCCCTTGAGCTGTCCAAAATGATACATCGAATAGGCAGGTGGATATGCTGGCCTGAGCTCCAGAATAGATACCTGGTATAATGATGTTTCCTGCAGGGCCCAGGTGAAGATATTACCCAAGCAAGAGGCTAGTGACTGTGGTCAACCAGAGGTCACCTGTGCAAAGGAGGCAACCCTCAGCAGCCCAGGGATTTTTGCCAAGTACAAACAAAGATCTACTGATAGCATATCTTAGGAATTTTGAAGGAATGCTAGAAAGGTGCCCAGACTTTTATGTGAACTCTCCAGACTTTTAACTCTTGCCAACTAAAGATTTTGTTTTTGAAACATGACAGGGAAGACTAAAAACACATCTATAGGCTGAAGTTTTTCCTCTGGCCACCAGTTTGTGACCTCTGGTCTAAACTCTCATCCTTGTTCTCCGGTCTTCACAGTCTATTTCACCTATCCAGTATCGATTCTGTTTCAAACATCCTGAACTTTGGATGGACATGACTCTCTCCTCTGTCCTGAACATAGCAGGCCATTCTCCTGTCTATGGCTTCGACTCTCCCTGCAGTTACCCCACATGGAACACTTCCTCTTGCCCTCTGGTTATCCAATGAGACCCAGCTTAGGTCCTTGGTGCAGAAGCCTGTCCCCAGCTACTCTGGGCTACACTCGTCGCTTAATCACACACTCAGCTAAGTGTGCTAGACACTTAAGCACTCACATGTCATTCTTCA
Organism: Macaca thibetana thibetana; assembly: GCF_024542745.1. Classification (NCBI taxonomy): domain Eukaryota; kingdom Metazoa; phylum Chordata; class Mammalia; order Primates; family Cercopithecidae; genus Macaca; species Macaca thibetana. Next base: position 85,120,113 of record NC_065587.1, on the reverse strand, counting down.
TGGTTGACTGTCAGTACATGTGTTTTATCTTCACTGATGCCCTGAGGCATTGTAGACTCTCATACATGGATGGAGCCGTACACATAGCCCCTCATACATGGATGGGAGTTCAGAAGAGACAGTGAACCTCTTCTGCAACATCGTTTCTCTTACATGCCTCTGGTGACAAGGAGCTCACAGCCCTGCAGGCACCCGTGCCTGCTTTAGACAGCTGTGACCCTCGAATGGGTTTGTTTGCTTCATCAAGCTGAAATTTGCCTCTTCCCATGCTTTTGTTTTCCTTGGGTATTTCCTTTGAATTCTTTTGCCCCTTGTACAGTTGTTTTCTCAATAAGAAAGACTCTCATCAATCAAAAGGACCCTTTCTTGTGTGTCTGATGTGGAATTTTAATAGGGTTTTGACAAGAAGCAGTGTTTTTATTTGGAAATAGATCTTAAATTTACACAAGTTCTTTCCCGTCAAATTCTGAGGGAGATTTTAGTGATAGTTATCTATACTATGCCAGTTCCATCATGTTTTCTTTTGAAAGCACTTTTCTTTTGAGATTTCTTTTATCAGCATCAATAAACATTCCTAAAGTTGTGACCATATGCTTTGCTTGATATTACCTCTCTTTGGAGAACTGGTTTATTTTTTCTTCCCGACAATCAAACGTCTAATTGTATGTCTGTTAAGTTTTAAATCTCATACTATGTTGTAATGCTTAAATTCATCACTTCTGCTGGATATTATGGATATGAGGATATTATGTGTGTTGTGACACTCAGCTGTAAAAATAAAGGTATTTGCAGATTTGAAATTGTCTTAAGTAAGCAGACTTTTGAGACTAAAACTTTCCCTTATTATTTTATATTACACTGGAAATTACATTTCAACCGTAGAATTCCATTTTATTATATTGGCAACTGACCACACTGTTTACTGTAAATTCATTACTGTTTTTGTATGTTCTCAGGTGCTGTGATTCTCTTGGGAAGAACCAATATGTTTCGCTTTAACCATCCAAAGGAAGCTGCCAAGCTCAGGGAGAAGAGGAAGGTGAGGGACACGGCGTCTCTAGGAGGGAACCACTGATCGGATGTGGGGATGAGTGGGTGGTGGTCTCTCTGGTCCCAACGTTTTGACTTTCTGGGGTGCAGAACCACTGGAAAAGTAGTTCTGTGATCTGGATTGATTCTAGGGAGATTGTTTCCCAGCAGATGATTGGCTGATGAAGTAAGAGAGCAAGCAAGTAAATTCTAGAGCAGACAAGGAGAAACTGCCCCTCCTAGATCCTTCTCTTCAGCCTTCCACCCTTCCCACCAAGAAATTGGGCATCATTTTGCATTAGGTGGAAAGTGACTTTCTCTAATCAGCATCTCTTAGGAATTAACCCAAAATTGGAATCACATTAATCCAAAATCAGCCACAGTAAACAGATTTTTCATTGAGGTGGGAAGCAAGAGCAGGGGTGGGTTTAGGACAACTGGGCAAGACTTTGGTTTGGTTGGAAGGGGATGTCTAAAGGGCAGTTTAAGTGCTGATGGGGAAGGGAGCTGAGGACCAGAGAAAGAAGCAAAGAAATCTGTTCAGAGACATCATGGCTGGTCCTTAGACTGAAGAAGATAATAAAGGCTACAGCTAACATTTCTATGAGCCAGAAATGGTGCTAGACTTGTGCATATATTCTGTCACTTTATCTGTGCAGCAGCCATTAATACCCCCATGCTGTCACCCCCCCGGTCAAGGTGAGAAACAGACCAAGAGCAACTCTCCCTAACTTGTTCCATAGCCAGCAAGTGGGGAGCCTTGGCTGCAGTACTGACTTGAATACCAGAAGCATTTGCCCTTGACCACTGGTTACCCAGCCTCTCATTTCTGTCTCCTTTATAAGGGATGCCCAAGGTTGCCAGTGCCCTAGATGGAAAATAACAAGAAAGCTGCAGACCTCACCCTTCTCCTGGGTGGCTTTTTCCAGCCAGTGGAGCCTCTTATCTGCTGCAGCCCAGGGTCTCCCTAGAGGGTCCTTTTTGGTACACAGGTTCAGAGGAACAGAGGGAAAAAACATGTTTGCCAGTAACTTCTCATGGAAGCAAAATAGGTCAAGCTCGCTCTTTTGGTCTCCCTTCACCTCTCCTGCCTTCATCTTTATCGCTCCCTAAGTGTGAGTGGATATCGCTGATTATAGGAGACTGCTGCCTGCCAGGTAATGGAGGATGACAAAGATATTGTAACCCCTTTCCTTGACTTTAACTGGCAAGATATTGTAACCCCTTTCCTTGACTTTAACTTCCACAGACCAACTGGGTTATGGAATTCCTGATGAATTTCCCCAGCCCTAGAAGGCCAAGGTCCTACTGTACTTAGCAGAAGGCTTGGGTTTGAAATGTATCAGGGTCTTTTTTTTTTTTTTTTTTAGACGAAGTCTTGCTCTGTCGCCCAGGCTGGAGTGCAGTGGCCGGATCTCGGCTCACTGCAAGCTTCGCCTCCTGGGTTTACGCCATTCTCCTGCCTCAGCCTCCCAAGTAGCTGGGACTACAGGCGCCCGCCACCTCACCCGGCTAGTTTTTTGTATTTTTTAGTAGAGACAGGGTTTCACCGTGTTAGCCAGGATGGTCTCAATCTCCTGACCTCATGATCCGCCCGTCTCGGCCTCCCAAAGTGCTGGGATTACAGGCTTGAGCCACTGCGCCTGGCCGTATCAGGGTCTTGTTGCCCTGATCTGCTTTCCTCAGATAGATCAGTTAATTGTGGTGTGTGTTAAGTAGGAGCATGTGTACCTCATTGTCTCTCACATGTTGGAAGCAATGAGTCCAGAGCAGTGACCTTTTCTTCTCTGCTAAGGTAACCACTCTGCCCTGTGTCTGCCCTTAGAGTGGCCTTCTGTCCTCCTTCAGCTTGTCCATGACCGACCTCTCGAAGTCCCGTGAGAACCTGTCTGCAGTCATGTTGTATAACCCCGGGTGAGTGAACAGCAGCATCTCCTTCCCTGTGATGATCACTTTTGCATTTATTGTGCCAACTCCATTATAGTCACAAGATTAAAATAAAACTTCTGCAACGGCGCCTCCTTATCAAATCAGCCGCCGTCATTTTCCGAGTTCCTTTCCAGCCCTTACTATATATGTGCATAATTTTACTTAGTTATAATCACAACATAAACAGTTTGCGTTTTCTGATTTTTCGCTTAACAGCATAATAAGCATTAGTAAGGGTTGTTACAAGCTTCATTATCATTTTCATAACTGTCTAATATTTTAGAGTTGGCACTTTGATTACTCAGTGCATGATCCCTTTGGCTTACGCACTTTTATCTTATTTTATAAATTATTTGTAATAACAGAGGCCGCCTGATTCTTAGGCCATCCAGTAGAGCAGGAAATTATCTTTACTACTTCAAACACTAGGGGACTACTCAGAGCACAAATGAGAATGTTTTAAATGGACTTAGTGGCTGGGTGACCTTGGACAGTCAGCTTAACTCACGTCCTTAGTAACTTCATCAATAAAATGACAGTGATAACGAAAATGCCTAAAAACAGGGAACTTTGAGGGCCCTTTTTGGTTGTGTGAGGTTCCATAGTTTTATCTTTCCTACCAGGATAATCTCATGTAAAATAATGGAGGTAAATCAAATGACTGAATAAGTGAGCGAAAAGTAACAAGAACAACATTGTCTAGAACTGTCATTTATTTAGTAGTTACTGTATGCCAGGCACTATGCTAAGAACCTTGATCTTTTAATTCTTTTTTAATTCTCACAAACCTATTTCCATTTTACATGTGGGGAAATGTTTATACATTTGCTCTCCATCAGTTTCACAGTCAGAGCTGAGGCATGCATCCAGGTCTATCTGATTCCATCACCCGTGCTTTGACTCTGCTACCTCCTGCCTTACTGCAGTTAGGAGACTGGTTCCATTTTCCATTACTCCCTCACTCTCAACCCTGAGATTTCTCGCAAACATCGAGCCATGTGCTGAAAGCCATTCACTCCTTCAGCCCAAGCCAGTGTTCTGGTTTGTGGAAAGCAGACACCTGCAAGTAATTTCTTCAGTGTCATAGGAGGGATCTTCGATCACATTTCTGGATTCCTTATTTTATGGGCCAGCAAGCTGAAGCCCAAATCCAACACCTGCCTGAACTTAAGAAAAAAGCCAGGTAGTACATCCCTGTGGCTGTGGACTCCTGGGCGCCCCCCTCTTTCCAGGATTTCTGGAAGCACCAGCAGTTGACTCCCTTGTGTCAGCCTTTGTCTTTCCCATTTGATCTTTCCATTTTGTTACATGGTCATTGAGCAAAGTTGTGCTCATTAAATAATTCTGTCCTGAAATCAGCCATGTCAGTCAGACGTCTGAAACGGGAGAACACTCTCAGAGCAACTAAATGATAAGTACTTCGGAAGGCACGTTTTGTTGTAGGTCTTTAACAGCAGTTTTAGCAGTTGCCTTTTATTGTGACTGAGATGGAATTGCTCATGTTTAAGTTTAATATAATACACAGATCTTTAGTGTTAATTTCAGCTTAAATGGTGTGATCTTGTCTCTTAGATATTGTTTGTCTAGTTAAATTGTCCTATGATATGAAGAATGCTGGCTTGGATGTGTCTCCTGGCCCAGGACCCAGTTAGTTAATCCTGGAATCCAGATACAACCGTTATTATCCTCTACAGTGGTGGTGCCTTTTAATCTGAAACCATTTGCTAATGTAATATGGCTATTGAATGTCTTTGGAAACCAAAACGTGATCTTCAGTCAGCCTTTCCTTTGCCACAGGCCCCTCTTTGCCTTACATGTACACATGGGATGGAAGTCTTTCTTTTTTCTTCCTAAAACTTGGGAGAAAGTGTAGCTCTCTTAAAAGTAATGTCATTTTTTGTTTTTAGATTTAAGTTCAAATAGTTTTTTTCAGTGTTTACAAAATGCAGGTCAAAGTGTACCAGTTTTCATCCTCAAAACTCCTCAATGACTTTCCATGGTCTAAAAAATAAAGTTCCAGCCTGTACCATGTCACTTGGGCTGTCCACTGTCTATGCTCGTCTCCGGGCCTCTCTCCAGGTGTTCTGAGCTCCAGCTTCCCACTGTTGTTTTTATTGGTCAGTTACATGTGGACAAGCTTGTGCTTCTGGGGCTTTTCCTTTGCTAGCTCCAGAGACTAGGATACATTTTTGCCTGGCTACCTACTCATCCTCCAGGGCATAGTACAGACTATCTCTGCTGTGGAAGCGATTCCTGACTTTTCTTCCCCGCAACCAAAAATCAGTGTCCCCTCTTCACTGTACATTACTCCATTTCTTTCCTCCTTATTTTGTCTTCTTTGTAACATACACTCATCTATCAACAAATCCTCTCTGAATGCCTTGTATGAACCAGTCAGGGTTCTAGGACAGGGCCACCATTGCCAGTAATCCCGAGAAGGTCAGCTTGCATGCTTGTTGGAGGAGAGATACAATCAACAGATAATTTAAAAATAAATCCAGAAAGTGAAAATGAAATCAAATGTCTTAGGACACTGTTTGATCAGGTGTGGCTGCCTGAAGAAGGGATGTTTGGTCTGAGACTCACATGGAGAGAAAACGACACTCATAAAACAGAAAGGGGGAGAATGGAAAGCATTGAGACAGAAAGAGAAAGCAAGTGTGATGGCTTCAAAATGAGAAGTGAAGAGAGGGCCAGAGTAGATGGAATATAGTAAGCAAGAAGAGTGGTACAAGTGAGGGTGGGGAGGTCAAGGGCCAGCTAATGTAGGGCCATGCAGGCAATTGGAAGGCGTTTGACTGTTTTTTTTTTTTTTTTTTTTTTTTTTTTTTTGAGACGGAGTCTCACGCTGTTGCCCAGGCTGGAGTGCAGTGGCGCGATCTCGGCTCACTGCAAGCTCCGCCTCCCGGGTTCCCGCCATTCTCCTGCCTCAGCCTCCTGAGTAGCTGGGACTACAGGCGCCCGCCACCGCGCCCGGCTAATTTTTTGTATTTTTAGTAGAGACGGGGTTTCACTGTGGTCTCGATCTCCTGACCTTGTGATCCGCCCGCCTCGGCCTCCCAAAGTGCTGGGATTACAGGCTTGAGCCACCGCGCCCGGCCAGCGTTTGACTGTTTTTTAAGAGAGCTGGCAAACCACTAGAATGATTTAAGCAAGGGAGTAACCTGAAGATGTACTTAATACAAATATTAGGATGTACGCCATTTGGAGAATGTGGCATAGAAGCAGGAGACCATTTAGAAAAAGCTATTTCCTTGGTCCAAGTGAAAGGTAATCGTGGCTTGGATCTGCACTTTAGCCGTAGAGGTGGAGCAACGTGGAATCAAGGAATTAAGAGTGACTCCCAGGATTCAGGCTTCAACAGCTGCTACAGGTGGCACACTCTTCCCTGAGATGGGGGAGCCAGGGAGGGCAGGCCTAGGCTAGCAGTCGAGTAAGAATTCTGCTTATGTATATTTCCTGTTAGGATGGAAGCTTTTTAAGGTCAGGGGCCTTGTGTTACTCTTTTCTGTATAAGATGTCATTCACATAACATGCTTAATAAAAATTGTGTAAACAGATTAAGAATAAAATTTTAGTAAGTCACATGAGTCCCTTTGGGAAAGGCTTTTAAAATTTCTTTGGGCATGGATGTTCCAAATACTGGAACGAGACATATTATGCAGAGGAATGTGGTTTTGTGGCTAATCTGTCTGCCTAATCCCAGGGGATACTGCAGTTACTTGAATAATCTCAAAATCATGTTCAGGATCTTTAAGCCATAGGTGGGGAGAAGGCCTCGTCTTGAAATGAAGAACTAGGCCAAGGCAGTCAGAAAATTCAGGAGAAGCAATCTGTTTTGGACAGAATTACAGTTGGTTCTGGATGCATCTGACGCTGCCATTATGCAGCCTGTTCACCTGACTTCAAGTGCACATGCTACCCCTTGCATTACTCATTGACACAAATGCAAATAAAAGTTACTTAATACTTCATCATTCTTTCTTTCTCTCTGGTTCCCAGACCCCTTCAACTTGCCACCTGCTGTAGAAAGTAATTGCGCATGAATTTTAGGTGCCTGAGGGGTGGGTTTCTAGGGCCCAGTCTTCAGTTAACATTCTTCTCCGTGGTAATGACTTTTAAGTGTACAGTTCAGTAGTGTGAAGTACGTTGACATTACTGTGCAACCAGTTTCATCTTGCAAAACTAAAACTCTGTACTCATTAAATATAACTTCCATTCCCTCCTTCCCCCAAACTCCTGACAATCAGCGCTCAACTTTTGTCTCCATGAATTTAACCACTTTAGGTACCTCATGTGAGTAGACTCTTACAGTGTGTGTCCTCTTCTCACTGGCATATTTCACTTAGCATAATGTCTTTAGTTAAGGTTCATCCACAATAGAGCATGTGTCAGAATTTCCTTTCTTTTTATGACCAAATAGTATTCCATTGTATGGATAATACCACATTTTGTTTATCCATTCATCTGTTGATGGACTCTTTGATTGTTTTCACCTTTTGGCTATTGTGAATAATGCTGCTATGAACATAGGTGTCCAACTGTCTGTCTGAGTCCTTGTTTTCAACTCTTGTGAGTGCACACCCAGAAGTGGAACTGCTGGATCATATGGTAGCCCTATTTTTAATTTTCAAGGAACGGCTATGCTGTTTTCTACAACAGCTGCACCATTTTGCATTCCCACCAACAGGGCCCAAGGGTTCCAGTTTCTCCATATCCTCACCAGCATTTGTGATTTTCTGTTTTTATAGTACACATCAAAATGTGTGTGAGGCAGTATCTTATTGTATTCTTTTCATCTTTATTTTCTTCTGTTTTCTCAAGTGTCCCACGTTGAAAATGGTATCTAAAAATATAGAAAGAAAATCTCAAAATGTAGTTCCCCCAGTAAGTATAGTAAATAAATGATTAACGTAAATCTATCCTGGATGGATTTCCTGATGATTACATGACCTCTCTCATGTTCTGCCAAGTTCAGTTCAACTAGCTCATTTGCATGTTTCTCAAAACCCAGTCAGTCCAAGGAGTGCCTGTAACTAGGAAGAAGCATGATCATTCATCCTTGTATTGAAAGGCATTGCTCTGACTTCTCAGGAACTGGCTGGGCAGCACAAGTCCTGGAGAAGCTCACAAGGATCCTAGAGGTGAGGGCCTGAACTGAGGCAGCAGTGGGAGGAACCTAGAAGGGTGAGCTGCAGAGATAGTCAGGGCAGGAAGTCCTGAGGTTTGGATGATGAATTGGATATGGGATATAATGAAGGAAAAGATGTTGACTTGCAGTTTCTGGCTTCAGTAACTGGTTGGGTGCTACATGCCACTCAGCTGAAACAGAAATATGGCAGGAGGAGGAGTAGGTTGTCAAGAGGAAGGAGGATAATGAGTACAACCTTGAAAAACTAGGCCCTGGGCCTTGAACTTTCTCCTGTAAGTGACTGTGACTCCGTCAGCGATCAGACACCCCATGGAAAAAGCTCGGGTTTGTGTGGCCTGTCAAAGGCGGTATTTCTCCACTTGGAGGATGAAGGCAGATCCCCGTGTTGAATAAAATAGATGTTCACAGCCCTGCCATTTTACCTCATTCATTCAGTGGTGCTTGAGGGCCCATCATTTGTCCAGCCCTGTGCTGGGGCTTGAGTGATTGAGACAGACCGAGGCTCAGTCATCTCGGAGCGTGATTTAGTGAACAGGGAAGACACTTGTAAAGCCTGTCAGAAATCAGGATGGTGGTAGTATTATCTTTGCACATGCCAGACTTGGATGAGTTTGAAGGTCTTTAAATTAGGGAAAGCTGCACATGTCACCCCAGACCCATGCTCCCAATGCATCGCATCTCATTTTAAGTCACCTCCTAGGGCACCTACGTAGTCACCAAGCCCTGTGAGCAGTCTCGTAGCTTCAGCAGGTGACTAAGCCCTGCCGAGAAGTATGGAGTCTGGAGACCCTTAACCCCATATTTGCCTTATCACCTCTCCAGGACAAGTTTTAACAGGAGTCAAAAGCATTGATGGCACCTCCTACTCAAACAGACTTGTTTGAGAGCTTTCTTCTGCTCTTTATTACTTTCCGCCCTCTTAGGCCAAACTAGCTGCTGACCCTCTTAATTGTTGTGTAATACAAAGCAGGTGCTTATTAAATGTTTGCTTCCCTGCCCGCCCCAACATGCACAAACACACGCGCCTCCTGGCCTCCTCCTTCTCTGTGCTAAGCCCTCATGCTGGCTTCTGCCTAACAATGCTGGGCCTCCCCTCCCTTGCCCAGGTCCCTCTGCAGCCACCTGCTTTCCTGTAGGTTGAGTCATCACCCACTCTATCCCTTGGGAATTTTTTTCCTTCCCTAATTGGCTCCACGTCGGTACGTTGTCTTCCTAGCACTCTTCCTCTTGTTGCCCCCACCTTCAGCAAGTATATAGGGATCATTCCCTCTAGGAAATCTTGTTGCCCATCACTACCAAAGAACATGTAGGACAGATTTTTTTTTTTTTCCTTAAATGGACAATGGGGTCAATACATGAGGAGCAGCAAATGTTGCAGAGCTCTGATTGGCATGGTTCCCACTGTGATTCCTGACTTTCTCTATCTGATGGCACAGGGAAGACTTTTGGGCCTGCCCCTGGAGTCCTGTCCCTGCCGTGAACCTGAGGAAGGAGCTCACCACACCTCCTTAGCCCTTCCTGGTCACCCCCTCCTCCTCTTCTCAGCATCCGGCCTGGCCCCTCAGTACCTACCAGGTGGTGACTTCCAAGCATCAACCTGATCATCTCTGACTTTGTTCTCCAATGTTATTTTCAGTCACTTTCCACCCCGAACTTTATCCTGTGATTTACGTGGGTCACACCTCTCTGCAGGCCTCTGCATCTGTAACACTGTCTGTGACTCCTTCCCCTTCTTCTTCCCTTGGCCAGTCATCTTCCTCTTTTAAGCTGAGCATAGAGTCATATCCTCAGGAAGCTTTCTGTGCATTTCCAGTTGGAGCTAAGTGCTTCCTGTGTATCCTCTCGCAGGCATTTTGTGCATTCGTGTGTCTTAGCTCTTTCCAAATTCGTTCATTTGATGTTTGTGTATTTAATTGATTTAGGCTTCTTGAGGGCAGGCACTGTGCCTCATTTATCTTGGAATCTCCAGAAGACCCCACAGAGTGGGCACCTCACAAATGTTCATTGAGCTTGTAGGTTTTGGCCAGCAGATGTGCTCTCAGCACAAAGGATGTGTCTGCCCTCTCACAGGTTTGCCCAGGTCTTTTGTTCGTGGTCCCTGTGCAGTTTCCTATCTCCACATTACTTGGCCCCTATCTTTGTGAGTCTCTCACCCACACAGATGTGTTTCTACACATTTGGTGGCGTTACAATGACCATACCTCTTGGTTTCTTTGGTATTGTGTAGACCTGAGTGTGTTCTTTGCAATTGACTGAAAAATTGCTGCGTGGTACTCAGTTTTTCCCAGAACAGAGCTCTCCAAAAGAATGACTGGTTTGCAAATTATTGTATCCAGTAAGCGCCAAGTTATCTTCAGAGCAGTGTGAATTTTGTCTTTGTTCAGCAGGCCATCTACTAATTTTCCAAACAGCCCATGTCTAAAAAAAAATACCCTATGCTCTGAATTATAGTAAGATTTGCAGTTTTAAAAGCAAAGTTCTTGTTCCCCAAGAACATTATATCAGCCTGACTGGGCACATAGAGTTGGAACATAGTTTGGGAAATTACTGCTGGCCCACACCTCAAGCTCCCTGGAAGCCGTGATTTGTACGCACACATGCGTGATACTTGGTGCCAGAGACTTTTTGGATTAGGCAGAGAAGCCTGGTGACTTCCTTTGGGAGTTAGCTCCACGTTGGAGAGGTGCCCAGCCAGGGTCTTTGCCAGGAGATAATTTTCCTGCAGGGGAAACATTCCTCCTCAGCTGGTGCAGCGTCTTTCAGAAGAAACCAAGCCGACTGCTCGGGCCTCCTCTGCCTTGCTTTGAGACTGCAAACAGGCGGCTCATTTGGCAAGCTGCAGAAGCTTTCACAGCTTCTTCAAAGTGCTCAAAGCAAAATTAGATAACTTCCAAGCTCATTTCAGTCTTGAAAATAAAAGAATTTTTCACTGGCGCATTAGCCTCCTCTGAGCACTAACCAGTGGTGAGCCCATTTAAATGGATGTATTTGAATAATTAAATTCTAAAGAGGAGAAACACCTAGCTTTCAAACCCAGTTAAACTAAAAAATATCAAAAATCAGATCAAACCTGTATCTGGTGAGCCATTGGAGGAGCATCATCCAAGGAGTGCAGCAGCCTGAGGGGGTTTGGTTAGCATCAGGGCCAGTGCAGACCCCGCAGCCACGGAAGACCCCTAACTCAGAGGATGGTCTGAAGTTACCGATGATGGGGGAAGAAGGTGGATGAGTAATACTTAAATGTATTTTTTACTTTAATGTGTTCATTATGGGAAATTGAGAAATCACAAGCAAAAAAAAGTGACTGCAGTTAACATGTTACTGTACCTTCCAGCCTAGACCCCTGTTTCTTCCATTGTCCATCTTTGTCTCTGCCTCTCCTTGTGTAGATGTACACACACATTTATGTATGTGCACACATTTATATATATACATTTATATTTTATATCTTGTGCCAAGATGGATTAATGTTGGACTTGCAAGTTTTTTGCACTTATTGTTTTTTTCTTTCATAAATTCTTTCACATTATTTTAATGTCCATATGATATTCCATTGTATGACTATTCCCTACCTCAGCGCTCTCCAGCCTTTTTGGCCCCGTGGACCAAGTTTCGTGGAAGATGGTTTTTCCAGGGACAGGGACAGAGGAGGGGGATGGATGGTTTCGGGATCAAACCCTTCCACCTCAGATAATTAGGTGAGTCTCGTAAGGAGCACACAACCTAGATCGCTCGTGTGCACAGTTCATGATAGGGTTCGCGCTCCTGTGCAAATCGAATGCTGGTACCAGTCCGCAGCCTGGGGATTGGGGACCCCTTCCATACCTTATTTAACTTCTATTGGTAGGCATTTTGTTATCTCATTTTTAACTATCACAAGTTATTGGGCTGAAGAGCTTTGTAGCTAAATCTTTGCATTTTGCCATGATTAATTCCTCAGCGGGGAGGAAGTAGTAGTAGAATGGCCAGGCCAGAGTGCATATAGTTTTAAGGCTCTCGCTGCATATTCACAAATTATTCTACAGAATGTTTATATATATATTACCACCATTCCCACTGATAGATGAGACTATCCTTTTTATTTTGTTTTTCAAGCTGAAAATGGGCCTTCTTAAATGTGTCAATATAATTACGCCCTCCTAGACACAGTTCTAGGCTGTATTCACAGGCCCTAGAGTCTAGGGAATCTGGCAAACAGTGGCTATCTCTAAAAGCAAGCCCTGGGCATCCTGGTCATCAAGAAAGACTCACCAAGCTCCTAATTCGTTCTGTGCTGAGTTACTTGCTATACTAGAATGCTCTATGAGATTAGCATCAGCCTTCCTGGTACTTTCAGATTAAGAATGGAAATGGATTTCTGGAATATAAAGCTGGAAAGAACTAGATTCCAAATGAAGAGTTCTGGGATTTGAATACAAAAAGCCAACGGCACCAAGGTGATAGTAAGGGCTTCTCCCCAGATGACAACAATTATATGAAAGGAAATAGTTTCATTTTCCTCCCTGTGTCCCACTCCTTCCCTATTTCTTTCGTATCTTCCTCCCTCCCTTCCTTCCTTCTTCACCTCCTTTCTGCCTTCACTAAACTGGGGGGATGAATACATCACATTAGGGAGAAAGTAAGAAGACACCAATAACAGGGGTATGCCCATTGTTGTACTGAGCCTTAGCTTTGCTGTCCACGACTGCACACTTCCAGAAAACAGACATAGAATCTAGTTTGTTGTTTACTCAGTGCACAGCAGCATACTTGGAACTTAGATGTCTAATAAACATGAACTAAGGGGAATGCACTTTTCCCCTTTGCTTTCTAACAATGTAGAAGGGGCTTCAGAAATAGAATCTGCTGGTAGCTGGAGATATTCTCAATAAGGTTTGCACCTTCATGTGAGGTCATGGTCCCCACTGCGTGTCCTGGGAGGGAAGAAGACCACATTCCCTTGCAAGCACACTTTTCTCTCCTCTTCTCGCTCACTCGCTGCTACTTTATAAATTGTCTTATCCTTTTTTTTTTTTTTTTTTTCTTACTGACCTTGAGCATGGACATTTTATACATGGAGTTGGCAGTATTTATGTTGCTGGTAATTTGGTAGTTAGCCTGTGTTTTAGTTGATGGTTATTTACTGTGTTTATCTCTGCTCGTTTATTTTATTGGGCCTTACCATTTTTCAAAAGTTTAGTTTGCTGCAAGGCTGGTTTCTTCTCCAGTTTTTGGTCTCAGTTGTTTTGCATTTTTATGGACCATTTACTAACTTTACAGTTGGCTATAGATTGCCTTAAATAGCTTGTTAAGATACACAATCTTGGGGAACATGTGATGAAAGCAACTGAAAGAAGTGGGCTTCTTCCTCCATTAACTGAGATTAGTGTTAATTACAGATTTTGCTTTCTTCCTTTTGTCCTTGAATATTATTCCACTGTGAGCCACTTTAACTGAAGAGCTTCAGGTGTTTTCTGTTTTCAAAGTAGGTGGGGAGATGAGCGCTTGAATTCAAAGAACAATGTGCATTTATTCAGTTACTTCAGATTGTATTGTCTGAGTGGTAGGATGCATTTTGCTTCAGCCATTTTATAACCGTGCAATCGAAAGCTGAATTGTCAAGGTCAGCTGAGCAAATGAGACTGTTCTGGTGAAATGATGAATGGCAGTTACAGGCAATGGTGGGAGAAAGTAGGTTTCCTCCTAGCCCTATATGACAGCTGATTTTCCATGGCAGTAACATATTAACTTGATTACATGTCAGCGGCTCTGTAATTTGTTAACTCATTTGATTAGAACATGTTGCTAATTCAGTCAAGGTTTCCAGTTGTACACATTCATTTTTGCTTCTGGGTCTTTGCATATGCTATTTTCTCCTCCTAGAACACTTGTCCATTTGTCCACTGGTTCTTCACATGACTAAATCTTACATGGTCTCCAAAATCTCCATTTAAATGTCACTTCCTCGAAGAGGATTTACCAAACGCAATCCAAATTTTACCTCCTGGCCTACTTATTCATAGCATCCTCTATCTTTTCTTGTTAACACTTTAAGTAGTTGGTGATTATACCTGTTTGTGCAACTGTCTACTCTTGGTCTCTGTATTTAGTGGTAAGTGAAAGAGTCTGGTTTTCTCAGTACTGTATTCTGACTTCTGAGTAGGTGTTTAAGGGAATAATTCTTGACTGAATGTGTGTATGTGTGAACTGTTTCCAGACAAGGAACTAAGGAACTTCCATACCCTCCTTTTATCACAGATCGTGACTCTTAACCTGGAATGGCTGGCTTCCAAGTCAGTGACACCATATGTTTAGTCACCAGCAGCAACTCCCATATCTCATGACCTAAGGTTAATTGTCATCATTGTTGGAAATAAATGGAAATGAACCACAGATTGATAGAAGCAAAGCAGAAGTAAAACAGTTGCTGTAATCAGTGTAGATTAAACAAAATTTTTTAAACAGGTAGTTACTCTCATTATAAAGTGAAATGCTTATTATAAAAAGTAACACATTCAGAAATGAATAAAGTAATCACAAGTATTCATAATCTTTTCACCAAGAAAAAATGATTGGTTTACATTTGTAATGTTTGCTTATATTTTAAGTACATATATTTAAGTGTACATCAAATATTGTAATTGTGCATTATATAGAGTATTTAAAAAAACAGAATTGAGGTTGCACTAGATATACAGTTTCCACTTTTTTAAAACATTTTATTGTGTGCTTTTTCTCACACCATTGAATATGATTCTTCATTTTATGTTTATATCATCACTGATTTAACTTTTGACTAATCATTAAGGACATTCAGAACTATTTCCTTTTTTTCCCATGTAAATTGTTGGTAACATTTCAATTAATTCTTTATATAAATCTTGGTCTACCTTGTTATTTTGTCAGCTAAATCCACGCCCAGAATTCTTTTTTTGATGGCAGCTGCTGCTTAAATTAAAGCCACATGGGGAGGAATGAGGAGGGAAATGTCAGGGAGAGAAGTAAGGAAAGGAAGGAATATACCACTGCGTCAGATACCTAGAAAAGAAAACGCACTGCAACAGAGAGCTGGGCGTGGTGGACAGGCTGGTGCCCCGAGACCCCTGGCAGCCCTGGTCTGGGATACTGAGGTGCACATTCTCAGCATTGCCTGGTTAGGGGTGTTGGCATGTTGTCTTTCTCTTGTGCGATCTCAGAGGTGCACGCGTGTGTCAGGTGGACTTGCAAAGCTCTTCACTTCAACAGTGTATCATCATGGCAGAGGAACTGCAGTGCCTTTTATGAGTCTTCTTTGCATCTTCAAGTTTCTCTTCCCTGTTCTCTTTTCCCTCTACCCACAAATGTGCACAGTGTTTCTTTCCTTAAACCAGCCTCTTCTTGGGCCACCCAGTATAGACCTCACCAAAATAGTTTTTCAGGATAATTTCCCATGTACATTTCCAACAATATGAAATTGTGTACATAAATCATGGTACATCTATGTTATAGAATTCCATGATATTAAACTATGTTGTAGAATAATAATCATTTGGTGATTTGTCCAAGGTGTATATTATGAGGAAATGATTAAAAAATAGACTCTCTGGTACGCTTTTCTCTGTGAGTGCATCTTTATGGCCGGAAAGGTTGAGGGCTGGGAACAAAATAAAGGAGTCATGGTGCGAGACACTTACCTGTGTTTTCCAAATTTTTTGCAGTGAATTATTCTAAACATGGGAGTGTGCAGGGTATTAAAAGTTATTTCTTATGGCAAAGAGACGGACATCGGTTGACACCGTCTCACCCAGGTGGTCTGTAACTCCTTGTCATTGTGTTTCTGGCTGTCAAGCTCATGCCACTGACCTCAAAACACTATCCACAGCAATCATTGGTTGAGACCTACTCTGTGCCTTACAAAAAGCCCTCAAGATACACAGTCAGCCAAGGTGGGGATCTCCGTCCGCTGAAAACCCCAGTGGAGGGGGAGACAACCTCTGCCCTCTGTGACCTGTAAGGCCCTGGATGGTGTCCACCCTAGCTCTCTCTTGGGCCATGATTCTTCTCCTGTGGCCACCCTCCCTTGGTTTCTTTTCCTGTTGGCACCATGTGGTCCTTCTGTACTTCCATTGTCCTGCACACGTCCCCTCCTGGCCTGTGGCCTGGCTCGTCTCTCATGTTGGCACCAGATGCATCGTCATGGCCACTCGCTTCCTTCGTGCAGCTCTCTCCCGAGTGTCCTCTTCCCAGTCCTTCCTCTTCCCCAGCTTTATGCTTTTTCAGAGTACGTATCTCACGGCATACTCACTGTGTATTAGTGAGCTCAACCCCACACTGGTATAGAGGTTTATGAGGGAAGAGACTTGATTTCTTTTGCTGAGACCACAATGCCTAGGAGAGTGCCTGGCATGTTGACCAGGTGAATTATGGGTGAGTGAACCAGCAGTTCCTGAAAGTCCTGCTCCGTGCTGTGATAGAGGACTCACGGGCGGGGGCAGCGGAAGAGAAGCTTGCTCAGGAAGGTGCCCTCGAGAGTGTGTCATCTGGACCCTTAATATTCTGCTCACAGTCTAACTTCCCTGTTATTTCTCACCACTTCCCCTTATTCAATCAGAGCAGTAGCCAACTGAGGCTCTGTACAGCTTCCTCTGTGTACCTCTCATTTGTCTTCCTTCTCCTATTTTTCTTCCACTGGATTTTCCCCCACCCACAACACTATGCTCATCACAGTTCCATCCATTTTTCAAGGCCAAGCTCAGACAACACCTCCTCTGCAAGGCTTCCTCTCATCCCTGTAAATGCTGTCCCTCCACCCCATCTCCTTTCTGTTGAAAACATGCCCTTTCCCATTGGCCTCCTTACGTTCTGTGTGATCGATACATGAGCATGTTTCCTTTCACTCTGTTTCACTCACTTAAGAGTACCCAAAGGCACGCTGTCCATTCTTTATTCCACTCAGAGTCCTGCCTGTTCACAGCAGGTGCCAGGACAAGTTTTATTGTATGTGTAGAATGCGTGGCTGAAGGAAGTGGAAGGAAAATTATGTGGTGCATTCTTCTGGTTTGTCCAATGGGAAGAGATATATTTTACAATGTTGGATCATTTTTAACTTTTGAGAGGCTCCTTCTGGGATAAAAAGTACCATGGTTTGGTTGAGAAGGTAAGATAGAATTCCGGGCTGGATAGAAGAATGGATGAGAAGTTGGAAGAGGTGGGCTTGAGTCCTGACTCTCAAAAGGAGGTGACCTGGGCCCTCTGTCTCACACTCTGTCGGCCTCATTCTCCTGGCCTGTAAAATAGGATGGAGGGGCAGGGGAGGCGGGGTGTGTATGAGTTCAGTGTATGATCTATCTCAAGTCCTTATCAAGTTCAGACTGCCTGTGATCCTCTTGCTTGATTAGGAAAACCTCTGGGTTTCACATCTATGTTCCTAGCTGTCATTTTCAGAGCAAGTTATACCACTGCTGTGAGAAACAGGCCGGGGAGAAACTTAGTGGAAGTGCTTATGATATCAAATTTTATTATTTTTTAAAAAATCAATCCTTGTTTCTTAGGGCACTTTCCATTTGGAATGCAAAAGGTTTAAGACTGGCTCCTTGGAAAGTCTTTAGTGAGTACCTTCTAGACCAGGGATTTGGAAATTTGTTAGAAAATCATTCCCAGAGTGCTTTGAATTTTTAAGTTATAAACTCTGAAGTTTATTTAAGAGGGTTTAATTTCACAACCTTCTAGATTAAATTGCATTGTGAGACTTCTTGTCTCCCACCCCCATCTTGATACACACCCCTTGAATTGTAATTTTTTGTAAGTCCACCTACTGTGGGATACCCTGACAATGATTTGAAAAAAGGGTGAGTGGGAGTGAATAGTGTAGAAATTCCAATTGTGTCTACCAAACAGCTATTCCTAGCTTTCTAATGAAAGTTTGCTGAGAGCTGATTCACATAGGAAAGACTTCAAGGCCTTTCCATGAAGAGTTGGAAACCTGATGGATGGCTGGGTTCTT
Organism: Macaca thibetana thibetana; assembly: GCF_024542745.1. Taxonomy (NCBI): domain Eukaryota; kingdom Metazoa; phylum Chordata; class Mammalia; order Primates; family Cercopithecidae; genus Macaca; species Macaca thibetana. The sequence goes on along the minus strand of NC_065587.1, from coordinate 85,102,042 downwards.
CTTTTCTTCAGTCTCCCAGAGCCTACCCTGGGAGAAATAACTGCTTTCTGCTTAGCCTTCAAGGAACATCTAGAATGTTAGGATTTGCAAGGTTGGGAAGAAGATTGGATAGGACAAGCACAAACCCCCTCACCCAAATTCAAACTTTCTCTTTAGTCTTTAAGATCCCCTAGTCTCCATGGGATTCACTCACTTGTGAGGTGCTTGAGATGACTCAAGTTTCCTAGGGGATGGTAGTGTGGTGAAAAGGTCAACATTTTTGTCTAAACCATTGAAGAACCCTCTGTAGTTGGAACCTAAACCCTAGTGAAGCATCAGGGAAAGGTGAAACATCGTCCCCTGAGTTCTAGTGCTTTTCTAGTTCCTTACCAGATCTGGACTGAGGAATACCACTGAGCATTCCAGGCACAAGGCCAGGAGTTCTTTCAAAGATGACATATGCTTGATCAGAACTAGCTGCATAATTTGCAGAGTCCGGTACCTGTTGAAAGTTGGGCCTCTTGTTCTAATATCATTGAGAATTTCAAGGTGGCCACAGCAGAGCATCAAGTATGGGACCTGTCTGAGCACAGGGCCCTGTGCAGCTGCATGGGTCGCACGCCCATGAAGTAATCCCTATTATTTGACAACAACCTAAGAGTCACCTAGGAAAAAGCCAGGCCTACACATTGACCAAGAAGTTTTTCCTTATCTGATCATATGCCCACTGAGATAATAGAGTAACATCCGTGCTAGGGACTTTACCAATATGACTGTCCCATAGGGAGACCGCCTCTGTTGCCACGGGGTCTCTCTTCCATGCATGTTGTGGGCTGGACTCAGCTTCCGTTACCCTCCCCATCTACCTGCACTGCAACTGCCTGCTCAAGCATTGACTGGACCTGGGTAGTCATACTCTGTTTAGAAAGTGAAACAACATCATAGGTACAACATGGATGACCATGAAGACACACAAGGATGCAGGTGTTTATGCTTTCAGTTCATTTAAATCTTCTTCATTTCTCTCTCCTCCCTCCTTCCTCCGTCCCTCCCTCTTTATGGTATAACCTGAGACATTCCCACTCGCTCATTTTTTTATTGCCGATGATAACAGAAAGATTAATTGAAATATGTGCAGTTATACCTAAAAATGGTAGATCTCTTTTAATGTAAAAGAAAAGGCTATCTCTGATTTAAAAAAAAATAGGTTGTATGCTGTCCTGTCCTTTTTTTGTTGGACTTAACACAGTAAGTGTACTTCCAAGTGTCATTTTAAAATGCTAAAAACACCTGCAAAAATTACATCCTTTGTGGTTTCCTTTTAATTATAACATTTGGGAAATTAGAATAGGGAGCCATGATAATTCCAGTAAAGTAAGATAATGAATTACACATTTAAAATGAAGCCACCTTCAAATACAATTATTCTTGATGTTCTCTCCTTGATAATGACACACTCACATTTATATTTTACAATCTACTGAGGTTTATTATCCCAAATAATTATCATTGATTATGGAAATAGGTGCATTTTGGAGTATGATTATTAAATATGTAATATTTAACAGAAATGATCCAGTGTGAGCAGCAACTCGTATCACTGCATATCTAAAAATACTCTCTAACTTTGGAATGACTCTCCCCTCATACTGTTTGTGATTTAAGACTGAGCATCTTTATGGTATTTTTTGTTTGTTTTTTAAATGTTACTCTTATTTTTGAGGAAACAGGTATGATTGTTTACCAAAGGTGTTTTGCTTTCAGTAGAAAACAACCAAAGTTTCTACCTATTTAGAGACTGGTCACAGAAAGGAAATCACAAGTCTTCATTAAGAATTAAAATGGTATTCTCTCTCTGATTTCTGACTCAGTACTTTACAGTACTACTTTCAGGGGCCAGAGCAATGGCCTCAAGCACCTGATCTTGACAGCTTCCCTTAATGCACATACTTCCCTTTCTCCATCCCAATAAGTGAAGGCTTCCCCTAAGGATGACCTGTGATTTCACCAACCCGGAGACTCTTAGATCCTCCTCCAAGCTGCTCCAGACCATCCTTCCTCTGCCCACTGGAGCACTTCTGAGCCTCACTTGGGACATCTGCCTGTCCCACTTTTTGCCTTTCGCACTCTTTGCCTGTCTGTACTGTTGCCTTCTCCTCCCCTTCCAGACATTTCCTTCTAAGCCTTTCATCATTCTAAGTTGTGATATTATCTTCAGTGATTCTTTGAAACTAACTCATCCTGCAATCTAGTTACTTAAATAGCACTCCCTTCTTCAGCCTGGAGACTTTCTTTGATTTCTCACTTTTCCTGTAAGTCTTGTCTTGTCTCCATTTACTTCCCTATCCAATTAAGTCCCTCATCTCCAGCACTTGAGCCATCTGCTTCCCAGATCATCAGATGGTCCTTCTGTTCTTCCACTTATGTGAGTCCCATTGATTCTAGAACCATTGCGCTATCTCCCTGCCCTAAGCCTATATCTAGACATCTGAGCTCAGTGCAACGGAGAAAACCACATCAACACAGAGATCAGTGCCCCTGTAAATTAAGTCTCTAAGCTTGAATGATGCCCAGCCAGCCCTTTCTGCTCATTTCCTCCATTAGTTCTCTTGCCCACTGGCCTCTTCATTATTAGAAATAATGTTCCTGACTCTTTTACTTCTAACCCCGCCATTATTTCTCCTCACTCTTATGAAGAGGAGTCATTAGGCAGAGGAGCTTGTTTCTGACTCCGTATAGAACACAGGAGTCCTAAGAGAGCAGCACCTTTAAATCCCACGTCTGCTTTGCATTCATCCTTTTCTTCTTCCTGTCCCAATGAAAGAACTCCCCTTTTGCCTTTCTCAGACTAACTTCCCCTACCTGTACTATGGATCCTATAGGATTAATAGCTAGTATTTATTAACTAAGTTAATAGTGGTTGTGAGTACTCTTGTTGGATCCTCTCACCAACTGAGATCTAGGATTATTTTTGAGCCTGTGTTCAGATGAGGTAATTGAGGCATAGGAAAGTTGAGAGATTGTCCCATGGTCATATAGGAGCCAGAATTTGGTCTGGGCTGGCACCCGTGCCCGAACCCTTGCTCTCACCCATGGTGCTACCCTTTCCTTTCCTGCCCTCTCAGAGACCTCTCTGTCCATCAGATATTCCCAGCCTCTTTCCAGTTTTTCACTCAATCTCTCTGTCTCCTGCTTGTTCATACAAGGATTTAAATAGGCACAAGTCTATTTCATGTGTTAAAATGAGCACCCATTCTCCTAAAACCAACACCTTCCCTTTTTAACTAAACCTACCAAGAAAGCGCTCTACTATATTTACATTCACTGTCTCCAGTTTCCTCTCACTCACTCCTCAGACCTCTGCAGTTCAGCCCCAGCCCAGCAAAGGTCTCTCCAAGATGAACCTCCACATTGCGAAGGTCATTGGGTGCTCCTTGGGCTCTGCATTTTACTTGGCATTCCTGGATTATTCCATGCTACTGAGCTCTCTCTTTCTTCAGACACCCTCTTCCCTCTGCTTTCATATGTCTGCCCTTTCCTGATTTTTCTCTGTGTCTCTAACTGCTCACTCCCAGCCTCATTAGAGGCCATTTATCTCTGCCAGTCACCACGAAGTCTGTGATCTTTCTGACTTTGCAGTAAGCTCCTTTGTTTTCCTTCTGCACGTGTGTCCTGGGTAACCTCACCCACTCTTGGGGCTCCAGTTCTTGTCTACATGCCAGTGAAGGCCAAGTCCACATCTTCAGCCTTGATACCTGCTTATGGCATGTATCGTGCTGCCTGTTGGACACCTCAGTTGGATGACCCTTTGTAAACACTGGCTTCTATGTGTGTAAAACTGAACTTACCTTGAAAGCAGGACAGAGAAGAGATTAAAATTGTAGGCTCTAGAATCAAACCTGATTCTGCCGGTTACTAGTGACGTTGCCATTTCTCATGTGTGAAATGATAACAGTGACCTCACAGGGTCACTGTGAGGATTAAATTCACAGTACCTAGAGCAGTGCCAGGTATAGAGTGAGTCCCCTGTGGTCGTTAGCTTAGCTTCAGTGAGTGTCAACCGCTGCCCTGGCCTCTCCCACCTTGAGCGCCAGCACTGCTACAGCTGCCACTCCCCAGCCCCCTCCCTCCCCGCTGCTCTCCTCATCTCGGTGAACCATAGCAGTGTGAGGCAACACTCAGCCCCTGGTGTTTCCAGGTGCCAGGCAGGCATCTTACATGTCACGTCTCACTTGATCCTGGCTACAGCCCTTTGAGGTGGGGCCTGTTACTTTCTTCAGCCTCTATAGCAATGAAGCATCCAAGGTTAAATAACTTCTTCATGGTCTCAGAACACTAGAATTTGTATTCACACCTGCTGATCTCTGGACTCAGTCTCTTTGTAATTATGTTCTGCCTTCCTACCCCCTATAGGAGTTGGACAGAAACCTGAGGGTCATCTTTGCCTTTTTCTTTCTTTTTACCACCCCCATCAAAATGCCACCAGTTGTCAAGTTTTGTCAGCTCGACCTGCTGAGTATCAGGAGAGAGCTTCACTTCATTTTTTTTTTTTTTTTTTTTTTTTTTTTGAGACAGAGTCTCTCTCTGTCGCCCAGGCTGGAGTGCAGTGGCGCGATCTCCACTCACTGCAAGCTCCGCCTCCCGGGTTCCCGCCATTCTCCTGCCTCAGCCTCCCGAGTAGCTGGGACTATAGGCGCCCGCCACCGCACCCGGCTAATTTTTTGTATGTTAAGTAGAGATGGCGTTTCACCGTGTTAGTCAGGATGGTCTCGATCTCCTGACCTCGTGATCCGCCCGTCTCGGCTTCCCAAAGTGCTGGGATTACAGGCGTGAGCCACCGCGCACTTCTTTATCCTCGCACCAGGATAATAAATTCTGGTTTTAATATCTAATGTGACGTTGTAACTGAGCACCTACTTTTTTTTTTTTTTTTTTTTTTGAGGTGGAGTTTTGCTCTTGTCTGCCAGGCTGGAGTACAGTGGCGATATCTCAGTTCACTGCAACCTCTGCCTCCCGGGTTCAAGCCATTCTCCTGCCTCAGTCTCCCGAGTAGCTGGGATTACAGGTGCCCGCCACTACACCTGGCTAATTTTTATATTTTTAGTAGTGACGGGGTTTCACTGTGTTCACCAGGCTGGTCTCAAACTCCTGACTTCAGGTGATCTGCCTTCCTCCCAAAGTGCTGGATTACAGGTGTGAGCCTCTGTGCCTGGCCAACTGAGCACCTGCTTTTTAAAAATTGAGCACGGTGTCAGGTACTGTGCTAGGCAAGATACTACAACAGTCTGTAAGAGAGATGGGGTCCCTGTCCCCCCCAGGCTCCTGATCAGTAAGTGACAGTCAGTGTGTCACACCTGAGCATGGGGTTCTGAGCCCAGAATTTGGTAGTACCTAGGATCAAGGCAAACAGTTGACTTGGGTCCTGCTCTGTCATCTACTTAAGTTTCTACCACTAACTTGTCACTGTCTTCTTGTATTGTTCCTGCACCCATCTGTTTTCTACAGAACCCCAGGAGTATGTGTTTTTCAGCAGTCCTGGCCCAAGACATTTTTCTGCCACCTCCTTTAAGATCAAGTTCAGAGTCATTAACGTAACATCCAAGGCTTTTCACTGTCTGGCTTCTGTTGTCCTCTTGAACTTCATATCTTGCCACCTCTCCTATAGCAAGCCCACATCTGATTTTACTAGCTTTCTTTGAGTTTCTATATCATGCAAGAGAAAGAATGACCCAGATTAGATATATGCTTCTTCAGGAAGCTCTGCTTGATCCTAGGTACTACCAAATTCTGGACTCAGTACCCCATGCTCATATGTGACACACTGACTGTCTCTTACAGACCCGGAGCCTGGTGGGGACCGGGACCACATCTCTCTTACAGACTGTTGAAGCCTCTTGCCTAACACAGTACTTGACACTGTGTTCAATTTTTAAAAAGTAGTTGCTCAGTTAAAATGTCACATTAAATATTAAAACTCAGAACTAATTGCCTCCTTGAGACCATGCAGCTCACTAGTAGCAACAGTTGTGATTGGCAGCAGAGATTTTATTACCGAACTTGAATTCAAGTCCTGCCTCTGCTGCTTACGTACTCTAAGCTTCAGTTTCCTGCTTTGTTAAAAGGGATGAGAAATATGCTTTCTAAGGCTGGAAGAACAAGTGACGGAGGGCATGCTGACTGTCAAACACAGAACCTGTTTCTTTTTTTGTTTGTTTGTTTTTGCTGCCAGGGTTCCAGATGTCATTTTGCTTTTTTTTTTCTTTTTTTATTTATTTGTTTTTTTATTATACTTTAAGTTCTAGGGTACATGTGCACAACGTGCAGGTTTGTTACATATGTACACATGTGCCATGTTGGTGTGCTGCACCCACCAACACGTCATTTACATTAGGTATATCTCCTAATGCTATCCCTCCCCCCTCCCCCTAGCCCACGACAGGCTCCAGTTTGTGATGCGCAGAACTTGTTTCTATAAACAGTCCTCAGATGGTAGGTTTCCATCCGAACGCCCAGTGCTCAGTGTAGCATTTTTGGCTGTGCACACGTGACACTGTCAAAGCCAGCTCTACTGGTGTGCGCACTGAGCTCTCATTCACAGAAAATAAAATCAAGAGTACAGTTCATTCCATTAGGGAAATGCTTAGGTTTTAAAAAGTATTTGATCCAGTGATTCTTTTTGACTATGTAAATATCTCTAGAAAGACTGAACTCTACTGAAGTGTGAAGATACCAACTTGGAATCCTTCCTAAGGTTCTGTTTAATTTTAACGAAGTCCTAAGACTACTTAATGCATTTGCATATGGGCTAGCCTTCATGACTGGCAAATGCTTTTCATTTAGATTTGTATGGCTGATTTCTCATGCTAAGGTACAGATTATTTTTGTTTGTCAGTAGAATAAATATATTGTTATCTAACAAGTTTCAATGAAATATTTAATACTTTTATTTTATATCACAAATTTGAACGTTGCTCATAAACTGAGTTAATAGGCGGTATTTTGGAAGCAGGCTGCCATGAGTTCACATCCTGGCTCCACTACCTATTACCACTGTGACCTTGGAGAAGGTGTTCAACATATCCAAACTTTTGGATTCCTCATCTGTAAAATGGAGATACTGTTTGCTGCCTTTAGAATTTGCTGGGTGGATGAGGGAGATTATGTGCAAATCACCCCACACAGCACCTACCATGTAAGAGATACTCAGTTCTGCCTAAAAACGCCACCATACTGTAGTCCCAGCTGCTCAGGAGACTGAGAGAGGAGGATTGCTTGAGCCCAGGAGGTCAAGGCTGCAATGAGCCATGATCACACCACTGCACTCCAACCTGGACAACAAAGCAAGACCCTGTCTCAAAAAACAACCCCAAAACGAAATCCACCAGACTTCTTACTCTCAATATTTCCCCACGTTATTAAACTGGAAAGAGAACTATTTGAAGTGTTTGTTCGCTCATGACTAAGTAGTTGTTTCCAATCTGAATTTTGCACATTATTCAAGGAAGAAGATTTATGGTGACTTTTCTGTAGCCAAGCTTTTTAGCTGTATCTGCCCTCTACCACAACAGAAAAATGTATAAGCTTAAGAATTATAGTTCAAGCGTGGTGGGGTGGGGGGGTGGGGTAGCTGGCAGTGTCTAACCCAACCCCAATCCCAACCCTGAAAAAAAAATGAAGAAATACAGTTTCTGCTGCTTAATAAGAATAGTTAAACTTTGCAATAATTAAATATAATATTTGATAAGAAATCAGCTTGTGTTATTATTTTAGTGAGTTGTTTTAAAATTCCCGATGACCTAAATCCCTTTATTTTACCACCACTATGAATCTGTTCACAATCTCACAACTCCCATAACTCCTATGTTGCATAACTATTAATTACAGCAGGAACTTGATGAACCTACATGCAGTATAACTATCTATAAAGTAGTAAAGATGCCAGTTTGATTACTGTTTATAATTATTATTGGTACTCAGTTATTTACTATGATTATCTTGAGAAGTGTGAGAAGTGTAAAACATAACAGCTAACTTTTTGGAGTGGAGTGTTTGTTTCATGAAATTATTGGGAAATGTAATATTTATAAAAAGATGTTTCAATTTGTGCATGGCTATTGGCTTTTAAGTACCTTACTGCTTTTCTCCTGATACTCCTTCCTATTAAATGCTTTCCTTAATTGATGTCTGTGCTCTCTCTCTCTCTACCTCCCTGGCAGTCTTTTCCCTATAAAAGGACCCATCTGTCTAAGGTAGAGATTCTCCATTTTTATATACTCATCAATGCTAAGCTGCATGGAGTAGACGTGCTTCTCATTTAGAAGTCTTGTTTAACTCTGCTTTTTCAATACAGTTTTTGTTTTGTTTGTTTTCCTTCAAGTAAAATCTGTTCTTTTCAGCCTGAGTTCAAGTACCCAAAAGTATGTCTAATTCCTAATCATAGTCCTAAAGCAAAGAATGCATTTTAATCTTGCTAATCCATGGTAATTAATAGTAATATTTGGAAAACTGATGCCCTTTTGAATATGTGACTCTGTATAGAGAGACTGAGAGAGAGAGAGAAAAGCTCTTTAGAAAAGTGACTCATTTTCATTTGATTTTATTAGACTTGAATTTGAGAGGCAACAGCGTGAAGAACTTGAAAAATTAGAAAGTAAAAGGTAAGCCACATGGGGTTCAAGTTTCAACACTACTGTAGTCTGGATTCCTGTGTTAATACCCTGGACTGATTTCATCTGCGTCTGCTTCAGTACTTCGCTCTTGCTCTGTGTCTGTTATTTACATGTCTAATGACTGCAGGTCTTTTAGTTTTGTTTTGTTTTTGTTTTTGTTTTTGGAGTAGTTGGTTTTTCTTCAAGTGTAAATTTTTTTAAACAGTTCGTCTTCAAATATTTATGAGAAACGAGAAATAGAGTCAGTAGGCAAATTTAACACACCAATTAAATTTAATACACCAAAATGTATTCATTTAAAATGTAGTCAAAAGTAAATCTTCTCTTAATAACATCCCCTGAGTTTTTAAAAAGCCTGAAGAATGACAGTTTCCCTTCCTTCTACCTCCCTGCTTTTAAAACATCTTTCCTGATACTGTTTAGCCGTTTGTATTTCCCCATGTATAATTTGCTTTTCTTATTCTTTGCTCACTTTTCTTTTGTGTATGGGGGCACAGGGTGGAGGGAAAAATGGCTGTTTCATTGATTTGAACAGTTCTTTATATGTTCTGAAATAATTCTTTACCTGATAAAACTGTATTTTCTCCTTTTCTGTCTTTCCTGTCCTATTTAACCAGCCAAGACGTAGACCAAAGATGACAATTAGAGTAAAAACTAAAACTATAGAAAATCTGCAAAGTAAATGTTTATTTTGTAGGACCTGGAGTTTAAATGTCACAAATAAATGGTCTTAGTTTCCAGCATCATCCAGGATAAACATTTGGTGGATCAGGAGGTGGAGGCCGTGTATTCCTAATCTAACTCCATGCTCTTCCTCTGGAGGCCATCCCAACCCTAAACTTTATGGTACAGTGCCCTGTGGAGATCATTTGTTCTCCAACAGAAAACACAACGTGTCACCTCCCCACCAGCCTGCAAAATTACGCATGTGTATATTCTAATGGAGGCTCCAGTTAGTTTCAGTGTTATGCACTAATAAACTAACATTTTGGACCATTTGATGATCACCATTTGTCCCAAACTAGTGATTAAATGCTACGTAGTATGTAGTTTTTTAGCTGGAACAGTGAACTGTCGATTATCATGACTTTGATATTTGACCCCAATGAGATGAGGACAGCATAAGCATTTTTATTTAATGTTGTCTTGTAACTGAACTTCTGTTGAGTTTTAGTCATTGGGCTGAATAAAGTTATTCACATTTAATTTAAATTGGGCATGGTTCTTTCTCTTCGAGCTCAGGGGCCTTTTAAAATTATATCATGCATAACACATTATGATTATAGGCTCTACAAAGAAATGATATCAGAAGCCACTTCAGGAGTATAGGCAGATGATATGTTAGACAGTTAAAAAATAAAAAAATTAAACAGGATGCTGCTGGAAATTTAAAGGAAAGCAGTTTCTCTTCTTTTTTTATTTTAATGGAGGCTTTGACCTGGTCGTCTGTGCATTTTCAGAACATTTCAGTAAAGTTAGAGCAACATTTGAACAATGATCAGATAACAACCAGTCAGTGCTTTGCATTTCAGGAAACTCATAGAAGAAATGGAGGAAAAGCAGAAATCAGACAAGGCCGAACTGGAGCGGATGCAACAGGAGGTGGAGACCCAGCGCAAGGAGACAGAAATCGTGCAGCTCCAGATTCGTAAGCAGGAGGAGAGCCTCAAACGCCGCAGCTTCCACATCGAGAACAAGCTAAAGGATTTGCTTGCTGAGAAGGAAAAATTTGAAGAGGAGAGGCTGAGGGAACAGCAGGAAATCGAGCTGCTGAAGAAGAGACAAGAAGAAGAGACCTTTCTCCGTGTCCAAGAAGAACTCCAACGACTCAAAGAACTCAACAACAACGAGAAGGCTGAGAAGTTTCAGATATTTCAAGAACTGGACCGGCTCCAAAAGGAAAAAGATGAACAGTATGCCAAGCTTGAACTGGAAAAAAAGAGACTGGAGGAGCAGGAGAAGGAGCAGGTCATGCTCGTGGCCCATCTGGAAGAGCAGCTCCGAGAGAAGCAGGAGATGATCCAGCTCCTGCGGCGCGGGGAGGTGCAATGGGTGGAAGAGGAGAAGAGAGACCTGGAAGGCATTCGGGAATCCCTGCTGCGGGTGAAGGAGGCTCGTGCCGGAGGGGATGAAGATGGCGAGGAGTTAGAAAAGGCTCAACTGCGCTTCTTCGAATTCAAGAGAAGGCAGCTTGTCAAGCTAGTGAACTTGGAGAAGGACCTGGTTCAGCAGAAAGACCTCCTGAAAAAAGAAGTCCAAGAAGAACAAGAGATCCTAGAGTGTTTAAAATGTGAACATGACAAAGAATCTAGATTGTTGGGAAAACATGAAGAGAGTGTCACAGATGTCACAGAAGTAGCTCACGATTTCGAGAAAATAAAGCCAGTGGAGTACAGGCTGCAATATAAAGAACGCCAGCTACAGTACCTCCTGCAGAATCACTTGCCAACTCTGTTGGAAGAAAAGCAGAGAGCATTTGAAATTCTTGACAGAGGCCCTCTCAGCTTAGATAACACTCTTTATCAAGTAGAAAAGGAAATGGAAGAAAAAGAAGAACAGCTTGCACAGTACCAGGCCAATGCAAGCCAGCTGCAAAAGCTCCAAGCCACCTTTGAATTCACTGCCAACATTGCGCGTCAGGAGGAAAAAGTGAGGAAAAAGGAAAAGGAGATTCTGGAGTCCAGAGAGAAGCAGCAGAGAGAGGCGCTGGAGCGGGCCCTGGCCAGGCTGGAGAGGAGACATTCTGCGCTGCAGAGGCGCTCCACCCTGGGCGTGGAGATTGAAGAGCAGAGGCAGAAACTTGCCAGTCTGAACAGCGGCAGCAGAGAGCAGTCAGGGCTCCAGGCTAGCCTGGAGGCTGAGCAGGAAGCCCTGGAGAAGGACCAGGAGAGGTGAGATTGGGAAGGAAGGGTGTGGCATACAGTGGGTGCCAAATGAGTGCTCATTTTTCACTCCTCATGTTGTGTTTATCACTTTTTTTAAAGTTATTCTTTTAGCCTTCATATTCTCTAATACATAGGCACATGCTTGTATTTGCCAGAACTGAGGAAAGTACCCCTAAACTTGTATTTCTCCTTAGTGTCCTTGTTTTAGAATTGTTGGCCTAGAATTGAAAAACACAGGAACAAAAGCAAAGCCCATGTTCATTATCCTACTCACCTATGGAATGCGTGTGTTTTAATATTTTGATAAATGCAAGACTGAGAAAGTTTCCACTTTGATTTCTCCTTTCCTTCTTTCTTATCTCCCCTGCCTGTCTCCCTCTCTTTTCTCTTTGTTCTTCCCCTTCTGTTCCCTCCTTTCTCTTCCATTGCATCTATTTCCTCCTCCTTTTTCTTCCTTTGCCCTCTCTCTTTCCTCTCCTTCCCCTTTCTTCCTTCCCCCCTCACCCCTTTCTCGCTTGCTCCCTGTCTCTTTCCTTCTCTCCCTATTTTCCGCCCTCCTCCCTCACCTCGTTCCATCTCTGCTTCCCCGCCCTTTCTTACCAATGGTTTTGCATCTTCTCCATGACTAGCACTTGTTGAAGTAAGTATCATCCCTGGAGTTCATGGTTTGCATACAGGCTACTGATTTCTACAACCTGTTGGGAATAAAAAATAAATACTTTTCCCACCCCTATTGAGTCACAGTATTTAAGAGGAGGCCTCAGGACTCTGCATTATAAAACAATCAACCAAACCAACCAACAAAACTCCAGATGATTCTGAACACAGTGGGATATTAGAACATGTTTGGTGATTTACTGGTATTATTTTTGTTGTCATGAAAAATAAAACTAGGAAACTAGCACTCTTGTCTTGTAAGATAAGAATATTTATCTTCCTTCACCTATTTTCTGTCACCATGCTTACCAGACCATAAGTTCTCAAAATGAATAGTACGTGAATTTGAGAACACCTTTTTTGGAGCCTTGAAGACATGATGACAAGACTTACAGAAAGGCCAACAGCCACCTGGGTGATGCAAACATCACCCGATTTGGAGACTTGCAAGAGGAATTTATAGCCTGGTTCAGCCCCTTCCTATCAAGATGGTAGGATGTTCTTACCTTGGGCAGGATCTTTCATCGCTGGGCCTCAGTGTCACCACTTGTATAAGAAGAGGATGGATGAGATCACAGGGTCTTGCTCTGGGTCCAGGCTGGAGTGCAGTAGTGTGATCATAGCTCACTGCAGCCTCAAACTCCTGGGCTCAAGCAATCCGCCTGCCCCAGCCACCCAAATGGCTGGGACCCCAAGTATATGCTACATGCCTGGCTTTTTATTTATTTATGTAAAGATATGGGGTCTCCCTGTGTTGCCCAGGCTGGTCTCAAACTCCTAGGTTCAAGCAGTTCTCCCACCTGAGCCTTCTGAAGTGCTGGGATTATAGGCATGAGCCACCACTCCCTGCTCAGTTGAGATCTTAAGCTCAAATTGGAGAGCTGAAAGCTTGCCCTCTCTGCAATACTTCCCCCACCCACAGCACCTCCTAAGGGGGCTGCACCAGAGGCCCAGTGTACTGGCCAGGACACCCCACCTTGGCATTTAACAGACACATGGGACCGGTTGCTGATAACAAGGCAAGACCCACTCAGAAGTGTTACTGTAGCCTTCACTCATCACACTGCCTGAAAAGGTCAGGACAACTTCCATTCAAATGATTGGGTTATGCTATGGATTATATTTACCATCACTGTCTGATAGTTCCCTCAGGCAAAACAGCAACAAAGTAACAATCAAAAACCCTAATGCTGTTATTTCAGAGAAATAGGTTGGGGGTTTAAGAAAATGATTGCAGGTATGTTATGTAAATGAAATTGCTAGACAAAGATCCAGCCCCAGGAAATTTAAAGTAGTGGAGGGCACACTCTCAATTTGTAGCCTGTAGTGTGCAATAAGAATGCAGCATGAGCTTTTAGCTTGATGTCCTTGGCTTTTGTCACCTGGCCATTTAGTATTAATACTGTATAACAGCAGATACAGTATTGCAGTTTCCACAGAAGTGATTACACAATGTGAGTGTTCCCTCAGAAGCCAAGTAAAAGGGGCTGTTAGCTTCATGAGTTTTCATGAAATAGACTTAGCTAAGTGCTAATTCAGGCCAACAGATTCCGGGCGCTGTGTTCTGACTGCGATGCCCCTACAGCTTTCTATGGGAATTTCTGTTGTGCTTCATTTTCTCCCAGGGTTCTCACGGCTAAGCCAGGATTCACCATGCAGCCTGACTTGGCCCCTTGTAAAATTCCACAAGTGTGAAATACTAAATTCATGTGGGACCAGACTGGACAAGAATGTCCTGAACTTGGCTCTCCCATTGCCTTCTCAGTGCTTTATGAACCAGGTTTAATCCACTTTCCTGCCTTTCTTCCCACCACCTGCTCATTCCAGCTGCCCCATTGACATGGATCAGGTAACCCAACTGGAAAGGCCTCCTGTCACCATAGCAGGGATAACAGAGGCAAGTTGTTAATACTCACACTTAATCCTGTTTTCTTGTCAGAGTCCTTTAACAATGGCAACGATGACAATAGTCATGAGGCAAGCCATGAAGAATAACTGTGTGTACCTCAGATCCTGCTTTAAATGCTGTGTGTGCATTGTCATTTACTTTTCCAATAAAGAGTGCCATCGTCTACAGCTTACACATGAGGGAACTGAAGCCTGCAGTAGTTGTATGACCATTGGGGATGAATGTCACACCATCAGAAAGTGGCAGAGTTGTAAGTCAGACCTCAATCTTATCACCCATCTCTGAGCCACTTAGCCCTCTAGTCTTCTGACCATGCGTCTGCCACACAGGAAGGCCAGCTTGTCCCTTGCCACGCATTTAAATCTCACTCAGGCTTCAGGATACCACTCAAACCCTCCTTTGCTCTGTGGAATCTTTTTCACTGGCCACTGGCCCTGTGCTGAAGGGCAATTCTTAACAACCCCAGCAGGAGTTTTCTTAACTGTAAACATTGCTAATTGCCTGCCGACATCCAGCTCATTTGTTTTGTTTTGTTTTGTTTTGGCCATTGATAATACCCTATTAATATTGCTCCTCAATTCTTTGCCCACCACCGGGCCTCTGACATCATTTTTTTTTTTTTTTTTTTTTTTTTTTTGCTTATGTCTTGTCTTTTGAAAATACTGTATGTTCCGCAAGTGGATGCTCTAGAAGTACTTGCTAATCAATAGACCAAGAAAGGGCTGAGTTAAACTGGGCACAGCCTCGTGTGGGTCTCCTGAGTGCTTACCCTCATGACCCTGTGATCCATGTCGGAAAGTTCAGAACTTGGCTTTCATGTTCAAGATAGAGCAGTCAGATTGCTGCTGGTGACACCAGAGGGTTGGCAACATCATGGTGTGTTGGCATCTGAAGGCAGAGTCTCTGATTTTTAGAGCTGAAGGAATTGAGGAAGATTAGTTGACGCTCTCATTTGATCCATGAGGCAATTGAGACCCATGTTTAAATAACTTCGCCAAGTTCACACAGTGAGTGGACTGCAGTCTCATGCTTCCTGAGCTCAAATTCACTGGCAAGCTTGGCCCTCTGGCCTGATGGCCCTGGATTCAAGTATGCCTGGGCCGGTGGGAGAAAGACCTTACATATATTTGACCTCATATAGATGTATCATTTATCATTGGAGGTAAATTTTATGGTTTATTTTAGTTTCTCATGGAACTCAACCTACTTTCCTAGGCCTGTCTTTTCTGCTTCCCCTTCCCACGCCCTCTGCCTCCGCGCAAAGTGGATGCCTGGTTTTCATGGCCTGCCCCATTGCTCATATTGCTTTCTGCACTTAGATAATCTTCTGCCATCATCTCCAAATGCCTCCATTCCCACTGGCCTCTGGAGACTCAACTTAGAACTGCCTTGACTGAACTTTCTCCTAGATTTGTGGTTTTAAAAACTCTTTAAAATATAGATCTTTTTCGTCAAACGTAAGTATCTACCAGAACCCTGATATGTAGTCCACAACCAACTCTTGTTGAAGCAGGAGTTACAGGCCTCAGAATCCTACACACCTACCTCTAGGACTTGTTTGGAGCACAGTGGAGAGATCTTTGCTCTTGATGGTCAAATTTACTCTACCTTCTGGATGCCTCCAGTGCTCGTCCTGAACCCTTCTTGTGGCCCATTGGCACTTTATGTCTTGTCTTATGGGTATGTGGCACCTTTTCTACTAGAAGGTAAAGTTCTTTGTACACAGAGGACAGATCTTGATCCCCCATGTTGTCTAAAACAATGTCTCACACAGTAAGGATGATCAGGAAATACTATTAATGAATGAATTATGTGGCTCCTATCTGTGTAGGTTAGAATATGAAATCCAGCAGCTGAAGCAGAAGATTTATGAGGCCGATGGTGTTCAAAAAAGTCATCATGGGACCCCGGAAGGGAAGGTGGCTTCTTCCAGCTTGCCAGTCAGTGCTGAAAAATCACACCTGGTTCCCCTCATGGATGCCAGGTACTGGACATGAAAGTGATTCCAGGCTTCTCATTTGATGTGACTCAAGGATTCATTGTTTCTCAATTGAACTACTTTGTATCTGGAGGGCTGTATTAAGGGCAACAGGTAGTACATGTGCTTGAGATGTGCTCTGCCTTCATCTGCCATTGGCCTGCCAGTGGTAGGGTAAGGGGTGGTTTCGAGAAAGTCAAGGACATGAGACCTGGCTAGCCAGATCCATCTTGTTGCAGGTACAGTTGTCCCTTGATATCTGCATAGGATTGGTTTCAGGACGCCTCTTTGATACAAAATCCACACATTCTGAAGTCCCGCTGTTAGCCGTCTGGAGCCTGCAGTTAGAAAAAGTTGCCCTCCTTACATGTTCAATCTGTGTACAGTTGTGGATATGAAACCACTAATAGGGAGGTCCAGCTGTATTTATTGGAAAAAATTCACATATCAGTGGACCTGTGCTGTTCAAACCTGTGTTGTTCAAGGGTCAAGTGTGGTTTGAATGAGAGGATGGAATGAAAAGTTGCAGGGGAACCAGCTCATCCAGCACAAAGTGAGACAAGGCCAGGTTGACAAAAACAAAGACCTAGAATTAACTTAACTATACCAAGGAGGAGGACCTTGTGTTGACAGTTAATTTATATGTCATGGATTACTAATAGATGAAGTTTGTTATAAAAACTAGTATATTCAGAATGATTGTGAGTATAATAAATCTATATCTAATGTTACTTTAGTTAAGTGATTTTCAGCTTAGGTGGCATTGTGTGTTGCTCTGTGGCTTAGAGCCCTTAGAAAAATCAGCTTAATTATTCTTTGCCTATCAGAAAACAATGATTATTATTCTTCACTCCATTTAAACATGGAAACATTTGAAATTGGGCAGTCTTGAACCCTAGATGTTAGGAGATATATATTTGGATATCAAAATGTACTCAGAATGGCATGAGCCTCATATCCCACAGGGCTAGTTTCAAATTTAAGTGAGTATCAGGGGTGATAAGTTGTAAATGGCCTTCACTCATGTTCAGTAGCACACAATTTTCAGTGGCACACAATTTTGTTTTCAATATTGAAAGATAAACATTGCGCTTTATTTGGGCTCTTTTACCTAAAATTTTAATCTCTTTGCCTAGCATTTTAGAAAATCTTTTCTCTTTGTTCTGTAGTATAGAAATGATTACAGGATTATGCATGTGTTTATGCAGATTTACTTATTTATTTAGTGAATGTGCTAACATATAAACATGGAAACCATTTAATTTAAAATAATCCATCCGGCTGGATGTGGTGGCTCACACCTGTAATCCCAGCACTTTGGGAGGCCAAACTGGACAGATCACCTGAGGTCATGAGCTTGAAACCAGCCTGACCAACATAGTGAAACCCTGTCTCCACTAAAAATACAAAAATTAGCCAGGTGTGGTGGCGGGTACCTGTAACCCCAGCTACCTGGGAGGCTAAGGCAGGAGACTCACTTGAACCCGGGAGGCGGAGGTTGCAGTGAGTGGAGATCACACCACAACCCTCCAGGCTGGGAGACAAGAGTGAGACTCCATCTCAAAAATAGTAATAATCCATCTAATCAGTACCTGTAGAATTGGAGGAGAGGAGTCTAGAACAGAATGACTTCCATTTGGGCACTCTCTGCCACTAGAAAGATTTTCGATGAAGATAAACTTCTCTAGTCTCTCTGGTTCCTCCGGGTGGAATGACCTAAAAACAGTGAGGTGGAACGACCAGAGATTAGACCAAAATCCACTGAGGTGGTCAGGGCTGATAGTTTTACTTCATACAACTTCACCTACATTTTATGAGATATCAGATAATAAGTTGACACTGCTTCAAAAGTCAGCGGTGTTTGGCCTCATCTCTATCCTGGCCCTGTCCTAGGCATTTTGGAAGGCAGAGACCTTTAAGATGTGGTCTTGCTGGCTAGGTACAGAGAACCCATTTAGAGAGACAAGACAGACTGGGAATACAAGTATGCAAGACGTTGTTCAATCTGAATGAGGAAGATTCGTAGAGAGTATGTCCATCTCTTGCTTATTTTTTTTTCTTTTTTGGTAATTCTCATACATGACCTTGAGATGTGAGAAATAACTATCATCTGTATTATCCTTTTCTGTATGAGGAACCCAAGGCTCTGTGAATAAAATGTTCTGTCTTGGCGTCAGATCAGAGACCGCAGAGCCTTCTGAAGCCAGTGACTGATTTCTCCCATCCTACAGCAAGCATTCCACTAAGGACTTGGATAGGATCACTTAGTCTCCTTTCCATTCCCAATAGTCTATTACTTGTTCAGTTCTGCCTCATTTGGGCAAAAGCCAGATGGTGAACACGTAGCACCAGATTTCTTGAAAAAAGTAAAAATGTTGAAGTTCTCAAGTTGTTGTTAGGTTTGGCATTTAGAATGAGATTGCTCCCTGTCGTGAAGGGCATAGTAAATAAAGGATCTCAGAATGTCCTGTGCGGTTAGAAGTGTCAGTTCTACTCCATCTCCATTGTGTTTCAGGATCAATGCTTACATTGAAGAAGAAGTCCAAAGACGCCTTCAGGATTTGCATCGTGTGATTAGTGAAGGCTGCAGTACATCTGCAGACATGATGAAGGTAAGCGGAAGGAGCCAAATAACACGAAGTAACACGTTCATTCATCTTTCTTTTTTCCTTTTTTCTTTTCTTTTTTTTTTTTGAGACTGAGTCTTGCTCTGTCAAGCAGGCTGGAGTGCAATGGCACCATCTTGGCTCACTGCAACCTCCACCTCCCAGTTCAAACGACTCGCATGCCTCAGCCTTCCGAGTAGCTGGGACTATAGGCGCCCGCCACCACACCTGGCTAATTTTTGTATTTTTAGTAGACAGGGTTTCTACCACCATGTTGGCCAGGCTGGTCTCAAACTCCTGACCTCAAGTGATCCGCCCGCCTCGGCTTCCCAAAGTGCTGGGATTACAGGCATGAGCCACCGCACTCAGCCCATTAATCTTTCAAGATGACCTTGAAGATAAGTTTTTGGGGGTAGTGGTGGTGGGTTCTTTTGTTTTCCAGTGAGAAAATTCAGATGTGGAATGTTCTAGAAAAAATATTAAATATTACTTGGGCAGAGTGTAACAGTTTATAAATAGTATTAATTCAAAAGTAACTTTATTTTATAGTTTTATAATTCTGTGACAACTTTTAAGCGATTATAAAGTCTAAAATACTTTTAATTCTACATGCAACATTCTTCTGTTTTCTTCCAAAATACTTCCAAATTCCATATTTATTTAATTTACTAATTATCCAAAATATAAATAGAATTTTGACTTTTAGAAGATACATATTTGTGACAAGTCTATATTGAAATAAAGACCGTGCATTTCTCTCCTGCAAATTAAGAAATGCCCTAAGGAAATCTTGTTTTTAATACTATTATTAGAATTTTAGGATTAGGAGTAATAGTTCAGTTCTCTGATGGCAGATGGATCAATAGAGTCGTGTTTATCTTGGGGATATAAATTATTTAGAAGGGTTGTCATTGTTGAATGACAAGTATGTTTATTTAGATTTCCATTCCCATAAATACTTGTAATCGAATCAGTCCCCCGCCCCATAAACTTGCTATAATTTAATATAGAGGGCTTTTTATTTTCTTTTCAGGATAATGAGAAACTTCACAATGGCACCATTCAACGTAAACTAAAATATGAGGTAGGTAATGATTTTTCAGATTGATAGGGTCGCCTTAAATTATGGCATGCTTATGTGATTACAT
Source organism: Macaca thibetana thibetana (assembly GCF_024542745.1). Classification (NCBI taxonomy): domain Eukaryota; kingdom Metazoa; phylum Chordata; class Mammalia; order Primates; family Cercopithecidae; genus Macaca; species Macaca thibetana. Next base: position 85,082,211 of record NC_065587.1, on the reverse strand, counting down.
TTTCTTAATGTTTAGTTGCATAATTAGAATTTTGAGGTCCCAACGAGATTAATGGCTAATAGGGAAGGCAAGCTATTATACGGACTTAAAATTAAACGGAATCCTGCAGATTGAAACTGCTTTGACTTTATTTGAATGGCATGTAGCTGTGGTGGAGCTTTGCCCAGTTTTTCATTTGTGACAGTATATTTTCCCTTGGTCTGCATTTAAAAGGCAGAATTATATAATCAGAATCAGATATGGGGTTTGGAAATGAAACTCCGTACTCCTCCTGTCCATTTTATAGACTGTGAGTTGGCAGTAGTACAAAGGAAACACTCTTGATTGATTAACTTGTTTCTCTGGTGGATTGTCAAACCAAGGTTTATTTGGGCATGCAATTTGTAAGATTTCACTGGTATTTTCCTCCACTAAGAGGCATGTCCCTCCCATATATTTGTAAATTTTAAAAAATCAACCCCCAAAAAATAGTAGGTGATGGAAATTTTCCAGATAGTGTTCATACATTACTGAACAGACAGCAAGAGGTGGATATTCACAGAGGCTGAGCTGACTTTGGCCGCAGCCACGCCCTCCTGCCAGTCATCCAGTAATGATGTGAACTTCCCCTGGATACCCATCTCCCTCCTCTACAGAGCAAGCCACTGGCTTTCATTTCTTTGTGTCCCCAGTAGCTTGCACATAGCGGGTGCACAGTAGTCCTTCCATGGTGATGACTTGTAGATAACAGTAATGATAATTCCCGTTAATGTTCATGGAAACATTTGATTCCCATGAAACAAACCAAAAGGAGAGAGAAATGTAACCTGGGCTAGAACACTTGGGCATTTCTTTTGGCCTTGCTATCTGATTTTCATTAAGTTTGCCTTTATTGCGTTTTGGACATATGATCATGGACTTATTTTCATAACTAAATTTGACCTTCTAAACATTGAATCAGAGGGCTTGGAATTTATTGTAGGGAAAATGAAATATTAGATCAAGAAGTGGGTACTGTGGATCAATCCCATACAATGTATTTCTATTAAAATTCTCAGTGATTTATAATATATATAATATGGAAAATTGATGTTCTATGGATGAATCAGATAATCAATTCTTTAATCATGTATCAATACGAATGGCTTAGGCTTTTTATTTAACCTCTGAATTAATCTACCCAATGAAACCAATGACAAGAATCATCATGTGCAAAAGAATCACAGAAAGAGATACCACATCCCCATTTTCAACTTTTTTTGACACCTTGAACAGAGAAGGCAGTTTTGCCCAGCATGGTATCTTGACCCACTTCTGCCCAGAGATGCCACTGAGACTTCCAGCCTCATTAGAGAGGAGAGGAGGGAGGTGGATCAGAACGACCCCTGGGATCATCCCATGCTGTGGAGCATCTCAGGCCCTAAAATAACTTCCTCGGCATCACAAGAGAGAACTCACCAGCAAAGGGATCAGTCCTCAGTACCTGAGGTATTCCAGGACAGTGAAAACAAATATTGTCATCCCGAGCCTGCTGGCCATTTTGAACCAAAATGTTTTAATCTACCTAAAATCTCTTTTCTTAATGAAAGTAACACCGATGATGCAGAAGATTTTCAGAGTAAGTCAGAAAATTTCAGTGAGCTGATGACTCATAAAGATGAACACAGCTTGAGAGTCAAGTCCAGTTGGACTTTGCTGCAACACACATCCCAAGAAGTGTCTATAAATAGTGGAGGCAAGCAGGCCAGGCAAGGCAAGGTGCTCCGCTTGGTTCTGTCTGAAGGCATTTCCCATGAGGAGAGAGCATCCTGCAGTGCCCTGCAGAGTGTACTGGCCTCTGAGTTTTATAGTGAGCAGCAAGGTGAGGAAGAGTTGGATGCTAAAAAAATGAGCTCATCAGAGTCACTGATAAATATCAGAACAGAAGGAAACAACGGACTGGGATATTTTTACCACAAGTTCTCAGACCTTTATAAAGATACCAGCAGTCACCTGCTTCAGGCTGGCACAAAAGCGATCAGCCAAGCCAGGCTCGTGGGGAGTCTGTGTGCCCCAAGGGGGCTCCCCTCCCAGGTAACAACATTCGTCAGAAGCCTGCCATTTCTGAAGCACTTAGCCCCACACATGCCCTTGAAGATTGACATGCAGTCAACAGAATCTCATTCTCCGGAAGCTGGGTTTGGCAGCAGCAAGAGCGAAGCTGCAGAGAGCCTGAGGCCAGCAGAGGGTGCGGCGCCTTACCTGGCGTCTGCCTTTGCAGCTGCAGGTTTACCGGGTTCCTCGCCAAGCTCTGTTTTTCACCTGGAATATGAAGATGCCAGAAAGAGCTCTGCATTTAAGCAGAGCCTTGTGCAATTCCCGGACCAAATGCTGAAACTTCAAGAGTGGCCTTTGAAAGACCTTCTTAGGCGTGTGACTTGTTCTCTACCAGAACCTTTGGGCAACATGAACGAAGTCAAAGGCATTTACTGGCTTGCTGTTGCTAACTGCACGGCACCTGACCCTCAACCAGCGTGTTTGCTCCTGCTTCAGTCAACTTTATGTGCTTTGGTCCTGTCAGATAGTCTCCTTGGCTCAATGAGCATTTTTCATGCTCTACCTCTCTCAGGTCTACAGGAGATTCAGATTGGCTTTGGTGGACAGAGTATTCGATTCCTGAGCTCTGCAGAGGGTCTTCTGCTCACTGTGTTCAGTTACAACAAATACCTGTCTCAACAGCTGTGTCGTGACCTCCTGTGTGTCCTGATGCCGGAGCCTGATGCCGCTGCCTGCGCTAATCATCCCTTGCTCCAGCAAGATCTGGTTCAGCTTTCTCTTGATTGGAAAGCGGAAATCCCTGATTTAGTTTTGCCAAATGGAGTTCAGGTGTCATCCAAATTCCAGACTACCTTGGTTGACATGATTTACTTTCTTCATGGAAATATGGAAGGCAATGTCCCTTCCCTGGCAGAAGTTCAGTTACTGCTCTATACAACAGTGAAAGTTGTGGGTGACTCTGGCCGTGACCAGTGCCGGTCGCTAGTCCTTCTGAACACCCACATTGCACTGGTGAAGGAAGACTGTGTTTTTTATCCACGCACTCGATCTCAAAACATACCTCCTCCAGGTGCACAATTTGATGTGATCAAATGCCATGCTTTAAGTGAATTCAGGTGTGCTGTTGTTCCAGAAAAGAAAAATGTGTCAACAGTAGAACTAGTCTTCTTACCGAAACTCAAACCTTCAGTGGGTTCCAGAAATAGTCCACCTGAGCACCTTCAGGAATCCTCAAATGTCCAGTTGTTCACCACCCCATTGTATCTTCAAGGCAGTCAGAATGTCACACATGAGGTCTGGAAACTTACTTTCAATTCTCAAGATGAGGCTCTTTGGCTAATCTCACATTTGACAAGACTCTAAGGTGGAGACTTTTAAAGATGCACTACATGTTTTTTGAGATCATAATAAAATAAGCATTGTGAAAACAGTCAAGGCAACATGAATATCTCCGTGTAGCTAATTGAATTGGAACTGGAAAGATGCAGACCTCTGAAATTGGAAATGTAAATATTTTAAATATCTACAATAAAATAAAAACAGCTAATAGCAGAGCCCTGATAAAATATCTTTATGACCACCTTGCTTCATTTTCTCGAAACTCAGGCTTATAAATTTGTGCCTGCCTCGTTATTTGTGAGGTGATTAAAGCATTTCTGATTGTTTGGCTTCATGTCGATTTATAGTGGGGTGGCTTGGAATCTGTCTGTGCCTGCTGGATTCCAGCAGGCTAATTTGTGCTGCCTGAAAAAGTGTCCAGTCTGGCAGTGACCTTCATTGACATCCTTGGTTTCAGCTGTGATTAGGATAGTTATGTAGCAGAAAACATTAGTGATGCGTCAAGCTTCCTATGAGGACCCAGGGATTTGAAGTGTCCTCCCATCACCATGGTATGCGGAATCGAGACAGTGATGCATGCCCTGCAGTGTCTTCTTCCTCAGTTAATTGCCTTTACCTTCCTCCTTTCATACTTCTTGATGATTCCCTTCTAACCCTTGCTATTTCAGCTCCTCACTTGTTGGTGTACCTACGACTATTCCACCTAACCCGTATCCCCCACCACCACCATATTCCAGTTCTTTCTCAGAACTTTTGTCTCTCTGTCCTGTAAGTCTCTTTATCTCAGAGTCTCACTTTGTTCTCGTGGCTTCTTTCTGCTGTCTTGTCAAATATATAGTCCCCTTAGAGGCACCTGCCTCTGGCATCTCACCCAGCCACCACTTACAACCTTTGATCGAGGTCTCCTGCTGGCCCTGGCCCCAGCTGGTCAGTTCGGTGGCCTCCCTTCTCAGACAAGTTCCCTGCTGCATCTGCCCAGGGTGGGGCTTCTCTCTCCATGAAGGTCCACCCAGTAGTCAGCTGCCTCCTCCTAGGTGAGAGGCTTCAAACTGTGCTCTTCAGGGTCTCTAGCTCCTCTGATCAACCCTTTCGGTCCCCCTCTGTCCAAAAATCCTATCAGGTTACACGTTTTGTATTTGTTTTTAATTTCATCTGACCCTAGTTGCTCTGCCACTGTTCTCCCCTCTCAGGTGTGTGTTCTCCTAAATCCAGAGTTCTCAGAAGGAAGGAGATGTGCTTCTGCCTTTGCTTCTGTCTTGCTCCGCCCACTCTCCATCCACTCTCAGCCGAACCATCTTTAGCCCACGGTAGCTCTCAGTGGATGTTGGACGCAGCTGAGTGAGTCAGTGATTCTGCTGGCATGGAAGGGGCATTTTCTATTCTGGTCAAATCTCTGGATAAGTGCAACATAAATGTTGTAGTGCCTTCTTCATTTCTGTTCCTAATCAATGACAGAAATGGTGTCAAAGCTTAACACACGCAGAAACTTACTATCTTCTTTTGGCCAGGAAGTGCTCGTCCTCCCTCTTTCCCCTGTCGGAGGAATTGACAAGCTACCTACAACTGGGTCTACATTCCCACATATTTTCCTCTACCTAGTGTTGCAGACACCAACAGGAAAAGACAGGGAATTGAAGAATGTGTTACGATCTGCAGACCGGTGGCTGCAGCCATGTCTGCTTCTGACCAGTGGAGGCATTTGGTTTTTTAAGGCAATTGGATTCTCATGTTTTTAGGTTGAGCATGTTTTTGTCACTTCCAAAGCACCCTCTACCCCCATACATAAATACTGTTTTACCTTATACCTAAAGGCTTTTAACTCGTTGATGAGGACATCATTAAAATTAGTCACTAATTTGTCATTATCTTAGTTGGTAGGTCATCTTCCATTATGAACAAACACTCCTAAAACGTACCATGGTAGTTTTCTAATATCTTATCAATAATATTTCTCCTAATTTATTTTTTTTTTACTTTTTAAAACTAATATATTTTGCATTCCTTTTTTCTTCTTAAGTTGTTCCACCCAGTATTTTCTCGTATTTTCTTGATAAGAAAAACAGAGTTATACTGCAGTAGTCTTGTGCAAGTTAACAAAGAAAAACAATTAATGATTATGAAGGGCTGAGGGAATAGACTTTAAGATGCCAGCAGAGGGATGCCATGGTCAGGAAGAAGGGAGTGATGAATAAACAGTACATAATTTTAACAAAGAGTATTAACTATTAGACAGATGTGCTTATTCGCACAGGCACAGAAGCGTAATTCCACCATGTTGTAAATCATGGTCTTTAGGATTTCTCAGAGATGGAACATGCAGCAGATATGAGCATTGTATAAAAATCGTATCACTCATTATAACTTCTGCAGTCTGCTTTATGATCGAAGAAGGCCACAGTGAGGATCATGTTCAGATTGCACCACATAATAGAAGCAGCTTGCAGCATTCAGATTCCGCGTGTCACTTCTCTCACCTAGGCATACTTTGTACCTTGAGATAAGATATAGTTCCTGGATGTGAGAGTTTGATTTACTGTCTGTGAAATAAGTATTAAGGGGGTCGTGATGCCTGTGAAAGCCAGTAGAGTATTGTTGTTGCCATTATCCACTGTGGCTTCAATCCTAGCGGCTCCCTCTGCTGCGGCTTCAATCCTAGCAGCTCCCTCTGCTCATTTCTTCAGGAGTTTGTCTAAGCCCACGGCACCCCTAGAGTGGAGCAACTATGAGAGTCAGAGTATTCAGCCTACTGTAACGACATCTCGGCTGTCATGAGTTTCTGAATCAGAAAAAAATAGACGCATGCATTCTTGGTTATGTGGCATTCTGCATTGTTACAGTATAGGCATAAACATTTATATTGTGGGACTTCTTAATACATTCTAGACAATAGCTCTTTGAATACTTTTGAAATAGTGATTTCATCTGAATTTGATTAAAATCCATTTTGCGCACAGCTGCCTGTTTTACAGACTTGTGGTTGGCAGGATGAATTTATTTAGTCTTTGTTGAAAAACATTTCAAAACAGTGTGTCTCCCTGTTCTCATTACTTTAAAAATGTGCTTGCATCCCTTTGGAAGAGAGTACTTAAGCCTTCCAGCAGTAGTAATTACAGTAATTTTTGCTTACATTCTCTTTCCCAGATGATTTAAAGCTTTGTATGATAAATAGATTAGAGCCACTTTTATTAATGCTTCTTTGATGATCAACCCAGCTTATTGGATAGACCAGTTTCTAATGAGGTCATTTTGTTAATTTAGTTACACAATTTCCAGTATGTAGCTTAGACAACTCTGCCTCATTCCTTAGAATATCTCCTGTGACAGATGTTATATCAGTCTGCGATTGCCAAATAACAAACAACCCCCCCCCCAAATTTCAGTGGCACATTAAAAATGTTTTTATTTTATTCTGCTGCTTTGCAAGTAGATTGGAGTGGCTGTGCTGTAGGCTGCAGGTCATCTGTTGCTCAGCCAGGGTTGGTCTGCTCCGCACATGTCATTTTGGGATCTATTCAGAAGGGGCAGTAGCCATCGTGGTGATGACAGAAACACAGAAGGGCAGTCCTGCAAGCCTTTGCCTGTGTCTGCTAACATCTAACTGGCCAACACAAGTCACATGACCAAGCCCCACATCAAGGGGCAAGGAAGCCTCCATCCATCAAGAGGCCATGGTAAGACTCTGGATATGTACGGCTACTACAGGGAGAGAAGAACTGGGACCGGCAATTAATTTTCCATGGATGTATTATGTCAAGGTTCCTAAAGCTCTATTAAAAGATAAGACTCGGATGAAACTTGTAGGACTTCTCCCTAATGGAAACATTCAGGTACCGGGAAGAGTATGCCCTAGGACCTTTTAAGTTACCTATTCAATTTGAGTACCTCCATGGATGAGCTGATTGCTTTCTACCTCTGAAGCAGTTTATTCATTGGGAACTGCTCTTACTGTTACACCATTCTTTCCATAATCTCCCTTATTGTGATCTCCATCTGCATAGTCTGCAGAGTCTGTTCATCCATGGCACCCTCTGTTGCAGAATAAAACAAATGTATTTTGCAATCTGCATTATACACAACCCTTCAGAGAAGACATTTCTCGTATGTCTGCCTCCTCTGATTTTTCTCCTTTACCTCCAACACCCTTCCGTCTCTCCACTGTTTCTTACACAATACATTTTTCAAACCATCACCATCAAATCTCTGGTTAAGGATGCACTGTTGTGGTATGCCTTCTTTATGAGGAATGGAATTGAATAAACTAGTTGATGAGAATGAAAGAGATTCTATTATAAGTCACTCCTCCTGCCTTTTAATATCTGGTTAAAATCTTTTGTTGCTGAAGGTGCAGTGGGTTATAGGGATGACAGCAATCCCAGTCACTGTTTATATTGTGGTTTACAATGTATAGGACTTCTTGTTCATATTTTGTTCCTTTTGATACTTACAGTGATTCTACTAGAATGCAGGAATTCACATTGAACTCCATTTCAGATTTGGAAATTTAGACTCAAAAAGGATTACTAGGTTGAGAATTGGGACTTAAATCCAGACTTTTCTACTCTAGAATATATATATTTGTCCACAGTGCCAAAACTATTTCATAGTCACTGTTATTCCTGACATTGGTAAAATTTTTTATAGATTTTTTTTATAGGAATGACTATGCTGAAATATATATTTCCAAGTATTGCTAAGTTGATTCTTAACTGACTTGTAAATTTATTTTCTTGGAATTCTAGACATTAACAATTATTTCTGTCTGTATGAGTTGTTGTTTTCAAGGATTGCCTTACAAGTTTCTTTTCAATTCCTTTTATTTCCTTGTATGGATCTTATTTCTCCTCTTTGCACTCTGTGTTTTCAGCTCTGTAAAAGAAAGCTTAGACACAGTCATAGTGTGAATATGGTGCACGTAAGTTTGTATGTTTACTTGACTGGAAGTGCATTCCTGCCTTTTATTTTCTCCTGGGCCTCGCATTCAGCATGGTTTGAACCAAAGCCAGGGCTCAGCAAAAAATCAGTGAGTGAACATCAGTGGTACTTTTCATGATTAATCAATGACACTGTACCGTTATAATAGAAGGGAGAATATCCGCTTTTCCTTGAGGGTCCTAACCTGTCTGTATTCATGCTTAATAGTGAGAGCCACTTAGCAGTTGTTGCTACATTATCAGCCAGGTATAATAGACCCCACATTTAATCTTTTTAAAATCAGCCATTAATTGATACATTGTTCAAAGATGATGACCACTTAACATAATCTGGTGATCTAGAGAAAAATAGTGACACTTTTAATAGTTTCAGGTTGAAACATTAATCCAATATTCAGTATTTCCAAACCTTGAAACAATTTTGGTCAGCTCAGATCTTTGTAGAAGAACTAATTGATTCTGGTGAGAATCATGGATTGGAAATGTCAACTAAACCTTTTAGATTTACCCAAAGGCCACTAAACTTAAGGTATTCTACAAGTACCAGTATCCAACAGTTTGCCATCTTCTGGGTAACTTATCCCTCAGGATAGATATATATATCAAAACTTGTATTTGTTTGCTGATGTGAGTCTTCCAAACTCACTTTAGAAATGAGATAATGTTAGCACTGTTTGTCCACACCAGGCCGTCGTTAAGTCCCGTCCTTCACAGGGATGGACAGGATGTGCCTGTATGGCCACGTCTTGGCAAAATCCAGTTCTGTTGTATTTGCCAAGCCTTCAAAGATAAGAGTAGTGTTAATTAAGACAAGATCCCCTTATAGCAAAGGCAGGCTTCTCTACTGGAGATGGATAGGAACCTGTCTGGTTATTTACCATATACATCATTTGTGCTTGTTCCTGCATGTTATCTTTCTTCCCTGTTTCTTACAACCTGGCTGATGTTGGAGGCTATAACAAATCTCCATCATCTCTTTCCCCAAATCTCCATTGTCTCTTTCTCCAAATCTCCACTTTCAAATTGTTGGGGCGTAATAGGTACTCGAGACACAGTAGCTCTAATGAGAACTATCAGTATAGTATGTGTAGTTGAAGAAAGGAAGGATTAGAAATATGTGCTATGGTTGGAACAGGGACAGGAGAATTTGTAACTTTGTTAAATCTAATAAAAAGCCAGGTTTGCCTGTATTTCAGAAGCAAAGCTTGGCTGTGGGCTCCTGGAGGTTAGATGGCAGTCCTTAGGCCAGACCTTGTCATGATCAGTGTAGACTGAATTTGACCATCTGGTGCATAATTAGAATGTTTGGGACAACTGTTGATGACTCCCTGAGGACTTGGACTGTTTCATGTTCTCTGAGAGCCCGCGGTGATCTGAGTGGATATTAGTGCCACTTCCTGTTCATTTCCTCAATTTGTTCCTTTTGAAGGAAATGGCCTGAGTAGTAAAAGAAGACTTTGAACTGAATATTTACAATGTACCTTATGTTCTGCCTATTTCTTTCAGCTAAGGACTGGGCTACAGTGTTTCACCAAAAGTGGAAAAACAGCATATTTGTTGCCACAGAGCATTATTTCATTAAAAGCTGTCAGAAAAAATATTTTTTGTATTTAACTTTTAAAGATATTTCTTATGTACAGATATGTAATTCAAGTTACCAATTATCTACTTTTTCTTGACTTTTTATTTCTAAATAGGACGACTCCATGGCACATTTAAAATTGCTTATACTGTCTTCTGTACTCATCCATGCCAGTTCTGCCCACGGAGAGATGTTCCGAACACCTCCTACTACAATGCCATCAACTTCCCCTTCAGAGTCTAAGAATCTTTTTTGTCACATATAGGGAAACTGTGACAGATTCCAAAATAAATAATGCCATCGAGATATAAAAGCTCCCATAAATAATGGCATATAATGGGATACAGCAAACATTTGCATGTCTAGTATAAACCTCAAGATACTCAAAATATAGCCACTTTCAAATTAAAAATAAATTTAAGAGACATTTATGTTAGCTTTACTTCCTGTCCAGTATAAACATAGTTTAGGAGAATGTCAAGAATTTTTTACACTGTACCCCGAGAATTCCACATTTCTCATGAAATTGACTTCATAAAATAATGTTTACAAATTCACACCACAGTGATGATTTGATGGGAACACATTTTGATTTTTGAATTTATGCATTTGCTCAGATCCCTACCTTGTATTTTAGTTATTCATTTCTGTAGCTGTTCATTTCTGTACACTCATTAATATTTAGTTCATATGAAATCAGTAAGATTGAAGTAAACTGTAGCCAAGGGTGATAGTGGGGACTCTGGCAGTATTTCTCGTCCAGTATGATATGTAATGAAGAGAAATGTCTTTCTTCTCTGCAGAGGATCCTGTTAACGCTTCACTGTCTGGTCCTGTTTGGGACAGTAGCTCTTATATACAGCCAAGGGCCACGTATTGGTCCAGGCAGTTGCTAGTGTGTCAAAGACTGCCCTAGATTGAGGTGGGCTACGTAAATATTATAAGATCTACTCATTCTCAAATATCTGGTCCCTACTCAATTCACTTGCCCAGTGAAATTGTCAAAGGCAGGGATTTTTTTTTTTTTTTTTTTTTTTTTTGTGTGAAGAATCTATGAGCCTGAGCCTCAAGCAGCTTTCCTTGTATTAGGGATTGGTTTCACCCTGGTACATACTTAGAAATGGAGAACTCTCCAGTTGTATTAGTCTGTTCTTGCCTTGCTATAAATACCCAAGACTGGGTAATTTATAAGAAGAGAGGTTTAAGGTTCTGCAGGCTGTGTAGAAAGTATAGCACGGGCTTTTTATTCGGGGGAAGCCTCGGGAAGATCACAATCATGGTGGCAGGTGAAGGAAAAGCAGGTGTATCCCATGGTGGGAGCAGGAGCAAGAGAAAGAGTGGGAGGGAGGTGCCACATGCTTTCAAATGACCAGATCTGGTGAGAACTCACTCATTATCGCAAAGACTGCACTAAGCTCTAAGAGATCCCCCCATGTGACCCAAATACCTCCCACGGGGCCTACCTCCAACACCAAGAATATTGCAACTCCTCGTGAGATTTGGATGGGGCCAAATATCCAGACCATATCACCAGTCATAAAATGCCCGGACCATCAGTTCCAGTCTTACCTCATTTTAAAAACTGACTTATGAAAAAAGAAAGTTCAGGTCGCAAATCTACCTTTACAATATAAATCCATGTAGAGTAGAAACATCAAATGTTTGTTCCAAGCATGTACACTTGAGAAAAACTAAAGGTCTTAGAAATTACAAATACTTTGTAAAAGTTGTATTCCCAAGGCCTGACCCTCTGTGTGGCACATAGGTGGTACCCAGTAAAATAGCAATGTTTCATTATATATCTTAGGGGTGTCTAAAAGAAAAGGCATTTAGAAAGTCAAAGGTAAGTCTCCATTGCTTAGCTGACAGAACATGCCGAGGCAATTTTGACCACTGTTCTTCCTCAGTAAAATTCCTGACATTTGGATGACAGGATATATATTCATAGTTGTTCTCACTCCATTCCGCATCACAACTTTCTCATCCTGCTGTGATTGCCAGTTCACTTGTCAGAGTCTGCCTCAGACCTTAAGTCCCACAGGGTGGGGCACTATTGTATTCATAGTTGGGTCCCTCCCAAGTAGTTGGAGATATCATGGCCGTTTCCATAGGGGAACTGAGGTGAAGAGAGGGCGAGAGACTTACTCCGAGACCAAGTCCCAGAACTAGGATTGGATTCCACATCTTCTCCTTCCTTCTGAGTCTTGAAGTGAATATCACCTGGAATCCCATGTCCATTTCCTGTGACTACGTCAGGGAAGCAGATACAGTTAGAGTATGTTATGCTTTTGGATACTGTTATCCACACTTTTTTGAGAACCCGAGTCACGTGATCCTAAAAGGTTCAAGTACATAAATGGAGGTATCCCTAGGCAAAACTGTGAAAAACATGAAGTTTGCCTCTCAGATCATCTCCCTCACAGGTGTGTGTGTGACCGCCATGTGCCTCAAGTGACAGAAGCCCATATAATTTATTTATTTATTTTTTTTTTGAGATGGAGTCTTGCTCTGTCACCCAGGCTGGAGTAGTGCAATCTCAGCTCACTGCAACCTCCGCCTCCTGGGTTCAAGTGATTCTCCTGCCTCAGCCTCCTGAGTAGCTGGGATTACAGGCACCCGCCACCATACCCGGCTAATTTTTTATATTGCTAATTTTTTATATTTTTAGTACAGACAACCTTGCACCATGTTAGCCAGGATGGTCTCAATCTCCTGACCTAGTGATCAACCTGCCTCGGCCTCCCAAAGTGCTGGGATTACAGGCGTGAACCACCGCGGCCGGCCTGTGCATATAGTTTTGAAAGAACTCTAGTGATGATCCATCCCTCAACAAGGTCACATGATGTTTAAAAATTTTTTACTATTTACTATTTATTGTTGGTTGAAGGAAAAAAGGTTAATTGCCTTCCCTCCTGCCTTTCCTCCTCCTCACCTCTAAGGACAGAGCCCATAGCTGCTCAGAGATAGCTCTTCATCAAATTAGCTGTGGTGTTGGCCTTTTGGTCTAATTGATGAGGTGGATCCATGTTCCTCTCAAGGTGCAGCAAGTGGATCTTCCCTTCTCAACTGGTATTACCCATTACTAGTTGTTGCTTAATGTCCCTGCTGTGGCATTCCCCTCTGATGAGGTTGCCCCTAGCTACAATATGCCCACTAATCCCCAATACACACACACACACACACACACACACACACACACACACACGCAGCAGCAACAACAACAGATTGATTCCATGAGAGATCACATCAGATCTGGAAAAGAGATGATATTCCTACTTGAAACGTGTAGTTATTAAGCATGACGTAGAAGCGATCAGGTCTTAGGCAGCAGAGCAAGAACTCGTTGGCTGAACTGTGGCATGTGTAGGTTAAAGATGTTTCTTAACATTGCATGTCTTATAAGTAAAACCACTAATTTATTTCTCTGCCTTTTCACCTTTAAATTGATAAATATACTACACATTTAGGAGATGCCTACATTTAAAGTAATTTGGAAATGGACTGTTAGTGAATTGAAAAGCCTTTAGCAAGGCTTATCATGAGGAATCCCCTTTTTAAGAATTTCTTGATGGTTTTGATATCAGGGACAGCTAAATCGGTGTACCATTATGATAAACAATTAATTCTTCTTGCTTTGGGTGACCAGCCATGTGGGGAAAAATTAAGATCCTCTGATAGGCTTTGGAAACTTCATGCCAAAATGCACACACAGTCAGCTAGATCGAAAGCAGCAATCTGAAGCAAATTGTATGTCCTTGTGTCCTCTGGAAGTCCAAGCTTTCATGCACACAGCTAAGTTGAGACTCAAGTTACACCTGGCTGAGAACCCTTTCTGCCTGGGAGAAAGGGAGCTTATTGCCCCCTGTTTTCTTTATAGTCACATAAGTGGGTTCCATTGCATAATCATGGAATTGTCAGCATCTTAAAATCTATGTATGTGTGAAGTGTTCATTAGCTCAATGTATCTCAGATGGATGTAATTATTGTAAAATTTCATGATTGCAGTCTAGAGTAGTGGTGATGAAAGTGGGCCCTAGATTGGCCTGAGTTTAAATCTTGACTCTACCCTGTACCTCCATCAAGTGAGCTCAACCCTCAGTCTTGGGCCTCTCATCTGATAAATAGGGTTAATAATGGCTAATACCTCGTAGGGGGAATTGTGGGGATTAAATGAGCCAATTCATGTAAACTGGTTAATGTAGTCCTTGGCATATAATGAGTATCCAATAAATGCTAACTCTAATTATGATTCTAATTATTTTATTATTGCTGTTACTTCAAAACCATATGTTTTCTAAAGCCCCAGCTTAGTGCAAACAATAAGGATTGTTCAGAGATTTCTTCCAATTCACACTTAAGATCTTCATTTGGAAGATTTATTTTTTTCATAATGCCTCTTCCTCAGACCCCACTAGTCCCCCACTGCCCAGGCCATAAATATTTGTCAGAGCCAAGTTGAGTATCAAATGGGGCCTAAAGAAAATACTTGGGATTTGTTTTAATTGTGGTTTAAAGAGCTTTCCACACTACACTGGCTTATAAAAATGCCTAAAAGTTAAAAATGAAGTAAATTTGAATAAAATCTCCAGCTTTTGCAGCTTTATAAGTATAGCTGTCTGATAGTGTGTGAAGAAAAAAGTTTGTCAGATGGTCAAGACTTTTCAGAAGACAATCTGGTTTACACTGATTTTTTTTTTAAGTCCGGATAATGTAATTTGTCCCTGTTTTTACTTGTTCTTATACATTGGAAGGAAACTTCAAAGCCAAGCAACACTTCATAGTGCTTTTGCCCTAACTCCTTGGAATGACATACCTAAAATCATGGTCTTTTTGTTACGAGAGAGGCTTAGCTTTTCTCTTTCAAAGGAAACCATCATTTTTCTAAATAAACCCTACTGGTTTGATGCTCTTTTCTCTACTTGAAACACATTTTCTCCCTCCTACCCAAGCAGGATATTTGCAGTGGAGTGATTCTGGTTTCTCTTTGTTCTCCCTGTCTGACGTGCCTTTGATAGCGGATGATTTCTCGCTCTTTGGGTGCAAATCCAGATGACCTGAAGGACCCAATTAAAATTAGTATCCCACGCTACGTCCTCTGCGGGCAAGGAAAGGATGCACACTTCGAGTTTGAGGTCAAGGTGAGTATCTTCTTGACTCTTCTGGAGAATGGGGATTGGAGACTATGCAGTGCTTTCTCTGTCTTTATTTTTTCAAAAGGGGATGAAGCTGCATGTGAATATCCTGTTTGTAAAATATTTGGTCTTGCCCTTCTTTAAACTAGTCTGTAAAACTCGTGACTGTAACACATGGAAGGAAGTTACCTCATAGAAGGTGTTGGTAAGGCAGATAGAAATGGAATTCCTATCACCACCCTACAGGTAGGGTGACCAACCAGCCAGGTTGCCCAGGACTTTCCTAACGTCTGCCCTTAAAGTTTCACACTTTGGGAAACCCCACAGTCCTAAGCAAACCAGGAAAGTTGGTCACCTTCCCCATGGGCTTAGTCTTAATTTTTCTTCTCTATAAAAATGAGACTAATAATATTTATGTCATAGGAATATCAGTGCATATAAAGTGCTGCATCTTGTGGCTGGTATAAACAGTAAATTGTAGCTATTGCTGCTATTACTACTGCTATTTTCGTTGTTGTTTCTATTATTAATTAGGAAGCCTTCCTCATTTGTTTCAAGTGTTTCTTGATTTATACAACTTTTCAGGAAGAGATGTGCCTGTTTCCTTACGTCATGGTTTTCTAAATAATGACTTCATCTTTTTGCTAATTTGCTTTCATTGACTCATAACACTTTATTAAATGATGTTGCTGGCCACCATCCTCTCCTCAAGGAAGTAATGCTAAATCACACTTCTTTGTTTTCAAGGATCAGCAAGGGTATTGATGTAATGAAGTCCACTAGGATCACCAGTGTATGCATGCATAAGGGTGTTCTTGGAGGGTGTAGGTGGTTTTGTTCAGATCAACACCAGACCATGAATCTGGATACTGAGTTCTGTAGACTCTGACCCCGCTGCAATTTGCTGAGGGGCCATAAGTCATCTAAGCCTCAGTTTCCCCATTGATACAATGAGGAAATTGGAAAGTACCAGTGGTCTCCAGATTTTGTTTTATCTGAGAAACCTCTTTGTTCAAAGAATATCTTATGTGGAAGGACACCATAAAAGGCAGGGAAGCCTGGAGCTGCTGGGCACGCAGGGAGTGGGGAGGGAGGAAGGAGCCTAAAGCCAGCCCTCCCCACCGCCTGTCCCCACACCTGATGCATCTCAGGGCAGCCCTGGGCTCTGGGGCATCCCTCCCTTCAGATGTCACATTCTTTCAACCTTCCTGAGGAAATAATGTAAATAACTTCTTTTCTAGCCAATCAGACTTTTAGGATTTTATTTCTATATAATAAGTTTTCCATTAGAAAAGAAAAAAAAAAACCCACAACAGGGCATCAGTTTATATAGTTGAGGTTTTCATTGAGAAAGCATGATGTCTGCATGTTGTTGTTGCTGTTATTCTTCTTTTTTTTTTTTTTTTTTTTTGAGACGGAGTCTCACTCTGTTGCCCAGGCTGGAGTGCATTGGTGCGATCTTGACTCACTGCAACCTCTGCCTCCCGGGTTCAAGAGATTCTCCTGCCTCGGCCTCCCAAGTAGCTGGGATTACAAGCACGTGCCACCACGCCTGGCTGATTTTTTGTATTTTTAGTAGAGACAGGGTTGCACTGTGTTAGCCAGGATGGTCTCGATCTCCTGACCTCATGATCCACCCGCCTTGGCCTCCCAAAGTGCTAGGATTACAGGCATGAACCACTACGCCCAGCCTTTGCTGTTATTCTTAACTTTATTGATCCGATTATGTGGGTTCTTATTTAAATGTTATGCTATGTCTTTGATCCACTACTTCCCACTGCCCCTGACCTAATATCTATCTCCTGGTCAATTTATTTTTCATTTGTTCTCAACCATTCCAGATTTTGTGTGTGTGGTGTGTGTGTGTATGTGTGCATGTGTGTGTATAGAATTTCATTTGTACATATATGTGATTATACATAAATATAAAAACAATTTCTGAAGTTGTGTTTGCATTATGGCCATGTTGGTTAATTAGAGAATGAAGACTGGCTTCCATTAGCTCAGAATTAGAATTCCCCAGCACATAGAACTCACAGCAGTGAAGGACATGCAATGATTTTAGTTGGTACAACGATTTGTTCTACTTTAACACATAAATGTGTTAGTAAAATATAACTGTTAAATCAATTTCATGTATAGAACTCAGATAAAGAAGATATTTAATATTTTTAAAACTGCATTGATTTAAATAAAAATTACAAGCAAATAATAGTCAGGTGGTGTTCAGATATGGCTAACATTGTGAAGATGCTACTGTCCATGAAAGTTAGAGAAACCAAATACAGAAAATTCTATGAGGCCTTATGGAATCTAGGCGATCACTTCAAGATAAATAAATTCCAAATACACAGAGCTCTGCTCTCTTTTCATTTCTCAAAGCAAGTTCTGAAGTGTGTCATTGTTCCGCTTCCTTTTTCTTCTCGTCCTTAGGTGCTGTAATTATGAGCACCGGGAATGTGTTAGCACCAACCTGGGGAATGTCTAGTTCTCCATTTAGACAGGGCCTCCTGATACCTTCACAGGCAGGTGTGTGGAAGCCCTCCACCCCATGTCGATACCTTGTCACAGGGTAATATGAGAAACAGACATGACGTGAATATACAGGCCTTCCCCAGAACAAAACAACAAAAACAGCCTCAATCCAGGCAAAGAGGTAGCTGCTAAATAGCAGCCCCCCACCCCGCAACCCTCATATCCTGCCATCTCCAGGCAACCTCAGCAGGTCACACAGCCTCACTGTGCCTCACCTGTCAAATGGGAATCATAAAACCCACCCCACTGGGTTGGTATGAGGAGTGGATGAGTTTGTATGTGTGAAGTGCTTAAAACAGTGCCTGCCACATACTAAGTGTTGGGTAAGTGTTGGTTATTAAAAAGAAATAAAAATAAAAATGGGATGAGTGAGACTTTACTGTGAGGTCCCTTCATGACTTTTGATGTACAGTTATGTTTTGATGAGAGTTTTGGATTTTATTGGGATTTTTTTTCTTTTTGGTTGTTTGGTTGCCCTCAACATTTGGAATTTGAAATTGAGATTGTTGACCTTTTCTCTCAGTCATTTGGACATTTCGTGCATAGACCCTGTTTTCTAGAACAAATAGTCATGCTTATGGTAATATATGGTAATATTTTGGCTACTACTAAATTCTTCTCTTGGTGAACCAATGGCTATTTAAGGAGACTAAGGTAAAAAGTATTATTTTTAAAAGAGTATTCTCTTTAGTTTTAAGCTTTTTTGAAGGGAGATTTAACATTAATGTACATACATATATTATTACACTTTATAATTTAGAAAAATCTTTGCTGCTTCTCTTTTAAAAAATCAGTTTTGTTTTTCATTATCCCCCATGATGGTCCTGAGTACACACAGTGAGATGCCGTGCCCTCTGTGACCAGCAGGGCAGGCTCTGACACCCCCCGTACATGACCCTGTTTGCTCTATTGCTTGCTGGTGTCACTGCCAGCTTATTTAGGGTCCCAGCTGATTTGTGTGACCACACCAGGGCCCACGTGGTGTGAGGCCTGAGGGGCCTCGGGAGGGAGACAGCACGCCAGGGGTGTAGCTGCCCGGGTTCTCCTTTGTTATCTTCCCCTCGCCCTCCTCACCCGCTCTGCTTGCTGCACTCTTCTGCCTACCTTTGTTTAGGTAGGACTCATTAGTCATTGAAATCATTCCTTCTTCCTGACCATTTTCATTTTAATCCCCAATGTGGGAGCTCCAATTTGGTCTGCCCATCGCCACATGAAGTAGGCAGGAGCCTGTTAAGGGAATGTTCAGGGAGCACACAGGGCATGTGATTTCGAGGGAGGGCAGGAAGCCAGTGGGGGTTCCCAGATGCTCGTCTTCTGACCCCTGCTGGGCCCTGAGGAGGTTTCTGCCACTGGCCTTTAAAATGAGAATAGTAGAGTTTTTCATTAAACCAAAATCTATTTAATTCAAAAGGACTGTCTTCTACACCTGCTTTATTTTGGGGGGGGGGGGGTGGGATTAAAAACAACTCTTTTATGAAATAACTGTGAGGATATATAAATAGACAGGTTTTTGTTGTTTGATCTTATTTAGTTTTTTAAAATCAACTCTGTTGAGGCGTAACTTACATACAGTGAAAGCACACATTTTAGTTGTAGTTGGATGAGTGTTGGCATATATATACACCTGTGTTACTAGCCCTCTGGTCAGGATTTGGAACTTTGCAGGCACTCCAGAAGTTTCTGGTGCCCCTTGCAGTCAGCGCCCATGTTGCAGCACCAAGGCGAGCACTGATCTGCCCTCTGCACCTACAGATTAGTCGTGTCTGCTCTAGCACACCAAGGACAGGGGATCCGATGGCGTTTATCTTCTGTGTCTGGCTGCATTCATTTAATGTGATGCTTTGGAGATTTGCCTATGTAGTTGAGTATAACAGTAATTTGTTTCTTTATATTAATAGCATCCCACTGTATGGATATGTCACAATTTGTGTATTCATTTCTTTCCTGTTGGTGTTTGTTTTGATATTCTTACCCAATGATATAAAAGGTTAGCATTTTGGTATTGCCCCTCTCCCCCACTTGGTTTTAATCCTCCCAGGAACCCCTGGGTCAGAGTATCAATTCCTGTTACCGTTGAAGCTGTACCTTCCTGCCGGTCCTGGTAGCACATCCTCCTGGAACTGTGTCCGCAGTTGCATGTCCTGCTGACTGGCTTCAGAGACAGAGATGGGATGGGGAAGCTGAAGCAGTGCCAGTCTGGCTTCTCTCTGAGAACAGGACGTTCTGGGCTGAACATTGCTGTGTGTCACCTGCTGGTCAGCAGAATGAAGCTGTAAAATTTGTGCCTGTGCTCAGCTGCACCTGCCACAAGTAATGCCACTAACCAGTCGACAGCAGTCATCTCACAACCCCGCTTCGCATGCCTCTCAGTCACTGACACGTGGCATCAGTTATGCTGCGTTATGCTTGCCATTTTCAGTTAGTTGGGACCAGAGTGGGTAAAATTTAATTTTGAAATCACATTTCAGCATAGCACAAAACACGGACCTGGGAAATTGATGGTTAAGACGAGCAGAGACTATCACACTCATGTCATAGAAATAAGCTGGTGTTTCCAGCGTTGTTTGAAATCCCTTGCATTTTAACTTACATATCAACACAGTAACATAAAGAAATAAACCCACACCAGTGTGTTTATTTTTTAATGTTTTGTTTCCTGAGAGTTTCTATTCTTATAAAATCTGGAAGTAATCTGCAGAAGAGTTTGCTGTCTCATCTTTTTTTCTGAGTGGTCATCTGCAGTAGCACCCCCTGCCCTGTTCTCCATCCTGTCACCAGAGGTACTCCCTTCTTTCACAGCCAGGGTCATAGCTCACAGTCGTGTTGCCTTCAGTCTGGTTATTTTTCAGTCATTGTCTTGTTTGCTGGTCTTCCTCTGTGGACACAAGCTCCCAGGACCCTTTCAGTCTTGTGCGACACAGACCCCCCAGTGCCCACCCCGTGCCTGACTGGTACTGGTCACCCAGCGGATCACCCAGCTGCGTGATGCATGCTAGCCTGGCCACAGGTGCTGTCATTAGGCACAGCCTGTCTGGAGCTTCGGGGATGACTGGGTGACCGTGTGCCCTTTGTAAACCTCCCCCCATCCCCGCCCAGCTCCTCATGCTCCATCCACACTGATGGAGTTAGTCACTGATGAGCCATTCTGCCCCTTGCTCATCCTCGTGATGTGGCTGGTGGCTCTTAGTCATGCAGGGGGAGTGTGGGCGAGTCGAGCTTCTTGATTGTGTCCGAGTCCAAGCATACCAAAGCCTCCCATCTCCCTTCCTCCCCACCTTCCCTCCCGCCTTCTCAGCACCACCCTCCAGCGCTCCAGCGTACCCATGCCCTGGCTCTGGGCTGAGTTCAGCACCCGCAGGGTACATCTGTTTTGTCTTGGCTTTCCTTAACAGAGAGGTAGACCTGTATGCCCCCACCCACCCTCTGGACATTGTCCTGGCTGCCAGGCACTCTCCAGCCCCTTGCTCTTAGAAGCACGTGTCCCATTGTTATCTCCTCTAAGGAGCCTTCTGCATTCCAGCTATGCTCCCAGGTGCCTGCCTTTTCTCACATGGCTGCAGGGTGTCAGCCCTATTGACCAGTATCACTTTTGTCCACTTGAAGACCCAAGAAACGCAGGACTACACACAGACAACTTAGGTCACACACGTGATGTCCAGGACAAAAGCTTTCCTGATTTTAATCATCTGGGTTTTGTTTAGGTACCATAGTAACAGTCTCCTCTTGTCTCATTCTGCTCTGACTCTTGATCGGTGGCCTGAGAAGGAGGAAGAAGCAGAGAAAACACGAGTAATGAATGATAACGAGGATGTATAACCTCACCGTAGTGTTCCAGGGAAAACTTGTAGACCATCTGCAAATAATTATCAAGTACCCCAGTCAGTGGCAGCCGTTCTCCTTTCCATTGTGTGAATTTAGGTCTATGAGCTCCCCCTTCTAATTTCAGTCAGTCTGGCCCTACACACTTAGGGCCAAGAGATCTCATCTGCTGGGTCCTTCCTGAACCTAAAAGACCCTGAAGTGAGACACGGCAAATTGCAAAACTGCAGGGCAGCAGTTCAAATTGGATCTTGCTTTTACAACTGAAGAACCATATGACAGACACTGTGGGGCAGGGACTGTCAAAGTCATGGAACAGTATTAACCCGAGGCAGCAGGTGCAAACTGGTGGTGGAGGATGTGGGGTTTTGTTGGCCTGAACAGATTTTTTTAATTTTGCATGAATTGTCAGTATTTAAAACTTGGGAGACCTGACATAGAAACCCAGATTTGCCAAGATCCTGTGAAAAGTCAGTACAAGCAGGAACTGGGGCCAACATTCCTGCAAGGCAGCACTCACAGGGCAGAACAGCAGCTCTTTTTAGGGCAGGTGTGTGCCCTCCACTTGGCCATAGACCTTGGGATTTCCTGTCATGGAGAAAATCACCCTGATGACATGGTGGCCTCCAGGGACACTCGGAGTCCAACTGCACCGTACAGAAAGGCTCACAGAGCATTCAAAAGCTCACAGAGACGTACAGAAAGGAAAGGTAGGTGGCACCCTGAGGGTGGGCACGCAGGTGGGCCTAGTGTTCTATCTGGCCCCTGGTCACAACTAGTTTACCTGTCCTCTCTCTGTCATCTCAGCCTTCCCCACTTACTATGTGCTTACAAGGACCAGAGTGAAGTTTTAGACAAGGGGCCATGGCAGACAAAAGGGTGCCCAGAGCCAGCACATCTTCTCTCCATGAAAGGAAGCAGGCACAGGCACACCCAGCCAGCCACCTGCTGTGAGCAGTCCTGGGTCTCACCTGTGCTTCTCCAGGAGAGCATGTGTAGTACCAGGATGGGACCAGGCTGGTTGCCATCAGGGCTGGTCAGTTCAGGGGGAACTTAGCTGTCATCCCGGAGGGTGCATATCATGATGTAGCATTTCCCTCCCTTTCTGTCCCTAAGTAACATTCTCGTCTGTTCCATCCTATTTGGTTTTTTAAAATTATTCTATCTTTGGCATGGTCTTACAGTTTATCAACCTGTGGCCTGTATTTAACACATCTTACACACTTTAGGAATTTTGTTGTACCTCACAGGCTGCTTGCTTACATGTCCTAGATCTGTTCTGACATCCTGTGAGATTTGTCTATACCTCGTAAGCTTCTAGCTTACCTGCTGGCTGTATTTAACACTAATTAGCTGCATCCATCCTCTATAGCACAACTGGATGTTCTCGGATAGCATGGTAGACTCATGCTGTGCTCTCGCATAACATCCACGCACCGGACCGCACTGGGTTTCGTTCCTGACTGATCTCTGTAGGCAATTGCAGCTCTTTAAGGAAAGAAGCTAACATCTATCAAGAACCTTCTTTACCCAAGGCATTTTGCTAGACATTTCCACAAATTTGGAGAATGTACCAAAATGGGGATAGTATTCGTATTTCACAAATTAGGAAATTATGAATGACTTGCCCAAGGCCACGCAGCTAGTTAGTAAATCAAGATACCTAATGTTCATGTCAGGTCTAAGTGCACTGAGCCATACTTGTTCCCTTACTTACTCATTTTAATGTACCTTCCAAATATCACTACTTTCTATACATTTATAAGTTGAGGCTATATTTTAGTATTGCCCTAGAGATAATGGTCATTTTCAAATCATTACCTGTTTTCAAAATCTGCTGTTAGTTTTGTATATGTTTTCACTTTTTTGCCTTGAATTCTGACCAAGTCATGGGTACGTTGTAAATTGGGGCTGTCATTAAGGCTTTGGTAAACCTGAAGAATTTGATGGTAGATTGGCCTGCCAGGAAGCATGAAGAAGAAATGCCCAGAAAAATTGCAGTTTGGGAGTTGAAGCAATCACATTTGCAGTCCAAGAAATTTCTCTTTATTTGGCAGAACAGAAATAAGAGCCATTCCAGTCTATTAGATAAACTATGTACAGATACATCTTTTGGAAATACTCCCTACTTGATAGAAATACAGATGTTCAGAAAGTGTGGAGTGTTGCTGTCGGAATCTGTGCTTATTAGTAAGTGATGCATTATCTCCCTGCACGTGTATTAGCACAGCCGAGACAAATGGAGTGTTGCTTGTGCCATGTCCATCTAGATTTAAAATTCAGATTCTGTACTATTTTAAAACATAAAATGGCAAGTGAAAGTAACTACACTAAGACTTGAAGAATCACATTTTATCCTGGGATTTTTAAAAATGTATCACCCCTCACCTCTCTTTGCAAACTTTCAGTCTTCTTCTGAAAAGTGAAAAAAAAAAAATATTTTTTTCTTCCCCAGTTTTCACACAAACCAACTGATCTTTTATATTGCCCTTCCTTGGACAGCCATATTTATCTTCACAAAGTAAGTGCTTCCTATGTAAGAAGTGACTAAGAAGAAATGAGATTGAGTTACAAGCACAGAAGAAAAGCAGTTATTACTTTATGGTCATGCTTTCAAATTCCATTTCACCTAAATTTCTATTTTTCTGTCATAAGACTGTATTAGTATTCCTCCTTCCTTGGCTTCAGAATTTTGGGAGTTTTGCATCTCTTCCTAGAATAAAATTTGTTTTAAAATCACAAAATCATTTTAACTTTCCTTTTTGCAGTTGCTACCCACAGATACACTTGCCTTTCAATAATGAATAATATAACGCCTTTTTAGAAACAGGATCACAGTGCCAGGGGTCACCATCTATTGAGTGTCTAAGCACTGTGCCTAGTCTCTTCACATTTTTTTTAGTTCATCTGCAGGTTAGGTATCATGAGTGCATTTTGCAGATGAAGAAATCGGGACCTGAAAGCATTGAGTAATTTATCCAAAATCACACAACTAATAAGTTACTGGGCTAAAGTCAGGATCCAAGTCAGAGTTAATTCAGAGCTTTTCGTTATTTTATTATCCCATGCTGACTGGTGGAGAGTTTACATTCCTTGGTTTGCCTCTGAATATCTGGGTAATTTAAAGGAAAATTGCTTCGACTGCCATTCTCGCCATTTCCCACCGTGTTCAAGTAGAACGATTCCCGCTATTCCTCACCTGCTTCACAGAGGTGTTGGCAGAGGGGGAAGCACTTTGTCTGTGACAACCTTAGATTTAAAGACGTCCGTCTCCCGGAATCTCAGGGCCTTCACACATTTTATCAAATTTACCTTCAAACTACCCTGTGACGTAAGTATACTAAAGTAAGTGGTATTACAGCCTATTTTGAAGATGCTGAAGTTAAAGCATGGGGAAGTCATTATTTCTGGTTATTGCAGAAGGCAGGTTTTGGGCCAGCCTGAAAGCCCTGTTGGACTTAGCGGCACTTCATAGCTGCCTCGAGTGTGAGTGTGATTTGGGAGTCAATCACCAGGCTCGTTGCTTCCTAGCACACCAGGTTTAGACCAGGTTCACAAGCCTGAGGCTCTGAGGCACTTTCTGTACTTGTCAGTGATGCACCTGCGTAGAAGTATGTCTGAGATTTTCCTGAATCGGATGGCTGTGGAATCTCCTATTTGAGCGGCTCTCCTGCTTTCAGGAATCTTCACTCTCCAAGCTCCATACACCTCCCATTTGTGTTACCCACAGACGGGCAGATCGAGGACTGGCATTGGACTGCCCTTTCCTTGTGCAGTGTGCTGTCTTTAGAACCAGGCCCTTCCTGCAGAGGCCCGGCTTCTTCCCTCAAGTACCTTTGGGACAGAATTTCTGCAGTTGGTCAAGCTTCAGGTTCACAGGGTCCACTGCACTGGAGGGGGAAGCCTGCTTGGATTAGGAACTGTTACACAATTGTGGACATGGTCCAGATGGCAGCTGTTCCCTTGCCTTGTGTCCCTGGATGGCTGCTGACCGAGTCTCTCTTTCTTCGTTCCCACATGGCTGCAGAGCTCTGCCCTCCTTTGGGCTCCCCAGAAGGAGAAGCCTGTGAACGTTCCCAAAGTGTCCCTCATGGAGCCAGAGGACGGGATACATTGCAGATATATCTCGGAGCAAATAACTTAAAATACCCCATTAGACTATTGTGTTCTCCCAAGAGCACCAGCCTTTCCATTCCTCCTGCCTAGATATTCCTGGGAGCTCCAAGTGCTGCCACCTTACTAAGCCTAGGAGTTCAGCCCCAGCCTACTTGCTCGGCCTTTATCCCCAAACCGTGTAAGTTAACAGGACCCACCCTCCTAAAGGCAATTTAGAGACTATCTGTTGTTTCTTAATGTGTCTTTTAGGAGCCTCATACCTACCTACCCCAAAATTGTTTATCACAGTATGTTTTCTAAATCAGTGTTCTCTCTAAAGGGAATTTGGTAAATGAGATTTTCTCTTTCTTTGCTTTACAATTTGCCCTCTTATGTCCCCTAATGCCTACTTTCTAAAACCTTTAAACAGTTATAGATAAGTCAGAAAAGGACTATAATGCAGGTCACACTGCTGCCCACACTTCAGGATGAAAAAGTTATAGAAAAGTGTATATTGAAAAGAGGCTGTGAGTGCCACTGTCTCCATTATTTCTTTTATTGCTCAACAAGTATTTGGTACCTGTAATATAATTTTTTTGAAGACCATACTAGAAGGATCAGGATACGGAGGAACAGAAAATATGAATAAGCAGTTCATCCATTCGGGAGACAACTAAGTGTGGGAAGAGAAACACACGAGAAAAATTGAGCAGCACGGAGCCAGTGGGCTCATAGAGGCATAATCAGAAGACATCAAGGCGGATATACATTTTTGCTTGCTTGAAACCAATGGGTGGATTTCAGTGAGTGCAGACGAGAGAGGAGGTGTTCCGGGCAACGGGAACAACAAAGACGGAGGCCCGAGGGTAGAAAAGGACAAGTGATGAGTTGGTACTAGGAAACAGTACAGAAGGAGGCTAACCTTGGAGAGGGGCTCTCCTCTCAGGTAGAAGTGAATCAGGAAAATTAAATGAGGGTGAAGAGAAGGAAGGAAAATGAATGTAGCAACAGCATTGTTTTGAAATGTGCTAAAAGGATACTCAGGGAGTTGATCTTAAGTGACTCTAATCATCTCAGTAAACCGAGATCATTGTGAGGATGGAAAAATCTAGGACATTTTGAAATACTCATCGCAGAGAATGGAATTTGGAAGGATTTCCAAGTAGGAGTGACTGCTGAGCTAAAATGGCATACCTGTAGTGTAAATTCATTCTACCGTCCTAGGGGGCTGTCTTCAGCAGTGCAGGGCAGCACCCAGGAGAGCAGGCTGACACCACAGGCTCTCAGTTTGGGGGACTGCTCCGATGGGCCCCACCAGAAGGCCTAGGGAGTCAGGAATTTTGAGGTGCTGGTCTCCCAGGGCCAAGAGGACTAACCTGGAGTCCAGCCTCTGTAATTGATCAGAGAGAAAGGACGTAAGCTCCAGGAAGAGGTCACAGTGAAGACAGCCAGACAGAGTCAGCACCTACGGGGTGTGCATGCCCACAAAAATCAGAAAGCACTGGCGCTGTCTGTCCTCGATTTGGGGATGGCAGGGGCAGATCACATTGAGGAGCAATCAGATGGCAGCCTGTGATCTCTCTGGGAGATTGGCATGATTAATGGGGTGTTGGCTTCTTTTACTACTTCTGGCTTAGTACAATTTGCAACAGTTGTCTGAGAGATTTTAATTAAATCTAATACACTAATGCTTGTTACGGTATAGATTCATACATTTGGGATATATTTCATGTTTTCTCAGACACACTCATAGTTATGTTGCTGCAGAAGACTTTCAGTAGAATTGGTTAATTAGACCCTGCTCTCTTGGAAACATTGAGGCCTTCCTGCATGCATCTTTTACCAGCCACAGCTTAAAGTCACAGAGCCTGAACTTTTCAAATCACACATAGCTATCACTGGAAAAGTTATTGAGCGGGCACGCCCACTATATTGATTTTTATCTGTTTAGATAGTATAACATTTACTAACTGTACATAGTATTTATTAGAACACACTTTCAGAAGTAGAGATGTAGAAAGAATAAGATTAGAAAAAAAGAGAAGTACCAATAGTTTCTTTCCATACCCCATGGAGCATCTCATGTCTTCCACCGTGAGGCCTGCCAACTGGGAGGGTATATATTAGTTTTCATTTTCTATAGTATGTAAGGAGATTTTAATTAAACCTTATGCATTAATGCTTGTTACCATCATACAGGCATGTTCATTAGGAATATATTTCCTATTTGCTCAAACATGTTCATAGTTATGTCACTTCCTAAATTTTATTTTGCAAAAGTCAGACAAAACTTGTTTTAGTATATATTAGGTTGCTATTAGACTGTTTCTTCTAAACAGTTACTAATTACAAGGATTTTTTAAAAATATGCTTGAGGTAGCTCCCCCATATGTTGTTTTAAAAAATATTACTGAAGAGGACTCTACAAGTAACTAGTTAAAGGCAGCCGGTTGGAGTATGATTCCTTGAATGAAAAACTGTTGATTCTCCTCTTTACACCGCTAGATATACATAACCAAATATCTACTGATGACAGATCTTAACACTGGCAATCCTTAAACCAGCAAAATAAGTGTATGACATAAATTTGTGGGAAGCACTCAACTGAGACTTGTTGATAAGGAAATGCAGTCCATCTTGAGGACGTGTTTATGGTGTTTAAGTTGTGCTTGATCATTTTATGGCCCAGGAAAGAAGGATTTGTATCAGTGAGACCACTCAGAGGGAGAGAAGCAATGAATTTGCTCCTCAAATATATGCAGTAATGATACCTTGCCTTCTCAACGTTAAATAAAATAATGAAGTGTTTTCATCTGACTGACTTGGTGTACTGATCTTCTGTTCCTCCCTTCTGCATCAGCACCGTATTTCATGCCCGATTTTAATTTGGGGCAGAAGAGGGCTTTAATTTTGTCTTTACTTTTGCCTTTCTGTCTATTTTTTCTCAAGATTCCCATGAGCAGATCCTCAGCTCCAGGCGTGGGGTCTTTCCATTCCGGGGAAAGGGTTTAACCGTTTTTCTGTGCAGTGATCATACATGCAGTTGCCTTGTCTACCATTTCTGATTATGATTGCTGGTGATATGCATCATCTTCATCTTGTTTGCATGTTGATAGATAAGGGGATATTCAAATGTGTTATATATAAAGGGGGAAGCTTGAGCCTTGCTAATCCCCATATTTAGCCTGAATTCAGGTGAAAATCTCAAGAGTGAAGAATTTTTAAATGTCTCATGCCTTACTATGAACTTGTGTTACAAATATATCGAGAATACACCATATTCTCTGCAGTTTTTTTTTTAAGTCATACTGTTGTAACTAATTCAGTAATCTTTGATTCATGTGAACCTTAATGAAACCACCAGAACAGAATAACAGCAACCAAGACTCCAGTAGGCCATGCGTTCTATTTTGCCAATTGAGGTCAAGCCTGAACTCTTACCTAATTTGAAAAGTAAAATAATGTCAAGTATGTCTCTCAGAAAACTACCAGCATCTAACATGGTACCAGGCACATGGCAGGAGCTCAGTAAATGTGTATCTCTGCAATGAGAGTCCACCCACCCCACCCCAGTTACTACCAAAGACAAATGGCTTATTCCCTTAGAAGGCTTAAAATCTCCTAAGTAGAGAGATGTATAATTAATATTAGTTACATAAATCAATTAGTGCAACATTATGTAATTAATATCCTGTGCTATGTGTTCTAATCATGGTGTGAACTAAATGCTAAGGGATGATGGAGGAGATGGAATAAGTGATTCTTCCAGGCAGAAAGGAGTGGGAATGGGGCTGCTGCCCAAGGAAAAATCATGGTTTGGATACTACCCTGGGGACTGAGCAGGAGCTCTCCAGGTGCAGAAAGGGGTGTGTGGTTGAGGAGGCCATTCAGAAGACCCTTCAGAAGACCTATGAATATGCCATATTTCTTTATTCACACGTTGTCTTGGTTGTGAGATTTTTAGTTCACTGGGAGCTGGGATTGCCTGGGAAAGTTCCTAAATGCTGCACTAAGGGCTTTGGCCTGGGAGGGTAGTGGGACATCTGATTTTGAAGTGACAACATGACCAGTGGTTTACAGCCAGGCTGCTCGGACCTTAACCTGCATCACAGTCCCCGGGAGGGATAGTCAGAACAGACTGCTAGACCCCAATCCAGAGTTTCTGATGCAGGAGCTGTGGGTGAGACCTCAGAGCACACATTTCTAACAAGTGCCCCAGTGCAGCTGATGCTGCTCAGCACTGGTTTAGACATTAAACTGAAATATCGAGGGCAGAAGTCATTGAGGTTCTGTGTGTGAGTTTGTTAAAATATCAAGTAAGGTAAGAGACAAAAATCACTACCCAGAATATGCCAGTAATGATTTTTATTGTTCATCATATTTGAGACCTTATTATATACACAGGGTTAACGGTTCCAGAGAGTCGCCTCTCTCTCATTAATGGTAGGATTCCTGGAGTCACCAGAAGAGTCACAAAAAGACTCCTCTGATACTTTTACTGACCTCATTAAGCCCAATTCAGAGGAATACAGTAAGTTTATAGCATCATTGTTAGGTTCTTGGAAACTGCAACTTTAAGCAAACCAACTATAGCAGGTCCTCGAATGACGTCATTTCATTCAACATCATTTTTTTAACAGCATTGATGAGAAAACGTGGTTTGGCTATATGCTGTTTTGCCTAAAGTTAGTTTCCAGGAACCTATTGACGATGTTAAGTGTGGATTTAACTGTACATAGAAAATGTAGCTTTGGGCAGCTAAGTTCTTTTCACATTGAGCCATCTTTCTTTCTCCTCCCAGCTCCACACACACACAATGGTAGCATCCCGCCTTCTGTGATAAGCACTCAGGGGTGGAAGGTGTTATTAAGGCAGAAGGGGGTGTCTTGGGGGAACCTTCTTAGATGGGGATTTTATCTTCTCGCTGTCTTGTCATCTTGTGCCCGAATGCCTTTTGTATCTATTGCCTAGGAAATCACTTAGCTATATCATCACGTTCTCCCCAGTATTTGGTGTATGCAGTTCATTAGAGAAGCTGGTATCACTTATAAGGATACTATTCTGGGGCCACTGCGGGAAAGAAGAATGATACCCAAAATTGTGAGGCAGGTTTAAAGTACCATTTCACTATTCGGAGATTTCAAAACATGGTGCAACATTAATTAGCTGTGAAAGCAACAAAGAGGAAAACACCGTAGGCTAAATCCCCACAAGCTGAGTGTCCAGTTCCTTTATCCTGATTTTGTTTGAGGCCTGCACAGAGAGATTTAAAAAAGGCATTGCTGATTCATTGTCACTAAGAGGCAGAGTATATTTAAGACAAGTCCATCTGGGGGCTCCCCCTTCCAACTCTTCAGAATGCCGGTGATGTGTCAAGTTCTCCTCTAAGGTGCAGTGACCAACAGGTAAAAATCTTAGCTCTCCTTAGAGCTTACATTCTAGTTGGGAAGAGAGACAAGAAACAAGATATATTAGTAAATCCAGATCATGTTAAGTAATCAGAAGTGCTAAGTAGAAAAATAAATAGGGAAGAAGAGTAAGCAGTATTGAATGGGAAAAAGAGGATGCAGTCTTAGATAAGATATCTACGAAGGACATCACTAAGAAAGTGACTTTTGAGCAAAGACTTGAAGGAAATGAGGGAGCTAGTCATGTGAAAACATGGGAAACGAACATTCCAGAAAGAGGAAAACATAAGCAAAGCCTCTAAGGCCGTACTTGCTGTGTAGCATGTTGGGTACACCCTAGATGAGCAAGGAAGAGAGTGGTTGGGGAAGAGCCAGGGAGGAGACAGATTGTAGAAATCCTTGTAGATACTGGAAGAACTCAAACTCGTACCCTGAGTCAGATGGGACACGTTATGAGGATGCTCCATATGTGCAAAGAAATGGCCCCATCATACTTAATTTTTAACAAGATAACTTAGGCTCCTGTGTTGAGAAAAAAAATGAAGGAAGGAGGCAAGACTGTAAGCAAGGATACCAACTAGGAGGCTGTTAAAAATAATCCAGGCAAGAGATGATGGTGTTTGGACCAACATATGAACAGTGGAGATAGTGAGAAATGGTCATTTTCTCATTCTATTTTGGAAGTTTGGCAAGAAGGGATTCACTGACTGACTGGATGTGAGGTGTGAATGAGAAAGACAGACATCAAGGATGATGCCAGAGTTTTTGCATGGAACAGGGAGAAGAATATTGTCATTTACTGAGATGGGAAGGGGGAGCAGGTTTGGATGAGATTAATTTTGTTAAGTGCATCCATGATAAGTGTGAGATGCATATCAGACATCCGAGTAGGCCAGCTTGTCAAGTAGGCGGTAGGATATACGAGTCTGGGTTCAGGAGAGAGGTACGGGCATGCAGGGAGTCATCCACATGTAAATTTATGCTGCAAGATGGGATGAGGTCACCAAAGCAGTGAGTGCAGGTAGAAAATAAAACATATTCAAGGATTGAGCCCTAGAGGACTCTGATGTTTAGAGGTCAGGGAGATGAGAAAT
Source organism: Macaca thibetana thibetana (assembly GCF_024542745.1). Lineage (NCBI taxonomy): Eukaryota > Metazoa > Chordata > Mammalia > Primates > Cercopithecidae > Macaca > Macaca thibetana. The sequence goes on along the minus strand of NC_065587.1, from coordinate 85,050,261 downwards.
CCCAGATGAAGAGAAAACTAAGATAAGAGTGTAGCTACCTGGAAGCTGAAATAAATGAAAAAGATGTTTGAAGGAGGAGAACGCTATCAGACAGCTGTGTCAGATCCTTCCCATAGACCAAGTACAATCAAAACCAGCATTGACCAGTGGATTTAGCAATACAGAAGTCATTGCTAACCTTGATAAGAGTAGTTTGAGTGGAATGGTGAGTAGATTTCTGAAAGACACCACAATTAACAATTTTCTCTCCTCTCTCCTGCACCAACACAGCCTCCTTTCTATCACACTACTCCATGAGCATTTAAACGCACCATTATTTCTCACATCTTAAACTCCCATCTTGACTTCCCTTTCCCTTCCATCTACCACTCCATTTCTGTCCTTTCCATTAAGACAAAATTCCTGAAAAAGCCTATTCTTGATGTCATCAATTACTTCCCATTATTCCCTGGAATTTTGTTTTAAGGACTTAAGGCTGTCAGCTGAGAGGATGGAGAGAGGTGGTGAAGACTTGAGGACAAAGAGGAGTAATCATTTTGTAAGAGAATGGAAGAGTGCACAGAATTGGAAAACGTGGCGTGACTGGTGGGTGTCATCAGAGGCGGACTTAACAGTGGCAATTGTGACTTTAAAATGAGATCAGTCTGTTTGGTGGTGTGTTATTCCTCAGCCCCATTCTGCTGGGCAGGTGCAGGCAGGGAGTGAGCAGACAGTTGGTTTTAACAAGAGTTGTGATTTATTTTTGTCCAGAGAATTTCAAGAGTGGGACAGATTTGAGGTTTTGTGCTTATGAGGATTTCTCATGGTTTTCAAGTTGAGTGAGGAGGAAACCAGGGCAGAGGTAAAAGGACATTAGAGGTCAGGGTGTTGGAGGGATCATCTGTGTAATTAATGAAATTACCAAGAATCATGCAGGAGATCAGTAGGACCGAAGCAGATGACAGTGAGCAACTCTAAACCTTCAAGGAATTGGGGAAGCAACCAGGGTGAATGGCTGCCTGCCAGGAGGAGGGTAGAGTGGCAGGGTCTGAAGGCACTATGCTCACAGAGTAGAGATTTCAGAAAGGATACAGGAGCAGTTATGTGGAAGTTGGAGTGAAGAACAAGAGTATCAACCCCCATCTCAGCACGGTAGGATGAAGAGTGTTGGGGAGAAGACGGTCCCAGCTGGAGAGCATTGCCAGGGAAGTGCTTCCTCACGGGAGAGCAGGGTTTCAGTTAGAGCAAAGATGAAGGGGATGTTCCAGCAGAGCCCGAGGTTCTGGGAGATTTTGCTGATGATTGTCCGTGAGTCTAAGAAGTGCAGTGAAAGCATTTCAGGAGAAGGAAGGAGATCCGGGAACATCAGAGTCTGAGGAATGCGAGAAACCTAGGCTTCTGGAAGTGGCTTTCTGAGGAATCTTGAGTCCCAGTATAGTATAGTCTCACCTGTGAAACATCCTGCATCTTGCTCCTCACAGGTCATGGAGTAGTTCCATTAACTTCTGGGCTTTTCCGGGCGAGCAGGCAGCAGCATGCCATGTTGGAAGGCAGCAGGGCCCACTCATGCTCCAGCTGGTCTTTGCCACGTGGTTTGTGTCCAGTCAAGACTGTGGATTTTGGGGCTGTGGCCTGGAGGAAGCCCCACATCCTCACTGATTGTGCTGGCCTTGCCCTCAGTGCCTAAGTGGGGTCTGCTGAGCAGCAAGCCAGAGAGGAAGGCCAACTGGCCTCGCAGCCAGGAACAGGGTTTCCCAAGCTCATGCAATGTGCTTACCAGCTTTAAACGCTTACTGCAGCTGCAGAGCACCTGCACTGTTGTTTGTAATTATTTTCTGTAAATACATTCACTTTTGTTTTCTTGTGGAAATGTCTTTTTCAAGGAAACTCATATGAAACCTGCCACAATTGAAAAGTTATTGTAAAAAATGAGTACAGAACCAGGATGACGAAAAATTTAAACATGTACATCCTCATACACCCTAGATCATCTCATTTGCCACTTTGGGAAGTGAGTGAGTCAGATAATGGCTGGGACTCAGACTCACTCCTCTTTTACAAAGCTGCCCACCTGTGTCTTCTCTCTTTCTTGTTTCTACTTTCCTATTGATGGCCCTATGATTTACATGCGGGAGAATCAGGCTGAATTATTGTACTTGAGCATTTCCCTTATGTGCAAGTTAAGTTCCCGTAAAGGCGCGTGGCCCATGCAAAGGCCCTGAGGTGGCAGAGAATATGTGCATTCAGGGATGCAGCAAGAGTGAGGACACCTAGTGGGAGAGGCCTGCACACCGGCTGCTGTAGGCAGGTTAAAAACATAGGTCTTTTTCTGTGAGCAGCGTGAAGCTCCCCTTAAGCAGGGTCACCTCCCAAATCAAATGATTAGATTTGAGTTCTAAAAGATCTCTTTTCAGTCATGCAGAAAAGGGATTGGAGAAGGCAGATATGGGGTGGACAGTTGGGAGACGCTCTTGCAGAGTCCACAGGAGACCCAATGGCCTAGAGTCAAATGGTGCTGATGGCAAAGGATGGAAGGATAAAGTTCTAAGAAATGTTTAGAAGGCAAACGGAGCAAGACTTAGCACCTGCTTGAATGCAGGGATAGGAAGAGAAGGGAGATCAGGGATGACTTCAGCATCTCTGGCTGGCATCGCTTGGTAGGTGGTGGTAGAATGCTTTGAAATGGAGGACACCGGAGCTGGGACTGGAGGGATTATGTTGAGTATGGTTTTGGACAAATTGAATTGGAAGTTCCTGGGTGACGTGGAAAGAACGATGTGTCTAAGTTGGGTATGTGGGTCTGGAGCTCAGAAGAAAGGTGGGAAGTGGAGAAAGGAATTGGAGTTTCATTGCCCTGTGCTTTAGGTGTGATTGTAAAGGCTGATGTGGTCTACCTGCCTCTTCTTGTCACTGTGACCTTTCCTATTTGAGCTGATGTGCAACAGAGTTTCTACTCCAGTCAGCCTATTAAAGGCTGGATTGATTATTCTCCCTCTGAAAAAAGACAAAATATACTGCTGTGTTATTATACTAACAATGTCTGAGATGCAGTGAGTTTTTTTCCTCTTCCACCTCCTCTTCTTTAGAAATGTTTCTATAAAAAGGGGCACTTTTTATAGCCAATTAAGAGATGACCATCTGCCCCTCACTTTCCATAGGCAAACTGACTGTAACAAGATCTGAGAGCCAAAGCTGCACATTTAAGTAAAGTACATTTATTATTTCTAAATTGTATTTATGCAGCTAGATTCATGTTTTCAGTTCTGGAGAAATTTTACATACTAATCACTTTTTGTTAATTTAATTTTTAAATTGTTTTGAAAAATTTTGGTGACTTTTGCTTCTTAATGCTTATTCATTTTGGTTTTCCTGGTTAATAGATTACTGTCCTAGATGAGACATGGACTGTATTCAGGCGTTACAGTCGTTTTCGAGAAATGCATAAAACATTGAAGTTAAAGTATGCAGAGGTAAGTCATGAAAGTATTATCTCCAATTAAGAGCATTCATTTTATAAAGTAAATGAGCTGATTGCATTAGCAATGTTATCTCTCTCTCTCTCTGTCTCTCTCTTTCAGATACTAGCTTATTAGTGTCACCAAGTCTTATTTCAATTATCCATTTATCAAAGATAACTTTTAAATTTTTATTCTTTGTTCCATTTCTGTTCTACACAATTTAAACATTTTCTAAACACAACATTTTGAAAGTGATAGTACAGTGACAGTAAGTGAACTCCATCCTTCTCATAAATTTTATGGTTAATTTTAAATAAATATTTTAATCAATTTATAACTTCTCAATTATGAGACCTATTAAAATTAAAATAACTTGTTCACATAGATTTACACTTTTTTCTTTAAAAAAGAAAGACTACATTCATGCTTAGTCTTCTACTTAATGAGAAGTCAAGTCATAACAGTTATTTTGCCATTGAACATAGAGGGAAAGGTAGATAGAAAATGCAGAATTATCTAGAGGCCAGAAAGCATTTCATGCATCAGATCAAATACCCAGAGGGTATTAATACATTAATCGTCTTTTCCTTTTTGAACAAACACTGGTTTCTCAAGTAATGTTAAGCACAGTGTTCCTAGAATGAATGTGTGTTTTCCAAGTGATGATGGTGATAATTTTACTTCAACTAAAGGAAGCATTATCTAGGTCCAGCTTTCTGGGAATTTTCTGGAATTTCTGGGATTGATTTGACTGACTGCAAATCAATCAACAATCATCTAATTAGCCTGCTTTCACCAAATACTGGTTTTTAGCACTGTTTTTATGGTTTTTTTATGACATTCTAAAAAATAATTTAGTTAGAAATTTGGTTCACTAATTTGGTTCACATTAAATAATGTTTCCTTAACATTCTCATGGCTTCCACCCTTTTTAAAATCTGATATAAAATACAAAGAAAAATAACTTTTTGTAAATAAAATGGTTCCCTGATGTATAGAAGAATCTTCAGCTCAGGTAGAATTAAGCTGTGTTCGTTTGTTTGCATTGCTATAAAGGATTACTGGAGACTGGGTAATTTATGAAGAAAAGAGATTTATTTGGCTTACAGTTCTACAGGCTCTACATGAAGCATAGTGCTGACATCCACTTCTGGTGAGGGCCTCCGGAAGCTTCCAATCATGGCGGAAGATGAAGGGGAGCCAGTGTGTCACATGGGGAGACAGGGAGCAAGAGAGAAAGGAGGAGGTCCTAGACCCTTTTTCACAATCAGATCTCAAGGTACTCATTACTATGGGATACCACCAAGCCATTTGTGAGGAATCTGCCCTCAAGATACAACACCTCCTACTAGGCCCCACCTCCAACACTGGGGATTATATTTCAACATAAGATTTGGTGGGGATACACATCCAAACCATATCTTAAGCTATCTCTGATATTCTGTTACTAAGCTGTCACACTCTAGCCTTTTATTAAAAATTTAGGAAACTTCAAGTGGGAATTTGTTCCCAAGAGGCTTCATTCCAGAAGTAACTGTAATAACTTCTAAATCAAATTATTAAGTTTGTATCTGTGGTTTAACTTTCATGTCTCAAATCAATATTGACAGTTAAAAGAAGTATTCTGTACATATGAAATGTATAGAGCAGCTTGTTTTTAAAGTGAGCTTTGCAGCTCATTAACCACTTGGTTTTAAGTGCCTACATCAGTATTTTAATAGTGGTCAGATTTTGCGTATTTAATTAAAGTCACTGAATTCCCAAAGCAATACATAGAAAAAGCAATTTCCATGAAATAAAAGCACTCAGACTTTATATATACACACACACATTCATTCCAGGATGTATTTATTTTATATTGATTCTTTAGTTAGTTTAACCCATTCTGTGTAGGCGCATTTTTCTAGATTCCAGTAATACTGTGGTAGATAAGAACAAAAATTTCTTCTTCTGTATATCTTAAATATGGGGCAGACAGTAAACAAGGAGAAAATAGTAACTAGCACTTTAAGAGTAAGCATGCAGTGTTGCAGTTACCATTTAAAGTGAGTTACGTGCCTTATATGAAAAATAGCAATAAAGAATGGTGGTGCAGAAGGGGTTGGGCACGTTAGTACAAGGTTGTTTCAGGGTTGGGCTTTCTGACAAGGTGGCATTCTGGTTGATATATTAGCTGAGAGATATTTAAAAGAGTTTTCAGAGCACCAGTATACAACTCTAATCTGTGTTTTTAAAGAAAACTCCAGAATGAATATAACAGAAACAATCTTTAAAGATATAATAGAAGAAAACGTACCCAAGGTTAAGAATGACATGAACCAGTGAGTCAAAGAAATTACCTGGTACCAGGCAAAATGAATGAACATAGATTATCACATATGTAAGAGTATTTTCAAGAGGAAAAAGGGTGTATTACAAATATGTTTTAAAAAATTAACCTTCAACTGAAGAAAATCCAGTTGGTGTCATTCATTAATTCACTCAACTGTATTGAGCAACTCTGCATGGTGAACACAGTGTGAACAAGACAGCTGCATTCCCTCTTCTCATGAAGTAGACAGAATAAACAGTAAACAAATAAGGCAATTTCAGTTTGTGTAAAGTGAATTAAACCAGGCCTTGTGATAGTGTGGCATGAGAGCTGGGCAGTGGACTACTTTAGGTGGGTCAGGCCAGGCACACATTTCTGAAAGTGTGGGATTTGTTCTGAGATCTGAATGTTGAGAAAGAGCCAGCCGTGAAAATCTGGAGGTGGGTACATTGTAACTCAGGGGAAGAGCAAGAGCCAAGGCCCTGCAGTAGAACCAAGTTTGGTTTGTTCCAAGAACAAAAAGGCCTGGAAAAGTGGTGAGGATGGTAGAGGAATGTGGGCAAAGAGGTAGGAAGGGACTCTATCATGTGGAGCCTTGAACTGTATTCATCGTGCATGGGAAGCCACTGGACAGTATACAGGAAACCCTGTAACAAAGTGGTTTTATTTACACTCTTAAAAGGTGATTTTAATGGGATGGATTGTTGGGGTGCTAGAGAGCTCAAATCCAGAAGTCTTTTTAGACATTAATTTGAGGATACTTTTAAACACCCAACTGGAACTATCAAGAGAGATATGAAGGATATAAGCCTAAAGTTTAAGGGAGAAAGATATTATGAACCTTCTCTTAGAAACACAAGTTATTGTTTGGATCAGGAATAATTAAGAAAATTTTTTTTATTTCTTTTACAATAATTAAGTAAAGTCCTTTTGTTTCTGCTTCAATTTCTAGCTAAGTTTCAGTCTTCAGACCATTTCTATTCATAGGCGACTTCTGCTCACAGAAGCCCCTTCTCTTGAAGACAGGCTCAGGATCTCAGTGATAGCCAAGAATGGAAATTGATTTTCCATGTCATGTTTAATTTTGTGGCTTATAATTACTCTCTCATAAGGACAAAAAAATGTTATATATAAAAGAGAACCTACAAACATGTGTGCATGTGTTTGATGGAAAACAGACTATGGGAGTGGTGATTTGAAACCTTGCAGTAAGCTCCTAAAACAAACAGCACATGTTGAAAGGTACAGACCCCGAGGTGTGCCATGCCGTTGTTTGTGTCCATAGCCACAACTCCGACACTTACAGGGTGCTGACCGTGGGCCAGGTGCCGTGCTGTGCATCTCATGTGGTTCTCGGGCATCACTGAGAAGTGCGGGGGCTGTTACCCTCCTCGTTTTACAGAGGCAGATACTGAAGAGCGGGAGATGTAAATAACTTGCCTTGTGTCAAACAATTGATGAGCAGAAGACAGTCCCAGGCCATTGCACTCTACTTTCTGTTTCTAAACCAACAATAATATAAAAATGGGAAAAAAGAATTGTTTCTAAAAACACAGTAGCCTGTCATTCTGGATCTAAATCTTATTTCACTCACGACAGCATTGTCCATTTAACATTTTTAAGATAAAGCTTGAAATTAAGTTGAATATCAGCTGTCTTTTTTCCTGTAAAGTTCTTTTTTCTCTTATGCAGCTCAGCTTCACGTAGTCTTACTTGCTGAGTATTTGTTGGGACTTGAGATCAATGTTTATTAGGTATTTGTCAATTATTATTGCTCTCATTAGTGCTTATATTATTACCATCTCTGTAAATAATGCTAATCTGCTACCTCTAAGTGGACTATTTGGCCTGACAACATCCTAGAAATAACTTGATTTGCTAAAGACCTAATTCTTTCAGGAAAGCCAAAGGGTTGATACAAAAGGATCCTGAAAATTTCTTCTCATGGGTGACTATTTTATAGCCAAGTGGGAACATATTTTATTTACTTCACTCCTTCACCAGATTGGGCTCATTATTTCTGTGGAAGTAGAAGACTATTCTGGCTCTCTTAATTGCAAGGGTAACAAAATGTTTGATGATAATATATTTTTAAATGACACATATTAAATTTACCTAGCCATACAAGGCTCCAAAATTTTAATCAAGCCAAGAAATATTGAAAAGCACACTGGAATTCAAAATATACAGAAATTGTTATATGCTTGCCACGATAGACTCTTCTGTTACTTTAACACTTTCGTTTTAGTTATAGGCTATAGTCTTTTGGAACTTTGTCTACAATGATATCCTGCCCATTCACATTTCATCTGGAGTTTAGCCATGGAGTTTCATCCTCCTGGGGGATATAACTTTAAAGCAGTTTGATGTGACAGGTCTCTTGATGGATATTTGTTTTCTTTCGGTAATCTTTTTTCCCCAATAATAAATTACATGTTCATTATAAAAGATTGACATTATTCAACAATATATCCATGGAATGTGAAAGTTCTTCTTAATCTAACCCTCAGTAGAAACAATTTGCAACACTCACCAGGAAGTCCTCCTGGGTCCAGCTATGCATTCAGACTCACAACTCCCGTAGCCCATGCTCAGCATCAGGTTCCCTGGGAAGGACACATGAAAAGAACCACTGCTTGCCAGCAGGGCACAGGGGCTTGGAGAAGCCCCCCAAGCAGTCTCTGGAACAGTCCACTCAGCTGTCTGAGAGCTGTTCCTTGCCTCACTTCTCCAGGTGATAGCTAATGTACACAGACTTGAGCCCCACGTGGGCGTGTGTGAGAACCACTCTGGCCTAGAATCCCGTGCCAGAAGGGAACCAGTGTCTCTAGTAACAACCCCATGGGCAGAATTTCCAGAGTCCCAGAAGCCTGCTGAGTTATGAGTCACCTCACTCAGAGAAGCCTAAAGCTATGGCTTCCCACCAGATAGCTGTCATTCCCCCTGTCCAGATGCAACTTATTGAGGCAGGGAGTCGGGGGTGTCATTTTTACCATGAGCATGAGCAGCGTTGCCTCGTAACAAACTTGGCACATCACCTTATCAGGTTTCCAGAATCCTGTTGATGGACATTTGGGTAGTTTCCCAATTATTGCTGTTGTGACTACTACTCTGTGAACATTCTTGAACATACCTGTATGTCTTCTGGTTCATGTGTAAGACTTTCTGTGAAGAAATTTGATAATTGCTTAAATGTTCTTAAAGACTTTGTGAAAAACCAAGATCTGTAAAGAATGCACTAAGTTAGGTAGACTGATAGCCCTGAAAGCCATCACCCTAGCAAGAAAGTTTAAGAATTCCTTAACCATCATTGCAGCTAAGCCTTCTAATCTCCCTGTTCACTCACATTCATTTGGTTAATTATTTACTATAATGTCTCCTTAAGGAGAATGATGTGCTGGTCAACTGAAGACCCCTCAGGGATACTTTATATACATTTGGGTGGTGAGCCAATTAAAGTGATAAGGAGTGGTTGATTATTAGATATAAGATAAGTCTCTGAATAAAATAGAAGCAACCTAAGGTTATTACAAATAAAACTTATGATTTGAGAAGACAAGAAGACACTGGGTTCCATAGAATTCTGGGAAGTTGGGGTTGAGAGCAGAGGAAAAGCAAAAACCAAAGAAAAATTTAGTCCTTTTTTTAATTGTATGATGACAAATTTTATGAATAGAAAACATAAATTTTTTGTACTTTGTAATACTGAAGAACAACAGATTTGCTGCACGTGATCTTCAATCATATGCAAATGTTATTGCCATTCTGTTTTCAGATTCACCGTGTGAGTAGGCTGAGTTCTTCACTGGAGGTGCTGCATTATTCAGGGTTTTTTAAATTGTTGTTTTATTTTTATTTATTCATTTTCTTTAATCTTAGCAGTTTCTTCTAGATTTTAAATGGGTTTAAAATCTATTTTAAGAATAGATTTTATTTTAAGAATTTTATTTTAAGAATAAAATCTCTTCATCTATTGACAGGTATTATGCAAGATAATAGCTCCTTCTGGCATTCATTTTCTGCTCTCCTTCATTGACCTTGTATGGAATCTTAATCAGATTAAACCTATGTTTTCCAATTCATGTCTGTAAAATGATAATGCCACAGCTAGTTTGTAGAAGATTGTGAGAGCCTCAGATACAATGTATTACTGAAAGCAACTCTGAAGTATTATGCAGCATCTGCCAGAGAGCAGATCTTTGAAATTTTATCATGCAAATAATTTCTGTAGTGCTCTTTTTCTATATGAAACCTATGTATTTTTGACTCGATTAAAATCAGTGTGAGGCTTTTAAATATCAATCAAGTTACATTCTCAGAAACAAAGCCCCCATGAAGTGTTCTCTTTTTGTTTCTACGAGGAGGAGATAGAGTTACTGTTTCTGTCTGGTGTTCATGAAGCTTACCTATAGATCCAGGTCACAATCCGAGAGTTCAACAAGACAGAAACATTGCTCATCAAGCTGAAGAGAAAAAAACTTTTAAAACCACATCTCTTTTTCAGCCATTAACATGAGTAGTGAAGAGCTAGTATCTTCCTAGCTTTTTGGATGACTGGTCTGGCATTTTAATAAAGTTGAATGACATGAGGCTGGAAGGTCACAAGTCATCAGGAGAGCTGCTGCTTCCAGGAGATTCAGAGATGCCAACTCCTGTCTGATTTCTATTTTAGAAGACTTTATTTTCATGCATTTCACAAGGAGTCCTTCTTTTCAAATGCTAGAGCCTCATGAGCCCTGCTATGGACTGAAGGTTTGTGTTCCTCCTAAATTGTGTTAAAATTTAACCTACAATTTGTTCGTATTAAGAGATGGGGCCTTTGGGAGGTGACTAGGTCATGAGACCCTCATAAATGGGATTAGTGCCTGAGGGAGCTTGCCCCCACCTCCTGCCATGTGAGGACACAGAAGGCGCCATCTGTGGAGAACAAGACCTCAGCAGATACTGAATCTGCTTACACCTTGATCTTGGACTTCACAGCCTCCAGAACTGTGAGCAGTAAATTTCTGTTCTTCATAAATTACCCAGTCAAAGGTATTTTGTTATAGCAACCCAAATGGACTAAGTCAGGCACCTTACTTTTCAAGGACATAAATCTCACAGTGAAACAGATGAAGCACTGGAATCACTCATTGAGGGTCTTTTTATGATATTCTTGGCTGAATGATTCTGAAGCCAGTTTGTGCTGCTGTGCTTAGAGGCAAGAGAATGAATTTTGAAAATGAGACATTTCATATATTAAAATGTACAATCAAAGCAAGTGGTAAGGGATGCCTGTGCATCATGAGCGTGGAAGCTACATGGAACAGTTCATGTTGCTTGTCTTCATCATAACTAAGTTATCACAGTGAGTCATTAGAGTCCCCAAGTTTCAAGCACAATCAGCCTCAATCAGCCACATCCCTAGGGAGCTCCCTTCTCCCCACAAAGCTGAGAGAAAAATATTTTGAGAGCCTTCCATAAAAATGGAAAATTGCTGTGTTAGAGCAATTGTTCTCTCACATCTGGCATTCTCTGGGTGCCCAGTAATTACCAGTGGGAGGGAAGAAAACGACTAGGCAAGAGGTTATTTAATTTGTAGATGGACTTCTCAGTTGGTGCTGATGAAACATTTCTCACCTTCTTGATTTTCTGAGCAGCACCGAAGAAAGAAATGAAAATAATTTGGCTATTGGCCTTTTATTTGTCTTGGACAACTATTAGCCATCCATTATTGAAATGTATTATAGCAGTTTTATTACTAGCATTTCAAGTTTAATATAAAAATTGCAAATCTGCTCACCACCCAAATTATAATGCTACCAACTGTAGCCACAGGGAGCACCCAGTAAGCCTTAGATAAATTCAGTTGCACCAAGCCCTCAGCCTCCTTGAATTTCTAAATAGCAAACAGCTATGCAGACAAAAATAGAATACTGCCAGCTTCCTGACCTTGTACATTATCAGAGGCCTAGGCATTTCACTGTGTGGTTTGTATCACACCATTCTCTTCAACTGGTAAATAAATAGCATTTAAATCACTGCTTTCAAAGATGAGTGGAGGCACAATGAGCATCCAAATTACCTGGGAAGCTTTTCCAAAATATGCAGACTTAGGCCCCAAACTAGGAATTTCTTATTCAGTAAATCTGACTTGGGGCTCAGGAGTGTGTAATTGGGAGAAAATCCTCCTTAGGATGCTCTCTGGACCACTGATTAAGACATTGCCTATCCTCTTTTGCATCTCTCTTGGGTGCATTAGTTGATTTTTTTTTTTTTAATTTCAGTAGATGTTTGGGGAACAGGTGTGTTTGGTTACATGGATAAGTTCATTAGTGGTTAGTGGTGATTTCTGAGATTTTGGTGCACCCATCACTCGAGCAGTGTACACTGCACCCAGTGGGTAGTCTATTATCCCTCACCCCTCTCCCACCCTTTCCCCTGAGTCCCCAAGTCCATTGTATCATGTTTCCTCAGAGTTTAGCTCCCACTTAGGAGTGAGAACATATGATGTTTGGTTTTTCATTCCTGAGTTACTTCACTTAGGATAATGGTTTCCAATTCCATCCAGGTTGCTGCAAATGCCATTATTTTGTGTCTTTTTATGGCTGAGTAGTATTCCATGATGTGTGTGTGTGTGTGTGCGCATGTGTATATATACATGTATATATATACATACATATATATGTGTGTGTGTGTATATATACACACATATGCATACGCACATATATATAACATTATCCATTTGATTGATGGGCATTTGGGCTGATTCCATATTTCTGCAATTGTGAATGGTTCTGCTATAAACATGTGTGTGCAAGTGTCTTTTTCATGTAATGACTTCTTTTCCTCTAGGTCGATACCCAGTAGTAGGCTTGCTGGATCAAATGATAGATCTACTTTTAGTTCTTTAAGGAATCTCCATGTTGTTTTCCACAGTGGTTGTACTAGTTTACATTCCCATCAGCAAGTGTAAAGCTGTTCCCTTTTCACCACATCCACGCCAACGTCTTTTATTTTTTTGATTTTTTAAATTATGGCCATCCTTGCAGGAGTAAGGTGGTATCACATTGTGGGTTTGATTTGCATTTAACTGATAATTAGTGATGTTGAGCATTTTTTCATATATTTGTTGGCCATTTGTATATCTTCTTTTGAGAATTGCCTATTCATGTCCTTAGCCCACTTTTTGATTGGATTATTTGGGTTTTTTGTTTTTTGTTTAGTTTTTGTTTGTTTGTTTTTTGCTGATTTCTTTGAGTTCCTTATAGATTCTGGATATGATTCCTTTGTTGAATACATAGTTTGCAAAGATTTTTTCCCACTCTATGGGCTGTCTGTTTATTCTGCTGATTATTTCTTTTGCTGTGCAGAAGCTTTTTAGTTTAATTAAGTCCCGTCTATTTTTCTTTATTTTTTGTTGCATTTGCTTTTGAGTTCTTGGTCATGAAGGCTTTGCCTAAACCAATGTCTAGAAGAGTTTTTCCGATGTTATCTTCTAGAATTTTTACGGTTTCAGGTCTTCTATTTAAGTCTTTGATTCATGCTGAGTTGATTTGTGTATAGGGTGAGAGATGAGGATCCAGTTTCATTCTTCTACATGTGGCTTGCCAATTATCCTAGCACCATTTGCAGAATAGGGTGTCCTATCCCCACTTTATGTTTTTGTTTGCTCTGTCAAAGATCAGTTGGCTGTAAGTATTTGGGTTTATTTCTGGGTTCTCTATTCTGTTGTGTTGGTCTATGTGCCTGTTTTTATACCAGTAACATGCTGTTTTGGTGACTATAGCCTCATAGTATAGTTTGAATTGGGTAAAGTGACGCCTCCAGATTTGTTCTTTTTGCTTAGTCTTGCTTTGGCTGTGTGGGCTCTTTTTTGGTTCCCTACAAATTTTAGGGTTTTTTTTCTAGTTCTGTGAAAAATGATGGTGGTATTTTGATGGGAATTGCATTGAGTTTGTAGATTACTTTTGTCAGTATGGTCATTTTCACAATACTGATTCTATCCATTTATCAGCATGGGATGTGTTTCCATTTGTTTGTGTCTTCTATAATTTCTTTGAGCAGTGTTTTGTAGTTTTCCTTGTAGAGAACTTTCACTTCCTATATATATTTCTAAGTTGTTTTTTTTTTTTCAGCTATTGTAAAAGGGGTTGATTTCTTTATCTGATTCTCCACTTGGTTGCTATTGGTGTATAGCAGCACTAGTGATTTGTATACGTTCATTTTGTATCCTGAAACTTTACTGAATTCATTTATCAGATCTGGAAGCTTTTTGGGTGAGTCTTCAGGGTTTTCTAGGTGTACAATTACATCATCGTGAACAGTGACAGTTTGACTTCCTCTTTCTGATTTGGATGCCCTTTCTCTCTCTCTCTTGTCTGATTGCTCTGGCTAGGACTTCTAGTACTATGTTGAATAGAAGTGGTGAAAGTGGGCATCCCCCTTGTCTTGTTCCAGTTCTCAGGGGGAATGCTTTCATCTTTTCTCTGTTCAATATATTGTTGGCTGTGGGTTTGTCATAGATGGCTTTTATTAACTTAAGGTATACCCCTTCTATGCTGATTTTCCTGAGGGTTTTAATCATAAAGGAATGCTGGATTTTGTTAAATGCCTTTTCTGCATCTCTTGAGATGATCATGGGATTTTTGTTTCAGTCCTGTTTATGTGGTGTATCACACTTATTGACTTGGGTATGTTAAACCATCTCTGCATCACTGGCATGAAACCCACTTGATCATAGTGGATTATCTTTTTGATATGCTGTTGGATTTGGTTAGCTAGTATTTTGGTGAGGATTTTTGCAAGTATGTTCATCAGGGATACTGGCCTGTCATTTTCTTTTTTGGTTGTTATGTTCTTTCCTGGTTTTGGTATTAGGGTGATACTGGTTTTAAAGAATGCTTTAGGGTGGATTCCCTCTTTCTCTATCTTTTGGAATAGTTTTAATAGGATGGGTACCATTTCTTCTTTGAATGTCTGATAGAATTCAGCAGTGGGTTGATTTTTCATTAGTGTAAAGCACCAGACCTAAAAGATGATTTCCAGTGACAAATATTCTTGTCAAAATTGACAGACTCATTCAAACCTAGACAGTGAAGAAGAAATGTTAATTGTCTCTTTGATCACCAAAGATGTGGACTTTATTACTCTTTCCTCTGCAATAAACAAGGAAACTTCCACAGCAATGAGCTTGGAACTGTTTGCACATTGTGAAATGCCAGCACCCTGAGGGGTCTTAACGATTGGATAGTCCAGCTTTCATTTAGAAACGAGGAATCAAATACCTATGGAGACTTGTTAAGGTCACACCAAGACTTAGGGCATGGGGTAAGGTTCATGTCTTCTAATTACTGGTCCCATGCTCTTTGTCTGAACCTCCCTCTCCATGGCCATGTTCACTTTAAAAGGGAAAATTCACAGAATTCTCCAGATGAGACCAAAGATAAGAAAACCTGTTCCCTGTGAAAATCTGTTACATAACAAGTCTCCATGGATAGCAATGACAGGTTCCTGTCATGTCTGTCTCTGCGACAATTCGAATCATAGTAAGAAATGGAAAATACACTTTAGTTAGTTTATCTGCATATTTATTCTTAAAAATGAAATATTTAATATTCACAGATCTGAAGTATGTTTTACTTTAAAAAATTTTGGTGGCACATATGAATGTCCTCAAGTTTACGTTCACTGGGTCATGCCTGAATGAAACTGACACTGGGCTTTGGGGAAAATGAGACTTTGTGTGGAAAAGTTACAATATTTATACAGAATATAACTGGAAGGTGGTGTAGTGCTAGCTATGTTTCCAAATTTGATTTTATACCTAGGATGACTCTTAAGTTTTAGCTCTTTGGTTACAACAGGACAGCAGCTTCTGTTAGGGATATATTCTGATTTTAATCACTGGCTGCTTCATATTGACCACCAACGAGGAATTCTGTCTTGTTCCTTCAGTCAGCTGATATTTCAGGAGGGTCTAGTATGTTGCAAACTCTGGTCTAGGTTCAGAAGAGGTGTTCCTAAATATTGTGTGGTACGGGCTTAAGTTACCCTATCAGGGTTAAAGGTAGCTGATTACTCCCTTACTAATCCAGCTAGGTTGTCCTGAAGAGTTGCTGCTCTATGCCTCTAACAAATCAAACTTGGAAGAGAATTGCGTATTTGTTTGTGAGTATATTTCTCAGTGGCAGCTGTTCTTATAAGGCCTTGGGAGCTGCTATTAATTTTGAGTAGTCAGAAATGCTTCCATCTAGTCAGATGTGAGAATTATGAGAGCCTTTTGATGAGTTTTTATTATCTGCATTTCTCAAAAGCTAGAATGGCTTAAATTTACAGCCACAAGCCTCCAGGGTGCGGATGTTTCAAAAGCTGCTAGTTACCATGTAGGTGGGTCTACTTGCAAAAGACAGGTTATATCAGATTTGACCAGTTCGAGTACTGTGTTGTATTTTTTCTTCTAATCTTTAACAATTGGGTAAAAGTTAGATAGCCAAATATCACAGGAGTAAAGAAAATGACTAGTAAATGAGGAATGACAACAAAGTACACTTTTATCAGGTGTTAACAGAAGTCAAATATTTTCCTTTTATTAGTAAAGACTCCACAACTTTATTAGTTCTCAATTTTCTTTCAGTGATTTATAACCCAGTTTTAGCTGCTCAATTGTTAAAAATAATAAAAGATAGGCAAGGCTTTTTATTACCCGTTTTAATTTCTTTTCTATATTTTAGGGCCGCCATTATTTATATCCAAAGTAATGGCAATGCCGTTTATCAAAATGGCTTATGCTGTCTGTTGCCTCCAAGACCACCTGCACTTAATACAGGGTCTGGCTCAACTAAAATGTGAACTTTGCCAAGAGAAAAGGCTTTCAAAAACAGGAAACTTTTCCATTACATTTTTCCATTACATATCTTCTTGATGGCAGCAGACTGGCTGACCTATCTTATTATAATGTAATAAACATTGAAGTCAGGATTTGAGCCTGATAACTCTTAGAAGAAAATTGGGCTGTGTCAGTTCACTGGGAATCAGAAGAGAAAAGTCAACTCGTAGATGAAAATTTCACTCTGAGATCATTAAGAAATATTACAATATCAGCAGAGAGAATGCTGATTATTTTTCTAATATGCATACATATACATATAGCTAGCTAACTTGCTAGATGGATGATCCTCAATGCTTTCATAATTCCCAACCGTGGGATTCACAAATAGTTGTAAAATAATTATATTACAAAATAGCTTATAATATTTAAGTAAATGCTGATTGTCTTAGCTTACTCTTTTGAAAATTCTTCATATAGATCTATTTTTCAATCACAAATTTAGAGGCTTGTTGGTTAAACATCCAAAATAAAGCTAATTACTTGAGTTTTTAGACTTCACAAGCACTGAGGAAGGGAAAGGCAGATTTCATTGGAAATCAGTAGGCCTCAAATTATTGATTTCCTGTTTTAATGGCTTTTCAGTTCTTTTGTCTTTTGAATGTATTTTATTTACTGAATTACAAAGCAAACTTGCTATTATGCTTTTCTTAGGCCTAAGAAATATGTTATTGTACTCCTCATTTGTTTCCTGTGTTTTACTCTGCATAACCAAATTTTATAATGAGACAAAGTAGGCCATAGGGCTGTTGTTAAACTCTCCTTCAGCATTCTCTAGGCCTATCATATGTGTCACAAATGTCCAATTTATTTGACCTCAGTCATCATTTTTAACTTTAATACACAGTTTTCCCATAAGAGCTCACATATCTTTGCATCATTTACCACTCCTGCTGTTAAAATAATAGCTATAACAGGAAAAGATGCCATTTTAAGGGTTTTCTCATGAATACTGCATTCTGTTTGTGTCTGTCCTTTTTCTGTTCTACAACCTCTTGAAAAGTAATGTTTCATTATTATATCAGGCCCCATTTTCCTTCTGCACATCTGAGCCGTACTTGAAATGAGAATACTATGAAGACTTCATAGGAAGTAAGATACTTTCCTCAAAAGCAGTATAGCCAAAATAATAGGTAAAATATCTCCATGGTATCTAAAGTGTTACTTCTAACACTGTGTAGGGAGATTTTAATCATCAGCATCTGAGTTATAGAATTTCAGAACTGAAATGAAACTTAAACATCTTGGTTCAATTTCTTCATTTTCATGATGATGAAACTAGGAACTAGAGAAGTTTTTATACATTGCTCCAGATTATACAACCAGCTATTTGCTGAGCTGAGACTTGAAATCCAATTGCCCCAAATCTTAGGTTATTAAAAGAAAAAGACATATGGTGTTAATTTAACTCTTCCATTAAATTTGTAAAAAGAATAATCATTTTTTACTGTTTCTATAAAAATGCATGGTCATTTATAAAAATTTTACATAATACAAGGAAATATAAGAAAAAAAGCAACAGATTGTCCCAAAATGATTCTATAAATATAATTAATGTTACCATTTAATGAACATTATTTTAAGTGTTGAAATGAATAGGCACAGATAAGAGAATGGAGATGTAGACTGACAAAAAAGAACTTAAAATCGAAGAATAGGGAAAAAGAGTGAAACAACTTTACGACATTGTGTTTATTCTGGATATGCTATTTTTAAGTATAAACATTACATTTAATTTTACTTGAATTGAACAGAAGTGAAAGAAAATGAAAACTGAAGAAATTGCTGAACTTCAAATTAAATTTTTTTCACCACATAATATATTGTCTCTAAAATATATGTGACTTTAAGATTACTTTTAAAATTGAAATGTTAAGGTCACTAGTTTTCAAATGATGTGTTTCCATTTTATAAATTTACCAATTGACTCTTCTAACAGAGAGAAAATTAACTTTATTTTCTCCCACCTCCCAATTTTTTTAAGTTATATTCTGAGATCTGTACATTGCGCTATCTCAGGGTTGGATATTTTTGGTCATTCAATATGTTTTTGAAAGATGCACCTTGATGTGTTTTATCTGAGTTCTTATCTGCTTGAGAATGTGTATTTGTAGCCTGCACACTTGAAAGACCCTTTGGTTAGATATAAACTTTTTGGGTCACATTTCTTTATCACATTTTAATTTGTGTTGTTATTTTCTCAACTCTGTGTGCTACGTACTAATCTCTTTTTATTGTGCTTGTTCTGCACTTGTTCCTTCTACTGGGGCTTTCATTCCCATCATGTTTTTGTTTCTTCCATTTCTTTGTTAAGTCCTGCTGGCTCACATTTTTTTTTGTGGAAGGAAGGAAGGTGCAGAGGCACTGATTTTTTTTAAAGTTTTTTTTTTCATTTTAGAATAGCTTTAAACTGTGTTTTTGCCTTTTAATTTGCCTTGTAATATTTTGTTGAAAGCTAGACACGATATATTGGGTAAAAGGAATTGAGGTAGATTGATTTTAGTGTGAGGTTTTATGTTTATCTGGCTAAGATATAGGCTGGGTTTACTGGTTGGTATAGATGTGGTGTCAGAGGCTAAAATTTCCTCTAGTGCCCTTGTTTTTGTCTCCCGTTGTTGTCTTTGGGCTTTCCTGGAGTCTTTTAAAATAGGGTCTGAGGCTTACAGTTCTTTCAGCTGTAATCCCCTGTGATACAGCAGCCCCATGATGTGATGGTAAGATCCGGTGAGAGGAAGCCTTCTATAGTCCTAGGGTAGTTTTCAGTCTTTTCGTGAGCCTGCGTTGAGTGTTTCACTTAGCCCTGGTCGGTTAGGCTCTGGTGAAACCTAAGGTAGTTAGGTTCTGGTAAAACACTTTCTCTTGAGAGCAAGCCTTGTAAAGAACAGAGAGCTCTGGGAGTATTTAAAAATGGTTCCTTTTTCCTTCCCCTGCTCGATCCCCCAGTGTCACAGTGAGAACACATCATTTGAAAACTAGAATCCAACTTCACGGTGAGAACCTAGTGGGGCTCCTGGAGGTAAAACTCTCAAAAGTGTGGAGACCTTCCTCAAGACTGGCCACCCTCAGAGATTTTAACAATCACGCTAGTCTATATTTGAGCCTCCAGTGATTCTGGAATTACTGTTCATAGTGTTTCTACCAATATGGCTCCAGCAGCAGGCTTCAGCGCCAGGCTGAGTTACGATTCTCTGTGTTCACCTGTCTGTCTCTGCAGTCTGAGGGCAGTTGTTTGCCCTGTGATCTCACTTCTCCACTGGATCTAAGAAGCGTTGTTGATCTTCATTTATTTTTTCAGCTTTTTTCTTGTCATGAGAGCAGGAGTAACTTTTCAGCTCCTCGTGTGTAGGATCAGAAACCAGAAGTCCTATTTTAGAATACTTTTAGATTTATAGAAAAAATCTGAAGATAGTACAGAGTTCTCATATACCATACTCAGTTTCCCCTAGTATTAACATCTGCCGTTAATATAGTACATTTGTCATAACTAGTGAACTAATACTGGTACATTATTATTAACTAATGTCTGTACTTTATTGATATTTTCTTGGTTTTTACCTAATGGCCTTTTTCTGTTCCAGGATCCCACCCAGGACTCCCCATTATATTTAGTCGTTACGTCTCCTTAGGCCCCTCTTCACTGTGACAGTTTCTTATACTTTGCTTGTTTTCAGTGACCTTGACACTCTTGAGGAAGACTTGTTATGCATTTTTGGGAGGGAAACCACAGAGGTAAAAATGGTATTTTTATCATATCATCTCAAGATTGTATACTATCAGTATGACTTACCACTGTTGATACTTGATCACGTGGCTGAAGTTTCTCTACTGTAAAGTTACTTGTTTTTCTTCCTTTCCACGCTGTATTATTTGGAAGGAGGTCACTATGCATGGCACACATTTCAGGAGTGGGGAAATGATGGGCTACTTTCCTGAGGGTGAAACATCTACATAAATTATTTGGACTTATTCTGAAATGATAGTTGAGTTACCCATTTATTTATTTATTCTGTCATTCTATTTTGGGTTACCCACCAATATTTTATTTTATTTTTCAAAGTGAATCTTAAACCCGCCATTTATTTATTCAATTATTCTATTTTGGGTTATCCACCAATACTTTTTCTTTTTAATTTTCTTTTTCAAATTGTCTCAGCTTTGGCCATTGGGGGCTCTTTCACTTGATGCCTGTGTTCCTTTGAGACACCGCATCTTGGGTTTTTGTTTTCAAGCACTTCGTGCTTTCTGGTGCCACAGGCTGCTACAGGCTCATCGTCTGTATTCCCTCCCCCATCCTGGAATCAGCCGTTTCTCCAAGAACTGGCTTGCTTTTCTTCCTCTTTTTTACCCTTCTTTTCTCTTCTTTCAACGTGTGTATCATTTACTTCTTTGGGTTCTATTTAGAGATGGATTTTGTGGCTCCTACGTGACTATTAATTCTCTGAATTCCTCCTGGGTAGCTTTGGCCGATCCCACTTACGGTGTATCCTCTTGAGCTGCCTTTTGCTTATATTTCATTCAATGTCACCTCACCGCACCCTTTTTACACATAGTTTCAGTTTTGGTTCCTTCTAATCATTTCTCATCTTTAAAGGAAGTGGACTAATTGTGGGAAAACACCAGTGCTTTGTGGGAGCAAGGAGAGGCAGACGCTAGGGAGGAATAGGGCAGCTATGGCATGCGCAGACCACTTAGAATTGTCCTGAAACTGTTTTCACCAGTTTTTTCCTTCACTTTGAGACACATCTTCTCTTGTTTTCTGGTTCATGGGGGCTGTGGAGTTGCTGGCTGTGGGTGATAAAGTCAAACGCTTGCTCTCTGGCCTTTCCTGCCTCTGTCGCTGGAGACAGGGACTTCCCCAGGCTCCTCCTCTCACAGCCCCTGCTCACCTTCTTCCTTGAGTGGAATTGCATCCTGATCTTTTTCTCATCCCCGTATTTAGTCTCTTTAATCCCAGCATGGGCGGAATGCAGGTGAGGGTGAGGGTGGCTCTGGGCCACCCTTGTCTCCCATCATCTCTTCTCTCCTTGATGGTCTTCTGGATGCTGCTGCCTGGCCAATCATTTGAGCTGTGGCGGTTTCCCAGTTCAGAGACAGTGTTTGTGGTGGTAGCGGTGCTTTTGAAGAAGGTGAGAGAAACAAATCAAGTCATTGCTCCACCATCTTTAACCAGAATGGTTTCGCCAATTTTTATGGCTTGCAGAAAGATTATTTTTGGTGTAGTCATGCTTTTCACCATGAGACTGTCTCCAAAAAAGTTATAAGGGGAAATGATGATGCTTGTTCTTTATGAAAATGAAATCTTACAGAAAGAAATTCTTTTTCCTCCATTACTGAATCCCAAGTATCTTGAACATTTTTATGTAATTCAGAAATACTTACCTGACACCCTTTAGAATGTAGTTGTTGAGAGGAATATATAGAACTTCAGGAACTTAAATTTCTTTAAATATAGGACACTGTATCTCCTTTGTTAGAGGCTACCGAGGAAATCCAAGAGGAGTCTCTCCACCTACAGATTGTCATTCACTGTTCCTGACAGTACTTTCCTCAAGAAAATCAAAACTAGAATATCTGTTCTATTAGAAAAATGAGGCAATAAAAATGAAAATGTGTAAATATAAAGTACCTGAGAGGGAATGAAAATGTTCAGATAATATTTCTGATTTAATTTTAAACTTTTTATTTAACATGAGAAACCAAATAAAAGATGTTGGTGTGTGGGGGACATGGGTAGAGGGGTCAGGGACAATTCAGAATCGTGCCTTCTGTGAACCTCTTTTATATTCTTAATTTGTCAGAAGTGTTACATTTCAGAAAACAGCACTTTCAGCAAAATGGAAAAGGTTTTTTGGTTGTTGGTTGTTTTGTTTGGTCTTCCAGGCACAGTTATTTGTCCTGACCAGTGACTCTTTTGATCTTAGTAAATTGTCCATTTTTTAAAACTATTTAGGCAGTTTAAATCATTTACACTTCAGACATGAATCCTACAGAGAATTGCTTTTGTTGATCTATTTTGAAATAAATGAGGCAATAGCTTTGCACTTGTGGAGAGATAATAGTCCAGCCCTCTTCTGTACTCTGGCCATCTAACCTGTGGTAAGGGCTTTTGCTATATTATTATTTTAGGAATGAAGCGGTAATTCCTGCCCCTGCTCTCCGCCTTCTTCATCCCAGTCATTCAGCAGGTCAACATGAAGGTCCTCATTTTTCAGAGACTCCTTTATTTGAGCTGAGGAAGC
Source organism: Macaca thibetana thibetana (assembly GCF_024542745.1). Lineage (NCBI taxonomy): Eukaryota > Metazoa > Chordata > Mammalia > Primates > Cercopithecidae > Macaca > Macaca thibetana. The sequence goes on along the minus strand of NC_065587.1, from coordinate 85,027,407 downwards.
CAATTCAAGTAAAGATGATGCTCTTTTTTTCTTTTAGGAGGATGGACTTAGGAATGTGACTGTATTATCTTCTATGTCAGCTATTATTGTTCCCCAGATGGCCTCCTGTGCCACCTGCCCTGCTATCCCAATGCTTTCACTATTTTAATGTAGTATGTTTTAAAATATAAGATACTTCTAGTTTTTGTTTTACTTTTGAGTGCCTTAAGAAAAATATTCTTTTGAAATGGATTGGCTTAGGTATAGCTGATCAGCAACCATCAAATGAGATACTTTTACTACTTGGCAGATAGCACAGCTGATGGAAAATGAAGTGACCCTAGCAGTCACTTAAGTGTCGAAGTTTTATGCAGGATTTAGCTAGATGAAATTGCTGATATTCAACAATTTTTAACTTACAGAACTGGCAATTTCATCTTGTCCAACTCAAGCTTATAGATAGCAAGGCCTAAGTGGCACTGTTAGGATTCTCTAAAGAGGAGACATGGAGATGGTTTCCACTGTATCAGAGGAAAGGGACTCACTGATGTTGCAGTTGAAGCTGTTTCTGATGTAAATATCATTATTTTAATGGGGGCATGTTTTTCCTATATTTTACATTAAGGCCTTGGCTTTCTTCTTTGGCTTGTTCATGTCCCAGCTCCACCTATAGGACATGGGCCCACTAGCTCACATTTCTATCATGAGCCTCATTGGAACTTCTGCAGCTGTTCTTTTTCTCCATCCTACCCATACTTTATTATAAAGATAGCTACCATTGTTCTTAGGTTTTACTTGGGGAGGGTTAAGATGATAGTCGCTAACTAACTTTGTATGTCCTGGAATGGACTTCTGGGGAGCTCCAGCCCCATCCTGCTTCCTGCTATTCTCCACTGCTGTGCTGACCCTGGACTGGGGTACAGGTCCTTAGCAGGGTCCCGTTGACAACTCTTGTTGGAACTGTTGATGACTGCCTTGGAGTGGTATGTTCATGTTTCTGGTTACATACACTTAGGAGGAATCACTCTCTTTCATCTTTACCCTAGATCCCCAAAGACTTTGTGACAGTGTCTTTCATGCACTGCAGACACCCCTTATAGCTTTATCCCGAGAGGCCTGGAGTCGGTCCTGACTTTTTCCCCATGACTCTGAGCCTTTCCAAGTCACTTAACTCTGGGCCTGGGTGTCTTAAACTCTAACGTCAGACAGTTGAGTGTCATGGTCCTGTGATTATAGGCCTGAGAGTCACTTAGAATTGGCCCTTTCCTCCTAAAATCTGAACAAGAGTGTTGCACATAATTTACACATAGTTATTTCACAGGCTGAATATTAATAGCACCGAATGCTTGCCTCCATCTGGGTCTGGAGAGGGAACGCCACTGTTGACTAGGAGGAGAAGTGAATGCTTGCTCCCTCCCCACTTCCACTGCCTAAAGTCCTTTTATTGCACGGTTTCTGATTGAGCATGTGAGTGTGACTATAAATTTCCCCTGACAGAAACCACATCACCTCATCAGCCACATAAAACGACAAAACAACCAACTGTGAAAGCATGCTTGCCAAGCTTTCAGTACCACAGCATCGGGGGAAGCGGGAGGTACATTTGTACTGGAGGAGATGGAGGCTAGAGGGAGCCGGAAGATGAACTCTGCTATACCTGTCTTCTCTGAGCTGCAGCATGGGGGAGTGTGTTTGTGCCAGTGAGGCCAAGTTCCGGAAAACTCTTTGCTCCTTGAAGCCATGTCACCACGGCTTCCCAGTGGATGCAGAGAGGCCACACGGGAATGTGGGCGTGCCACTTACTCAGTAATTACCAGATCTCTGACAGCTAATAATATAGCTAAAATCCATTCACTAAATCTTCACGGAACCCTTTTAAAGTTTGGTTTCATTTTCTATGGTTTTATTATAGCAGAGAATGCTCGGGCTCAGAGAAACGTAGCTAGTAAGCTGGTTAGTGGTCAAGCCAAGATTCAGACGGGGTCTGTCTTGCCTCAGCGCCCATGGTCTTTCACTTTACCTTCAACTGATTTTAAAGTTGGATGTCAACCAACTAAACATTGGTGAGAAACAGAGATGGGGAAACCCATCCCTTGGTGTTACCTTCAACCCATTCCAAAGTTTCTCTGCTTTGGTAGAAGGAACACTAGGGGGAATGAAACAAACATCTGCCCAACTTCAGTCAACTTTTAAGACAGGCTATAAAGTCATCAAAGACAACTTTAAGAGAGTGAAAAGGGAGCTTATTCTTACTTAAGGAAAAGGCACACAACAAATTTAAAAATGGACAAAAGAGTTGAACAGACACTTCCTAAAAATGACTAACCAGACGTCAATGAGCAGGTAAAGAGATGTTTGACAACATCAGTCAGCAGAGAAATGCAAATGTGAACCACAGTAGACATGACTCACCAGCACTGCTAAGAAGGACGACCATAGTACCAAGTGCTGGTGAAGACCTGGAGCAACCACATCTCTCAGTCTCTTCTGATAGGAGTGTCAGTTACTAAAACTGTTTTGGAAACCATTTGTTAGCTTCAAATACAGCTGAACACACACACACACTATATAACCCAGCATTTCTAACACTTAAGAGTATGACCATCAGAAATATGTACATATGTTTCTCAGAAGATTTCTAGGAAAGTGATCATAGCAGCACAATTTCTAGCAGCCAAAAACTGGAAGCTAACAAGCCCAACAGCAAGATAATGAACAAATATATTATGGAATGTTCACATAGTGGAATACTGTACCACAATAAAAATGAGCAAACTATTGCTACACAGAACAGCATGGTTGAATCTCACAAACATGATGCTGAACAAAAGGAGGTAGACACAAAAGAGTTCATACTCTATGACATCTTTAACAGAAAGTTCAAAAGTAGGAAAAATTCAAGCAATGCTATTGTCATAGTGTCAGACCTGCATTAACTTTTGTAGGGGTGAGAGGAAGTGCCTGGAAGGGAGCAAGTGCAGTTCTTGGGGTGCTGGCAGTGTTCTGTTTCTTGATCCGAGTGCTGGTTACACAGTGTGTTCAGATTTTGAAAACACATCCAGTTCTTCCCTTGTGATATGTGCACTTTTCTGTATGTATATTATACTTTAATACTATGTTTTAAAAGTATTATATATACAGATGCTAGTCTTTAATTTTTGACTCCCACTGTGGAAATATAAATTTAAATCAACTTAGTGATTTGCATAGGCATAAAATTGGAATTTTGTGACATATTGTGCCCTACATTGTGGGAGAAATGCTCATTTTTTTCTTGGTAATGCTTCATTGGCTTCAATTTGTCTGGTCCCGACAAATGGAGAAAGGAAGGAAATAGTGAATTCCGCAACTGCAGCAATTATTGCTCCTTAGCATTTATTCAGCCAAGGCAACACTGGCTAGTCGGATTCTCGCCAGATTATATAATCCTATCTTGCCTGGGAATCTGTAGTAAAACTTATTGTTTATAATTTTTGTATGTTCAAGAAGGAAAGCATAAGAGAAATACTATGAAATGCTAAGATCAGGCTAAAACGAAATCTGAACCTTCACTTTTAGGAAGCAAGGTGAAAAGATGCAGAGAGAAGTCCTCTTTTCACATGGGCAGTCTTCATTCGCAGTGGTAACTGAAAAGACAGTACTGAATATTTAGAGAACCTTAGCAATAGTCTGAAAACGATTTTACAGAATGTTCAGGTAGTGTGTAGTTTGAATTTTCAAATTCTTATTTCAACACAAAACTAATTGAATTCTAGTTAAAAAAGGGGACTGAAAGAAGAACAAACGTGTTTTAAAAAACAAAAAGTATAAAACACCACCTGGCACAGAGTCTGATATGTCATCTGAGACAGAATGTTGAGAATCAGTTTCATTCTTCTGTGGAGTTCCCATTGTCCTGTCTTCTCATATGACCACTGGGGAATCTGAGCCAAGGTTGCTTTATCTGTTGAAGGTCACACAGTTGGTGATAAAGCAAGGCAGAACCCACTATCTTTAAACTTTCAGCCTCTTTATTTTCACCCCATGGAAGAGATTTCAAATAATAGATTAATAATAGCCCAACAATTAATAGGTGTGGTGTTAATGCATGTCTTTTAAAATGTCTATTTCAGCTTGCTGCCCTTGAATTTCCTCCAAAGAAACTATTTGGAAATAAGGATGAACGTGTGATTGCTGAGAGACGAAGTCACTTAGAGGTAACAGAATTAAGCTGTTTTTCCTCTGTGTATGTAGAAAATGTGCCATCTGACCATTAAGCATTGTTTCTGTTAAGTACTATTACATTTCTTCACAAGTGTGAAGGTGCTGCCTCATTAACACAGGAGATGGCAGCAGTAGATTATGAAGATATGATATCAGCTTGTTTAAAATACAAGTCCTTATCTTCCTCTGGTCTAGCGGAACATTTTTCTTATTTTTAAGAAGATGCATTTATTCTAAGGGTTAGGAAGCAGGATGTGAGTGAGAACTAAATATTCACCATAGACAGATGGTATGTGATACAGGATGAGAGTACAAAGCTTGCTGCAAAAACTTGGAATTAATTAACTGAAGATTTATAGTATTACATCATTGTTGCTTTTTCAAGAGAGTTGGAAGCAAAAAGACACATACCTATTTTAGTCATGGGTAGGTTTCATTCGACTTATTTTAACTTAATCTTCCAAGCCAACTACATGTAGAACTCTGGTTTAACACAACTGTTGTTTTTCGGACTGCCTCACTGCCAGTGCACATTGTTGACTGCTTTATCTAGTTTGTATTTCTTTTTCGGGATATAGTTGCTTATTTGGTTGGAGATGCTAATGAGGCTGAGTCTTTTCACCAAGGCAGGGACCAGTTGTTTTCTTTAAGAATGGTGAAAGTATGATCATGGCTGGTCCTTGCTTGTTGGTCACTGTCTTGCCATTGTGAACCATTGAGGCAGACAAGGGACAGAAGTACAGACAGCTAATGACGACCTAGTGTCAGCAAGCTTTCAGGGAGACCCAGAATTCCCCTTGCTACTTCATTTGTTTTTGTTTTTGTTTTTGTTTTGTTTGAGACGGAGTCTCGCTCTGTTGCCCAGACTAGAGTTCAATGGCATGATCTCGGCTCACTGCAACCTTCACCTCCCAGGTTCAAGCAATTCTCCTGCCTCAGCCTCCTAAGTAGCTGGGATTACAGGTGTGCACCACCACGCCCAGCTAATTTTTGTATTTTTAGTAGAGGTGGGGTTTCACCACGTTGGCCAGGCTGGTCTCAAACTTTTGACCTCAAGCCATCCTCCCGCCTCAGCCTGTCAACGTGCTGGGATCACAGGCATGAGCCACCGCGCCCGGCCCTTTGCTGCTACTTTAAGAGTAATAATAGTAAGACCTATTGGAAATAAAGTCAAAAAAGGAAAGTCCTGAGAGAGCGCTTTCTGGATTGTGAAGTGCTACATAGAAAGTAGGTATTCTCATTCCTGGTGACAGCCAGTTAAAATTGGCTGCCCATGGCATGCACTTAATGCCACTGAACAAGGATTAGGGAAATTTCTAGAGGCTGGAGGTTCCCATGAGAGCAGAAGGAGAGAAGTGGGAGCAAAGGAGAAATTGAAGACTGGGAGGTTGTTGTCCATGAGGAGCATTTTAGAGTTTTGAGATCTTGAATATAGAAGCACTCTGATAAAAGAGGAGTTTCAGGATGCAGCCATGTGTAGCAGCATTTGAGTTAGACTATAGAGTTATGCATCTGAAGAAGTAATTCAACCTAGAATGGCATGATCCTGATACCCAACTGAAGAATTTGTCTTCAAGGAAAAGGTGATTGCAGTGAGTCTGCTTGATCAAGTTTTCTCAAAGGTTTGATTGTATCTTACAAAAAAATTAAAAAATAACAGTAGAACTGGGGATTATTTTCTTTACCTAACTCCTCCCTGCCTTCATTAACTAGATCTGCCTTTATTGGAAACATGGAAAATGATGGTTTATAAACTTGTTTTTATATGTCAACAGAAAATAGATTATTGTCCTCCCTGGCTACTCAGGGCTGTGGTTAAACTCACATGGTGCACAGCTGTGCCATGACCGATTGGGCATTTTGTGTGCCGTGCATTTGTGAGCACAGCACTACGGGTACCTTTGGTTTTCCATTCCAACTTCCTGAGTTAGAGCAAAGTTCAGGGCACTCTTTCATTGTTAATGCTTTCAGGTGGAACCTATGTTTGTCCTTTTGACATCTGATACTTCATCACTTAACCCTTCTAAACCATCAGCTGTTGATGAGCAGAATTTTATGTTAATGTCTCTGCCTAGGCAAGGAACCCTTCCTTCCCTTGGCTGTGACTGTTATTTATCTGTGGCATTATCTTTTAGAGAACAGCTTCCACACGTTATGGAAATAAGCACTTACTTTTGAAATTTAATGCATTTCACCTAATGTTGACTGTTAAATCTTAGAATATTATCTTCTTTTCAAGGAGCAAGTAACCTTCACTTTAATAGAAAGTTAATCTGAGATTCTTGAGTTAATTCCCTGCGACTATTTTCATATGAAAATCAACTTAGTTATTTTCCCTGAACTTCCCATTTAATTCAACAAACATTTATTTAATTCCTTACTATATACTAGAGACAGTGGTAGGTGTTACATATAATACAGAGACAAATGAGATATTTCCTTTCCTCTAAGTGCATGTGTTTAAATTCCTATATGAAACTTTACCTAGTGTGATGTCTGCTTAAAAGAAATTATCTGACCGATTATTAATATCCAGAAATGCAACTTTCTGAACCTCACCGTGATATAGCTGTATAAAGTAGTATTTTAAGTAGGCATTCGATTGTGTTTTAATCTTCCTTCTATTAAGATATTTCTAAGATTTGGACCTCGTGTTTGAGTGTATTAGCAAAAGTATAAAGTGTTTTCATGTTAAAAACCTAAACACCATTTTGGCACTCTCAAGTTATAAAAGTTAAGTCTGTTAAAATATTTATTTTTAGAAATGATGGATAGGAACAGAAATTTCTCGCTGTTGTCAGATGTTTTGGAGATTAATTTTTTTACCTTGGAGCAAGGAGTATTGGTTGTGTGTCTGGTGGTGGGTGGTGATAGTGTAGGGATTGGAAATTGTAACATTTAACATACTGCACTGCATAAAGGCAGGAGTAAGAATGTGATGATGGTAAGATAGTAGGTAGAGGAGTATAAATTGAGTCATAAGTGCTAATCTCATTGCCAACCTTCTATCTTCTCCACTGATACCTAGCCAATTTTGGTTTGTAGCTGGAGCCAGTTTTTTCAGAATCTGGCTAATGATTGCTTTACATCTCATGCTTAAATGCTCCCAGCACTTTTGTTCAAAAAGAACTATAGAATCTTAGAAGATTTCTAACATGGGTAGATCGCTCTATGCTGCCATCCTGGCTCAGCTCAACCAGTTCAGTGTAACTGTGCATGTTGTGGGCAGTCAGAGGCTTGTGCTAACAACACTCCTCATATGTGACATGCTTCCCAGGCTCCAGACATTCCTTCCGGTAGCCCTGACAGCTGCCTGGGAGACATGTGTTGGCAGATACAGCAGTGGAGGTAACAGGAAAAGAATGTACCTAGTCTCTGATACGTTAGTTTGAGCAAAAGGTGCTTCTTAATGTATTTTCAGTGAGATAGCGTAACTTAGGTTGAGCCATTAGAAACTGCCATTGTGTTGTAGACCAGAAATGGTGGAGTATCAGCAATTTCATATGCTTCACATAGTGCCTGCTTTCCCACATTTGCCTGCTGTTTATTAAGGCCAAGCATGAGTGGAAAGTGCTTATGATATCCTGTCATATATTCCTCACAACCAGCTTGTGAGGTGAGTTCTACCATTATCTTCATCTTACAGGGGAAGGCCTATGTCTCGGGGAGGAGAAAGAGGGTCACTAAAGGTAGTAAGTGGCAAAGCCACAGTTCATACTCAGTTGTCTTTTAGAACAAACCCCTTCTTTTAATCAACATACTCTAAGTTTAGAATGGAGTTGGTTCTTCCTGTAAAGAAATGCCTTTGCTGTTGAAAAAAGTCACCTTCCAGTGTTATCACTACAGTGTTAACTAAGATCCACTGTCTAATTATTTATTCTTAAATGCCATTCCAGTTATTCAGCAATTATTGAGCACCTACTGTGTGCCAAGCAGTGTTCTAGAACTGAAGAAACTAGTTAATAACACAGACCCCTTTCCTCATCTCTTAAGTAACCATGGCAGTAAGGATGGCTTTTATTTATAATCCTATTTTCTTTGTTCAAGGAAAGATGTTTATTGTGATTGCTGATTTCAAATATTCACTTTGTGAGTAATAAAAGGTTCTGAATCTCAGTTGCTTAAAGCTTTATTTGAGATGTCACATTGTTCTTGTGAGGATTTAAGAGTATGTCAAATTCACCAAAGTATAAAAAAGGACATTTTATGTGAATTACTGAAGAATATAAGCTTAGAATATCTTTAAAGACATTTTTGTGGCTTTAAATATTGTGCATATTATATAAAATAAATATATAATAAATATACACATATCCATAGTATATAAATATGTATATCCAAATGGATATGAAATTGAGTTCTAATAAATGTGGTATGTAGTATTTCTTAACCATGGGCCTGAAACATCTCAAGCTAAACCATATGTTTCTAGAATATTCTTTTTCTCAAACTGCCAGTGATGAAGGACCAGTTATTTAATTCCATCACTTATCAGTACTTGTGCACAATGAATGACAATTAATTACAAGAAAATAATAAAAAGGACATACAAAATAGAAGTACAATTCTTTTCTTTAATATATATAGATTCAACGGACATAAAATTAGTTAAATTGAAGTAAAAGTGTCTGAAACATGGGTCACACTTTGAGTAGCACTGCTTTGGAACATTCATGAAACCTCACCTCTGCTTCTCTAAGACTCCTGTCACTTTTTACATATATCAAAAGCTATGTTTATGTCTCGCATCTTCCCTGCTGTGCTCTTCAGTACTTGAAGTCGGCAGAATTGATGTCTAATTCAATTCTTAATCTCCCATTATACTTCACAAATGCTTCACTTTCACTGAATTATCAGAAAATCTTTCCAAATTAGGCCCAAGTTAATGAGTTTTCTGTTTTATTTTTGTTCATTGATGAAAGGTGCATTTTGGGTTTCTAATTTCAGAGAACATTATCTACTTGGAAATAGTTCTGCTAATCAATTTAATAATCTGTCATTTCAAGGAGTAACTATAATTAATGAAAAAAATGAAATCCTCTAAAACCACAAAACTTACCAGAATAATACAGTCACTTTTGGAAGTAACAAGGTGAGACATCCTGGGAAATTTTCTTCAAAACTGCCTAGAAAACTGGAGCAGCCAGCAACTGAAATCTACCTCTTCTGTCCCCATTTTCATCTCTTTAGCTTGAGCATTAAGATAGATCAAAAGAAATATGATAGCTAGGAGTGTGGACCTTGGAGCAGATCATCTTAGTTTTGAGTACTGATTCTGCTCCTTTGGAATTATTTAATGTCACTGTTTCAGTTTCCTTCTCTGAACATTGAGGATTATAATAACACTGTCCTAGAGCTGTACTGAGAATTAAATGTGATTGCATGTATAACACAGAATCTGATACAAAGAAAAACACTCAAAAATGTTAGTTGGTCCCGTGATGATAGTGATGATTGTGGTGGTGGTGATGGTGATAATGATGACAAGGAAAATGATGGAGCCTTATGGTACATTTCAGAGCTGTTTTAATAGCCAAGGGAAGGCAAAAGAGCACCACTCCCCAGCTCTACATGAAATGTAACAATAGTAGTATCTCAGTTTATTACATTTACTTGCAAAATCAATAGAGACACTAAAATCGTGTCACTGTTCTTATTCATGATGATTCCTGGAAGATACCGGAACTCTGGCTGTAATACCAGCCTGTCTTTCAACCTGTAAGATTGTAATCTGAAAAATAGAAATGACTTTCTGAAAGATTTAATCATGGTGGAGCTGTTGTCCAAAATGATAAAGATTAGAGGCATCGGATCATTATGAAAGGAGCACGGTTCCTCCAGATTGACACAGTGGTTATTTACAGCTGCTTAGTTCTCTTGGCATGTCTACCAGGTCATTGACTGCAAGACTGCCCACTGTGAAGTCCCCAGCTGACTTGGTGTATGCCTTGGACTTCTGCTTGTGAAAGAAATAGATAAGTATCAATCAGTTTCAGCCAAAAAAATCCCAGGAATACATCTATTTTTAAAGCAATGTTAGATTTATTGATTTACCACAACAAGGAAAAACCATGTGAATCACAGGAAACATGCAAGCTTTTCAGTAAGAAGGTATTAAAAGGAAGTTATTAAGAATTTGGATTTGTAATAGATAATTTGGGGAAGAATGCAGGAAAACAGGGCTTTGTTCTGGATTGGATGCTGGGGGCAATTCTCTGATTGAGTGTATTAATAATTCTTATCTAGAAAGCAAGAAGAACAGAGTGAGGTTTAAAGCATGATTGAGGCCAGGCGCGGTGGCTCACGCCTGTAATCCCAGCATTTTGGGAGGCCGAGGTGGGCGGATCACAAGGTCAGGAGATCGAGGCCATCCTGGCTAACACGGTGAAACCCTGTCTCTACTAAAAATACAAAAAAATTAGCTGGGTGTGGTGGCAGGCGCCTGTAGTCCCAGCTGCTCGGGAGGCTGAGGCAGGAGAATGGCATGAACCCGGGAGGCAGAACTTGCAGTGAGCCAAGATCGCACCACTGCACTCCAGCCTGGGCGACAGAGCAAGACTCTGTCCCAAAAAAAAAAAAGATTGATAAGCCAAGATATGGAATCAACCCAAGCATCCATTAGTAGGTGAATGGATAAAGAAAATATGGTATATATACACAATGGAATGTTATTCAGCCTTAAAAAGAATTTGCAGCAATATGAATGGAACTGGAAGTCATTATGTTAAGTTGTTAAGTGCAATAAGCCAGGAACAGAAAGACAGATACTGCGTGTTCCCAATCATATGTGGGAGCAAAAAAAGTGGATCTCATGAGGATAGAGAGTAGAATGGTGGTTACCAGAGGCTGAGAAGGGGATGAAGGTGGGTGAAGAGAAGTTGATTAATGGGTACAAAAATACAATTAGAAGGAATAAGTTCTAGTATTTGATAATACAGTGTGGCTATTATAGTTAATTATAACTTATTGTATATTTCAAAATAGCTAGAAGATATGAATTGTAATGTTCTTAACACAAAGTAAAGAAAAATGAGGTGATGGATATTCCAGTTACCCTGAAATTACACATTTTATACAGATATCAACATCACATATAGCCCAAAAATATGTGCAACTATAGCATATCAATAAAAAGTATGAATGATAAAAAGCACTGTATTAGCCCAGAAAAGGAAATATTTGATTATATTTGATCACAGTGTTCATGTTTTTGTATTTGATCTGACACTATTATGGAGTGGTCTTTTTTTTTATTTTTATTTTTTGGGCTTGATCCTTCATGGTCACAGAGTAGCCTTGTCTGGCGCTGATATTCTTTGAAATTGTTTGTGGTCCACGGGAGAACACTACAGCTTAGCTGTGAGAATGCCAGGCCAGTTCTAACTGCTTTTCTTTTATTTTTCTCTCAGTAATGGGATGCCCAGAGTTTATAGGCATTGTCCTGTCTAATGGGAGACGTAAAGTAAATGAAGAACTGTTTCCAAAATAAAGTCTCGGTAGTTCAAATGACTTATCTGCTAAATACAGGTATTAGTAATGGCTGTCAGTATTGATACATCACCACCACCACCACTCCACGGCCAGGAGTCACCTTTCTGGCTTATGGTGCCTGCAACACACAGCCTAGTTTTTCCTGACTAAAAACACTTTCTCCTTCTACTTTAGTTTTATTTTACTCTCAAATCTTGAATTTTCAATAATAGAATTATTTGGTTTACACATTTTATAGATTAAGCCTTTTCGGTTTCAAAGTAAATACCAAGAAGTAAAAATCCTAGGATTTCTGAGTTCCCTCAGTCATTTACCTATTGGAAAGATATTAGGCAGTTGTACATTTAATGTTCTTTTCATCTATTCTCTGCTGATCTTACAGCACATATAATAATAGAACCATTATCAAACATAGAGATTAAATAAATACCTCATAGGAAGAACTGTTTTCTTCCTCATTTAAGTTTTTATTTTTTCTTCTGGTTATCTAGTTATTTACATTAGCAGGAGCTGTTTTCTGTTATTAGTCCATTACCACTATCATCAGTAGCAAAGCATTTTTGAAAGGTATTATGTTTAGTGGCTGTTGGAGTATTCAAGGAAATTGAATTAGAGTGTGGGGGCTTTTCCATGTTGGTGGCTCTTGGAGTCAGAGAAGCTGAAGATGCTGCAATCCTGAGGCTAGTTGCCTGTCAAATCATTTTATACAACAGAAATCCTATGTATATGTGTTAGTGCTTTATGAATGCAACAATGAGCGAGAGTCTCCAGTTGGAGGGTAAGTAGGAAAAATCTCACTTTGGTTTTCATGAGCAGTCATTGATGTAAGAGGAAAGCAAAATTAAGACAACTCTTTTCAAAAATAATAACAACTTCTAAACTCAGATGGAAGTCTAGGGGAGAAAAGGGAGGACTCACTACACTGTCATCAAACAGTTGTACTCTGCCATTTGTCTCCTTCTTATTCCCCAAATGACATTCAGTATTGAGATGATGGCTAATCACTCAGGGAGTCAAAACACACTATAAGCAGAAAGTTGTTCTCCTTCTTTGGGCTTCCAATTTAAGCTCTAAGCTGGAAATCAGGATTCATTTCTTTATTGATCGTGTTTTAAGTCGGCCAAAACATCTCAGGGCTTGGAATACTTCCCTCAGCTCAGATGTATTCTCCTCAGAGAGGCCTGCCCTGCCCACTGAGTAGAAGCAGTCCTGGCCCTAAAGCCATCCACCAGATTCCTCCTGTTATTTCTTGGTCACAGCATTTAACAGTTGTTGGAAAGTATTTTGCTGGTTGATTGGTTGGTTTTGTTACAAAGTGTTTTATGTTTTATGAGAAGCTAGGTTTGTGAAGACAGGGATTCCAAATGCTTCGTTCACCTAGAACAATATATGCCCCTTAATAGGTCCTCAGTAAATATTTGTTCAGTGTCCAGTTAAAGCTGTGTTGAACAGCAAATAGCAGATATTTGTTCTGACAAGAAAAAATAGAAAAAAAATTCAAAATGAGAGCACATTTGTAAACATGGGTTTGAGAGATTGCTGTACCAAATTGCAAACTGCCACTGGGCAAGTTATTTAACCCCTCTGAGCATCATTATTCTCAGTGCAAAACAAGGATAAGAAAAACTAATTTTCAGGATTGTTGAGGGGATCAAATGAGAATGGCATGTAAAAAGTACCTAACAGAAAACATAGTTTGTAATAGGTCCTCAGTTGATACACGGTAAAGTCAAATACACTATAGAACCATTAGATCTGGTTGTGAATTATTGCTCTGCTACTTAATGACTGAGTAATCTTGAACAAGTTACTTCTCTGTGAGTCAGTTTTATTACTCATAAAATGGAAATAATATTACCCATCTTATACAGTTGTGATGGTTAATGAAATAATTCATTTAAAATATTTGGATAGGTTCCTGATACATAGCAAACACTAGAAATTATTATTGTTTTTTTAAGCTATTGCTACTTTGCAGTTGTCTTGTAGTGACTTACAGTATAATTTTACAAGTAAACATTTAAAATCCTAGCTTATGCAATAAGACAAGAAAAAATATATACTGATGGAAAGTAATACATAAAACTGTGTTATTCACAGATGACATGATTGTTTATATAGATAATTTGAAAGAACTAACAAAGAAAAAAGTCCTGGAATTGATACATGATTATAGCAAGGTTGTAGAATACGAGGTTAATATATAAACGTCAATAGCTATTCTATATATCAGCAACAAACAAACGGAATTGGAAATTATTAACACAATACCATTTACTTTAGCATCCCCCAAAACTAAATACTTGTGTATAAATCTAACAAAATATGTGCAAGTTCTATATGAATAAAACTGCAAAATTCTGATGAAAGAAATCAAAGACAAACTAATGAAGAGGTATTCCATGTTCATGGATAGGAAGACTCAACACTGTTAAGATGTCAGTTCTTTGCAAGTTGGTCTATAGATTCAACTCACTCCCAATCAAATTCGAAAGACTGACACTACCAAACTCCAATACTTAATATAAAGCTGCAGTAATCAAGACAGTGTTATACTGGTGAAAGAATAGACAAATAGATAATGGAACAGGACAGAGAGTCCAGAAATAGGTATAATTAATTATCTTTTGCAAAGGAGTAAAGGCAATAAAATGAAGCAAAGATAGTCTTTTCAACAAATAGTCTTTTCAATAAATGGAACAATTGGATATCCACATGCAAAAAAGCCAATCTAGACACAGACCTTATGCCATTCACAAAAACTAAACTGGATTATAGGCCTAGAAGTAAAACACAAAACTATAAAATTCCTAGGAGATGACATAGGAGAAAACCTAGATGACTTTGGGTGTGGAAATAACATTTTAGATACAACACCAATGACGTGATTCATAAAATAAATAAGATAGACTTCACTAAAGCTTAAAACTTCTGTTCTGCAGAAGACACTGTCAGGAGGATGAGAAGGGAATCTACAGACTGAGAAAAAATATTTGCAAAAGGCATGTCTGATAAAGGAGTGTAATTCCAAGTATACAAAGAACTCTTAAAACTCAACAATAAGAACATAAACAACCTCATTAAAAATAGGCAAAAGAGGCCGAGCATGGTGGCTCACCCCTGTAATCCCAACACTTTGAGAGGCCGAGACGGGCAGATCACATGAGGTCAGGAGTTTGAGACCAGTCTGGCCAACATGGTGAAACCCCATCTCTACTAAAAATACAAAAATTAGCTGGGTATGGTGGTGCATGCCTGTAATCCCAGCTACTCAGGAGGCTGAGGCAGGAGAATCACTTGAACCCAGGAGGTCGCAGTGAGCCAAGATAGCACCATTGCACTCCAGCCTGGGTGACAAAGCGAGACTCTGTCTCAAAAAAAAAAAAAAAAAGAAAAAAGAAAAAAATGGGCAACAGACTTGAATAGACATCTCACCAAAGAAGATATACATATGTCAAATAAGCATATGAAAAGAGGCTCAATAACATATGTCATTAGGAAATTGGAAATGAAAACAAGATACCACCATACACCTCATAGAATGGCCAAAAGCTGGAACATAAACAGTACCAAATGCTGGTGAGGATGTGCAGTAAGAACTGTCATTCATTGCTGGTGAGAATGAAAAATAGTATAGCCACTTTGCAAGGTTTTGGCGATTTCTTACAAAATTAAACATACTCTTACCGCATGATCCAGCCCTCTCACTCCTTGGCATTGACCCAAAGAAGTTGAAAACATGCCCTCTCGAAAATCTGAACATAAATGTTTGTAGTAGTGTTAATCGTAATTGCCAAAGTGTAGATGTAACTTAGATATCCTTTAGTAGGTAAATGGATAAACTGTGGTACATCCAAACAATAGAATGTTATGTAGCACTAAAAAGAAACAAGCTTTCAAGCCATGAAGAGATTTTGCCAGAATATTGAATGCATATTACTAAGTAGAAGAAGACAATTTGAAAAGGTTATATGGTGTATGATTCTAACTATATGGCATTTTGGAAAAGGCACAACTAATAAGACAATAAAAGGATCAGTGGTTGCCAGGGATTTGAGGGAGGGGAGAGATGAATAGGCGGAGAATAAAGGATTTTTAAGGCAGTAAAACTACTCTGTATGATATATGATGGTAAATGCATGTCATTATACATTTTTCAAACCCCATAGAAAGTATAACAAGAGTGAACCCTAATGTAAGTTGCGGACTTTGGGTGATGATGATACCTCAGCGTAGATTCATCAATCCTAACAAATATGCCACTCTGTTGTGGGATTTTGATAGTGGGGGAGGCTGTGCATATTTGGGGGGTCAAGTGTTCTATGGGAAATTTGTATACTACACTCAATGTTTCTAACAACCTCTAAAACTAAGAAGTAAAATCTGTTTTTTTAAAGGTACATGTTTAAAAATAAATCATCATGTGGTAATTACGTATTTATAATCATCCTTTCCTCCTTTTCTCTCTTAATTGCTCTTTCACTTCTAACCTTCCTCCGACCTCTTATTTTGTCCTTATTGCTTTGCTTAAAAAAATAAAATAAAAAAGAAAGAAAAAGAAGAAGAGGGAAGAAAAGAACAGTGGCTGGGTGGATGGACAGATGGGTGGATTTGACACTATTAATCATTTTTTCTTGAGAGTATAATGTTAAACTGTTATAAGAGGAATGTATCTTCCAAACAATTATGTTTTTCATATGTATTTTCCACTGCTTGGCGTATGATAATTTATGTTTTATTAGAAGTGGCTCACTCATTACTCTAAAATATGAGATTCACTGTTGTGTCTTTTATCAAGCACCATATTTACTCACTTGTTCTTCCCAAACTCAAGTTCAATGTCTGTCTATGTGAATCAATCATTGCCTTCCCAAGTCTGCAAATTAGACCTAGTGGGATTCCCTTTCCACGTTAAAACATTTGAACACAGAAACCAAGAAGGAAATATGTTGTAATCACATGTAGTCATTAAGTAGGCGAGAGGCTTCATGGAACACTGATGTAATTGGACAAACAGCTGTAAAGATCCTTTTCCCCTATAATTTTCATGTACTATTGCAAACACTTTTTCACACTGGTGTTTGGTTGAGGGTCTTTATGTTCTTCTATCTTGTAGTATCACTTACGATATTCTAAGTGACCTATTATTAGATTTAACTGTTAGTATAAATTGTAAAAGCTTTTTCTTCAAGGTTCACTTAAGATATCTAATAAAGGCTGTTCCTGCCTCCACCTCTTAACTTTCTACAGTACTGAAACTAAATTCTTCTTAGTTCTGTCAGACAGAAAACTTGACATAATCTTCTATTAAGTTAGTGTGCAGAGCCAGAAGTACTTGAGGACATTAATTTAATATCAAAATGTGGTTAGAATTTTTCGTGGAAATGAGAATGTCTTCATTTAAGGACATAGCCAAAGTTCTCTTTGGTACAGGGTGACCTTCTGTGGCAATTCTTTGCAACCCTTTCTGGTTCAAAAGAGCAAATTGCCTTTACCTAAGAGTGTTGGCTGTGTTAATATCAGATGTTAAATGAGTTCTTATAATCAAAGAATCCAGCTCTGTTATATTAACCAATTTCTACCATGCAAAGGGTAAGACAACCATCTCAAACTTTCCAAGCCTCATTGGATTAAAGCGAATCTTAGATACTGTGATGTAGAAACTAATACCTTATATTTTCTCTTTTTTCACTTTATGACAATATATAGAACACCAGAATGAATAATGTAATGAACCCCAATGTACCCTCTTCATCACCCCACTTCAACATATAATCAGTATGGGATCAGTCTTACTTATATGCACACACACACTCTCACGTACATACACATGCACACACACAGGATTATTTTAAAGCAAATATCAGGCATCATATTATTTAACCTATAAATATTTTAAGCTATATCTCTTAAGAAAGCAAGACTTTAATTTTTAAATGTAACCACAATACTATCATCAAACACATATACACAGACACACACACTCCAAATTAGCCTCTCAGTATAAACAAATATTCAGTGTTGAAGCCATACCAATTTTCTCATGTCTTACAATACATATGTTTCAATCATGACCAACATATTTACACATAGCATTGGTTGATACATCTTTCTGGTTTCTCACAATCTATAGGTTTCTCTCTCTCTCTTTTTTTTTTTTTTATTACTCACCATTTATTTGTTGAGGACAGCGTTTCATTTACCTGTTGAATTCCTCACGTTCTGGGTTTCGCTGAGTGCAACCCCATGGCATCGTTCACCATGCTCCTCTAATCCTCCATCTTCTGAAAACCAGAGGCTTGATTAAGTTTAGGTTTGTTTTTTTTTTTTTTTTTTTTTTTGGCAAGAACAGTTTATCAGTGGGACTGTACTTCTAATTGCATTTTACAGGAAGCACTTGATGTCTGATGGTCTCTCTTTTAGGGTCTTTGCTGTCTTTATCAAAGCCATTCAGTGACTATGACAGTCACCATTCATGCTCAGGACTGCTTCCCATGCCTGCACTGAGCCTGATGTAGGGGATATCACCACTGATCCCACAGAAATACAAACTACCATCAGAGAATACTATAAACACCTCGACTAGAAAATCTAGAAGAAATGGATAAATTCCTGGACACATACACGCTCCCAAGTCTAAGCCAGGAAGAGGTTGAATCCCTGAATAAACCAATAACAAGTTCTGCATGCAGTCAGTCATATAGCTTTTATCTTCAAGGAGCTCACAATTCTAATGAGGCAGAGACACATCATTACAGGAGACTGTCGTAACTGCAGGGATAGTCATGGACTTCTTTTGTTAAGGTCAGAGGACATGAGTCCCAAAGCAGTGGTTCTCAAATCTATCTGGCCTAATTTTTGAAATTATCTTGAGCAGCTTTTTGAAAAATACAGATTCTCCAGCCTTGTTCCAGTATATTCTGATTCACCAGGACTAGGGTGGGACTCAGGAGTCTGGATCTACCGTGGAAAGGTGAGATTGGTGGTTGAGGGTAGACAGGGAAGGAAAAGCCAGATTCCACAGGCCATCTCCATGACTTTGGACCTGATCCAGAGGACCAGGAGCCAATGGAATGTTGTCAGCAGTGAAGTGGAGGAATGAGGCTTTATCACTGTGGAGAGAATGGTGGGAGCAGGGGAGCCTGGGGGCAGGAAGAGCAGTGACTAGGGTGTTCCCATCTTCCAGGGGGACATGATTATGTCCTAAACTAGGTGCACTGGCAGCTGGGATGAGAAAAACTGGTAGATTAGAGACATACACGTGAGATAGAATCAGTATGGCTTGTCCTTCAACTGAATGAGACCTGGGGGACAGTGATAAAATCGGTATGAACACCCAAAACCCTGGACATTAATCTTTTTTTTTTCTTTTTTCTTTTTTTTTTTTTTGAGACAGAGTCTCGCTCTGTCACCCAGGCTGTAGTGCATTGGTGTGATCTCGGCTCACTGCAAGCTCCGCCTCTCGGGTTCACACCATTCTCCTGCCTCAGCCTCCCAAGTAGCTGGGACTACAGGCACCCACCACTATGCCTGGCTAATTTTTTGTATTTTTAGTAGAGATGGGGTTTCACTGTGTTAGCCAGGATGGTCTCGATCTCCCGACCTCGTGATCCGCCCGCCTCAGCCTCCCAAAGTGCCGGGATTACAGACGTAAGCCACCACGCTCAGCCTGAACATATAATCTTAACTAGACAGTGAAATATAATGTTAAATATATTTGTGAATTTTACATTTCCACACATAACCCATGGTATTGAAGTAGTGCTTTTTTACCACTTCATAAATTGTGGCTTGGAAGCTCTGTTAGAGTTCTCCTGAGAAACAGAACCAATAAGCAATGAGGGAGAGAGAACTGATTCATGTGATCATGTGATTTTGGAGGCTGAGAAGTCTCAAGATCTGCATTTGGCAAGCTGGAGGCCCAGGAGAGCCGATGGTGTAGTTTCGATCTGAGTGTGAAGGCCCGAGAACCAGGAGAGATGACGGTGTAAGTTCCAGTCTGAAAGCCAGCAGGCTCAAGACCCAGGAAGAGCTGATGGTTCAGTCTGAGTCCAAAGGTAGGCAAAGACTGAAGTTCCAGCTTAAGGCAGTAAGACAGGATTAATTCCTTCTTACTCTCTGGAGTTTGTTCTATTCAGGCCTTCACCTGACTGGATGAGGCCCCCACTCACATTAGGAGAGCAGTCTGCTTTACCCATTCTACTGATTCAAACATTAATCTCATCCAAAAACACCCTCATAAACACATCCCAAATAATGTTGACCAAATATCTAGTGACACCATGGCCCAGCCAATCTAACACATAAAATTGACCATCACGGAAGGCATTTTTATTCATCCCAGATATGGCTGCAGGGGTAATTTTTCCATTTGTTGGGCTTTAGATATTCTAATACCAATCCCAGTTACAATCCCACCTCATGTGCAGCCCCGTTGTTAGATTGGTAACATCTGTCACCTCCCCAGCTCCCACGCTCATTTACAAGGTGTTTGAGGCTTGGCAAATACACAACAGGGATTCTCCAACTCTTTCCTATCTATGGAAATAGCATCAGAAGAAGGTAGCACAGAATGGCTCAAGATGGCAGACTTAGAGCTGTGTATGTGCTGTTTATTTGGAGTTCAGTGTAGAACATTTTTCATTTCCTGGGTTAATTTTAAAAGCAAAATGAAAAGAAGCCTGAACATCGCAGTGCTAAACAGCTGGAGGGCTGTTTCTCCTCTCCACCTAGATAAAGCAAGGCATCACTCTTTGTTTTCTTTTATTAAATGTCTCCTCGCCTCTGAAGCAGAAGTAGATATCACAAGTGGCATAGACAAAAGGAGCATCCTGCATAAACTCACTCCTCTGTTGCCTATACCTGAAAGTGGCTCGCCTGCCTTGTTTGAAGACAGATGTTAGCTTCCAGTTGCTATTGACCTCACTGTTTACTTTGCTTAATTAAATACCCTTTTAGTATTTTCTCATTTTGCTGCCCTTTACAGTTCACAGAGATGCTGTGGCACAACAGGGGTGAGAAGGAAAGGTCTTTGAAACTGAAGCTCTTAATTAGCTCTTGGGCCCCTGGGAGATAGAAATACAGCTAAAAATGGGGGAAAGAATAGCCATACTCAAGATGCTGTGACTAGTGGTAGAAAAAGCATTGACTACCTACTAGTGATGCCTGAGTTATGAAAATGGTTTTGAAATTCGTGAACATTTTGAGTCATATATACCATAGTATCATTACTTGCCACCGGTGGTGTATTGATTATTCAGCTGTAGCTGCTTATTTCTGCCAGAACCTGCTGTTTCTCCTCTTCTTCAGTACACTCCTCGTCCTGTGTGTAAATGAATGGATGGCCCATGAGTAAGGTTCATAGTCCCTTCCTGCCACGAACAGGTGACCAGATTGTCATTTAGAGTCCCCTAATTGAATTGTTTTAAATACAGCCAATATCTGGCTAGTGTTTCTTGGGAGAAGAGACATACAGTGATATATTATTAATTATGAAATAAGACAAAACCTAGTATAATAAGATATATAAATATATAGATTTAAGTGTCAGTAGATTATATATAATTACAGGTATAATTTTAAATAGTCATATAGTTATATTAATATGGATTGTAGCTGTATAGATTATAGATGTGTATAGAGGTATCAATTATAGATATAATTCAATATTGTATGTAATATTTAGATATATCTAGATAGAATTGTTATGCAGTAGAATACAATATTAATTCACTGTTGTGAAAACATAAAATAAGTTCCTGGAAGGATTGCAGCATAGCCCAGAGCTGCACAGACCTCAGGCCAGCAGCCACTGTGGCCTGCTCCCCATGGAGACACCACACTCTGGCCCGGGGGAAACGCACTATGACCCTGGGCAAGTTAAGAGCTTATGGGCTGCCCTTTATCTTCTCTAGATGCTTTGGAATCTTTTTGATAATGGATTCGCTTATGTCCAGCGTATTAGTCATGTTTACCTGCGTTCTTACCTCCCAAGGCTGCAGTTAAACTCGCATTTTAATTTCCTAAAACTGCTCGTTTATCCTTTGAAAAATAATGAGTAAGCTTACTGTGAATCAGAAAGCCCTCATCAGAGAATTGGATGCTAAAGACAAAGTGGTAACAACCAAAGCTTTGGCCAGGAGCAAAAGATGGCTCCCTGCATTGCCCTAGCTCAGGAGGGTGACTAGCATACACCACTGCGTAAAGGGCGCCCCTTTATGGCTAAAGCCGGAGTCCCCCTTACTTACCATCAGCCCGAGTTCCATCCCACAGGCTGACACACGCTGTGCTGTTGCCCTACCTGTGACATTGGCCATGGCCATGGTGGGCCTTTCTGGTGTGGGTGGCCACACCCCGCCAGGTCTCTCAGCTTTTCTCCCTCACCCTTCTCTAAAGCCAAGACAGCCCCCGCAGGCCCTGACCCAGGCAGTCCCAAAGGCTGGGAGCAGGCGAGGCCCTGGAGATCATTCTCAAACAAGAGAGGATGCAAGTCTGTGGATAAGTGGGCCTGCCTCCCATCCTGCACAGGGACGATTCAGAAGCATGTGCTCTATGTGTCTCAAAAGGTCCCCAGTAGGACTGAGTCACCCACAGTGGTGACCTGCTCAACAACACCCGCTTTGTTGGCTTTTCTCCTTTTATCTCGCTCGCTTTTCTACCCCCATGCTTCTGCTTCCATCATCACCATCACCCTCCATACTGCCTCAGGCTCTGCTTTCAGAGGCTATGAAACCAAGCTGAGTGCTAGGAGGTAACTGCTCTCATGGGGTGCTTGGGCGTGTATCTCTTCTGTTTTTCTCTGTTTCTGTGTGCGTGTGTGTGTGTGTGTGTTTACACTTACTGCTGTTTTGTGTGTATATGCAATTTTTGTGACGTTTCTAAAATCAATGCTCACACAGTTTGATTAGGCTTTTCTGGAAAGCAGTATTCTGTCCCCTATTCATGCCCTCCATTTCCCCTTCCCCAGCAGCAACTCTTTCCTTTTGGTATTTTCTTCCATTTTTGTATTTTCTTCCAAACTAAAATTGTATTCCTATATTCCTTCTTCTTGACTTTTTAAAAATTTTTAGGAGCTGTTAACATCCCACTGTGCAAGATGGCTCCCCAACACGCACCGCCCCCCCCCCCCCCCGGCCCCCGCCAGCCCCTCTCCTCAAATATTCTGGGACACTTGCCCTCCCTGCCTGGTCCTCCCATGCATTGCGTCAGAACTGTGGTGAGCTCAGCTTGTTTGCTTAGTTTACTATACTCATCTCTAATTCAACTTCAAATTATAGCTCAATTGTATGATTTTCTTCTCCAACATTCAGAGCACCAGATATTTCATAGCCTCCTTGCAGAAACCTCCCCTGGAACCCTCTTGCCTGTTCTAGTCAGACTGAGCCACACCACAGCTCCCTTCCACCCCACAGTTGTCCTTCTCCATCATCCTTGTCTCTCACTTGAATTGTTTTGCCTGCCTCTTATACCCATGTTTTCCCTTTCTTGATTTACTCCCTTACTTTAATGAAACATGTCTCTAGTAGCTTCCAGAGAAAGGATGTACGAGAGGTAAGTTTCTAGAAACATGTCTGAAAATGCCTTCATTTACCCACTCACTGGTTAGATATAAAATGTTAGTTGGAAACCACTTTAATTCAGAATTTCAAGGGGATTTCTCCATTGTCTTCTAACTCCAGTGCTGCTACTAAGCAGTTCAAAGCCATTTTGATTCTTGATCCTTTGTGTGTGACCTATCCCTTCCTCCTCCCCTTCCAAAAACCCACAGAGCTGCCTTTATAGGGCCTTCTTCCTGTTCTCAATGTTCTGAACCTTTAGAACTCTACTTTGGTAAACAGCTCATCAATTCAGCTGACCACTCCATGGGTTCTATCAATTTCTGCCGTATCCTTCATTTCTGGGAAATTGTCTTAATGATTTTGTTTTCTTAAGGGGTTGTTGTTGTTGTTTTTCCTGTTGTTTCTGGAATTCCATTTGTTCAGTGTTGAACCTCCTGGTCTGGTCCTTTGATTTTTCTGTCTCCTATATTTTCTATCTCTGTCATTGTCTTGCTTTGTCTTTCTGTCTCTGTCTATCTCTGTCAACCAAACAACTGATTCCCTTCTGCGTATTATTTGAGAAGCACTGCACCATGTGGTCCACCTGATTCTTTCTTCGCTTGTTTTAACATTACATTTGCTACTTTTGCATCTTTTAGTGCTGTTATCAACCTGAAGGCCTAACTTCTTGCTTCCTGAAATAGTCAATTTTATTTATTTCCATTGATGTCAGTTTAGTTGATCTCCATTCAGTCCCTTTGTTGCAACAGCCTAAAAGATGTGTTTAAAATTCTTCTTGCACATCCATGTATTTTAAGAATCACTGTCTGTCTCATGCCCACTAAGTTCTCTGCTCATTGTTTATATCAACATTCAGGAGTCGTCCTTCCTCTTTCATGAAGCCTTGCTTTCTTGCATTAGGCTTTCTTGCAAATGCGTCAGTTCCCCTAACTCCATTTTTTTCAGATTTGTTTTCCAAATACTTTGTGCTTTTGTTCAGATAAAAGGTGCTCACCGTGGTCTTTGCGAGTGAACCTCATGCTGTCCTTTGTTGGCTGTGTAAACTGCATCTTTATTTTAGAATTCAGCTAGCTATTTTTTCCCCTGACAACCCTTTTTTCTTCTATATGTGTCAGTTATGTTTCATAATGTTAATGAATCACAGCATATGATGCAATCCTTTGAGACAATATTTAGGGGGGGAATGGATGAGAACATCAGTTTGTTCCAGTTCCACACAACTTTTTACCTTTATCATTTGCCCATGTAAAGCTACCATCCATTTTTAGATATACTTATTTTTGTTACCAGCAATCCCCTGCAATGCATTTACATTTACATATATACTTTTCATTCCAGGCAACCAAAAACATTTTTTTAAAAAAGGTAAGACTTTGTCTAATCTGCTTTCTAATTGAAATCACCTGCTTCATATTATTTATAAGTAAAATTAAACTCATGTTGGAATCAAGAAATCATTTGGTAATCAAAGTTGAAAAAGGTTCAAAATGAAGCCATTGCCTTTTTCTCAGTGGATTTTGTTTAGGTAGCTGGAAACACAGCCTCAGTAGGGCTTGTATTTCAGAGCTCTCTGGATAAATGCTGTGAGCAACAGGAAGTCTGCTTCTGCCCTTAATATCTCTAGGGTGTGCGGTATTTATGCTTCCTGGTATATGTTCACCTTTCCTCTTCCTTATAGTGCTTATCTTCTAGTTCACAAAATTGTATTTATTTGCAGTTTACTTATTTGAAGGAATCTGGGCATATTTAAATAATAGCTTAGTCAATACATACTGACATTTCTTACTTTGAAAGGCAATTTCCTTGTGGCAGAAACTGGATGTCAACTTATTCTCAATTAACCCAGTATATTTTAGACTATATGGCCACATAGCTTCCTTCAGGATCCCCTAACTGATGAGATTTTCCTTTGATCAAGGGCATCTTTCTCTCCAGGTTTTGCCAATACTTCGTTTTAACTCCTGTTTTCCTGTTGCAGCATTGCAGCTAAAAAAAGTCACTCGTGCTAAAAATTTTGATGACTGCAAGACTGATGCTTACATAGTTTTCAGGTTCATTTGGTGTTTAACACAGCCAGACACATGTGTCCAAGGAAGCGCATGTTTAATCAACTGCCTAATCGACACCATTCTTCATTTTTTGTCTGCAGCAACTTTTCAGACCTTAAGCAATGAGATGACCAGTATACTTTTAAGAGTTTCTAGAGTGTGGCTTTGAAACACTAATTAAGATTTGATAGACTTCCTTCTCTAGAGTAATTTAACTTCCCTTACACAGAAGAAAGAAGATATTGTAAACCTATGAAATTTTTAGAATTAAGGTCCTAAAGAAAGAAAACCCATGCTTCTCATTGTTTATCAAGGCCTATCAGCATTGTCTGTAGCCATTCATTGCATCATTTGTTTAACAAATATTTTAAAAGCAAAGTACTGTGCTGGATGTACATATATTCAATGTATATACTTTTAAACTTGGTTTCTTTTTCTTTTTTAGCACCTAGCCCAATTTCTAAAACTTAGTTTCTTAATTTGGTAGATAATATCTGTTTGAAAAAGGAACTTTTTAATTTGCATTTCCCTGTACGAAATAGACACCTACCCCATTCTGTTTTAGAGTTAGAGATGTTGGCACTTGAGAAGTTTTCTCCCTGCCTCCCTCTTCCCTGACATATTCAGGCCTCAGTCATTGTCTCCAGTGAAGAGGATCATTGGTGCAAATAATTCAAATCCCCAGCTCATCTTCTTCATGGGGTGGGGTCACGGGCCCATCGCTTGGGGCCACAGTCCTCATCACACCTAGGGCTTGACCCTGGCTCCCCCAAGGGACACAGGGCAGTCCCTGGACACTCAGGAAGAGCTCCCAAGGCAGGAGGGTAATCTCCAAGGCAAACAGTCTCACAGGAGCATCAGGCACCCCTCGTCCAGAGAACAAAACACAGTCAGCAGGTCATCCCTCCTGGTGTCTCAAAAGCTTACCCTCTTGCCCTGAATTCAGAGACTCAGTATTATTCAGACAACTCGTCCAAGGCCAGCTGAATTTTAACCAAAGGAGATTTGCCCTCACTACACAAACTACCTTAGGTGAGATATTAAAGGCATAGCTCATTCTGTTCAGCCACGGCTGGACAGGCACACGATAGAGTCATTCAGTGTTCCCGATGCATCCAGTTCTGGAGTTCCCCTGAAAGGGAGACTTTGTGGTGCCATCAAATAATGTACAACTTCTCCTCGATGGCCGAGCCTTTTAGGTCCTGATTCTTTGAATTTGAATTCAAGTGCATTATAGCCTAGAGGTACCACACAGCAAGATTCTCATTTGACAGCCTGTGTCAGACAAATTGGTCATTTGGAGCAGTCATTGTATCTCCAAATGCTAGGAATCTGAAGGTTTATACAGTGAAGGAAGGAACCATGGGCTTAAAAACAAAGAAGATAATACATCTTTTTTGTTTTCCAAATGGCACTTTTGAGAATCAGAGCATCTAAAATGTATCTTAAAACAAGATTTGGAAAAGAACCAATTTACCTGACATGCGTTAGATTTTCAGTTTATTTTTAAATGTGATTTTCCATTTTGAAACATGTTTACTCTTCTTTGTTTTAACACAATTATTTAAATAAAGGGTCTGCTGGCATCTGATATGAGGAGATTTGGAAAAAAGCCATTTCAAATTCTTGCTTGTACTTTCCTTTGAAGGAGAAAACATTAAACACTTCCACATTTTAAGCCCATGTGTTTCCAAACATCTAAAAGAGGGGAAAATTAACATATTTGCCTATCAATTCCCTGAGGACAAAGTTATATAGATAGTGTCAACTCTGGATGGTCCCCAACTTCATGGTTTTCCCTAAGATTTTTCAACTTTACGATGGTGTAAAAGCGATACACGTTTAGTAGAAGCCATACTTTGTCCATACAGCCATTCTGTTTTTCACTTTTAGTGTAGTATTCAATAAATTACATAAGATGTTCAACACTAACTAGACTTTTTGTTAGATGATTTTGCCCAATTGTAGGCTAATGTAAGTGTTCTGAGCACATTTAAAGGTGGACTAGGCTAAGCTGTGATGCTTGGTAGGTTAGGTGTATTAAATGCATTTTCAACTTAACGGTATTTTCAGCTGGCTGTGGGTTAATTGGGATCCTATCATAAGTGGAGGAGCATCTGTGCAGTATGTACTCACTAAGAACAGATACTCCTTCACTTATGATGGGCTCACAGTAAACCTATCACCAGTACATACTGTGTTTACTAAGGTCCATACCATACAGATGCTCCTCCACTTATGTTGGGATCCCAATAACCTTATCAGCAGTACATACTGTACTTACTAAGGTACATACCATACAGATGCTCTTCCACTTATGATGGGATCACAGTAAACCCATCAACAGTAAATACTGTGTTTACTAAGGTTCTCTAAAATGGACCCCATCCTAAGCATTTTGCAGACAATAGCTCCTTTAATCTTCTAATCCTAAAAAGAAAATACTATAGTCAGACAAGGAGGAAACTGAGGTGCAGAGGAGTTAAGGGGCTTACTTCAAACCACAGTGCTTTGATGTCTTTGTGCCCAGCATGGTAGCTGCATAGGACTGAGTGCCTAGGGTGCCAGCTCATGGGGCTACATTAGAGCTCAAACAGCCATAGTGTGCCTCTACGGCTCTCCTAGGCTTCTCCCAGTGCTGAAGAAGTTGAGTCCTAATGCATCTATATTGAGCTTGTTGCCAAACATTTATGTAGATTCAAACATATCAACAGGTCAAAGATCCATAGTGAGTACTGGGAACTGGGCTCCTTCCCCAGCACCCTCCCACTTTCTGCTTCAACCAAGTGAGGCTGAGTGGCACCCGTCAGATTGTGTGGAAGCTCTTTGCCTCCTTCCTTACGTGTCCTCACTTCTGTTACACAGGAGTAGGATAAACTCAATTCTTCTCTTCCCACCCCGCTCCACCCCATGGTTTTGACCTCTGCTCTGGAGAAAAGCAGGTTTTGGTTTTTCTAATGTGGCTTGTCTATTTGTGAGGTTTCCTCGGAAGCTTGCTGCCAGGCTGGGTCATCATCATCATTGAAACTACTTAATACCCTGAGCAAGGACGTCACCCTGTAAAAATTGAGTATCACATGGACTTTAAATGCACATTTCTTATAAAAGTTTTAAAGCTTGCTGGATTTTATTAGAATATGTGAACCAGACTGAGTATATTAAATTTATGAATCCAGTTGATGCAGTACCATAATAATTCAATATAATATGCTTATGTCATTAAACTCATAAAGAAGATTCTCTGAATAGCTGTAATGAATAGTTCTGATTCTGTAATCACAGACTAACATTTTCACCCTGATGAATTTTAACTTGGAGCTCTCAGACTTCTCTATAACATCAAGAAATAAATGCCATATTTCAAGTATTTACTTTAAAACTCAGTATAGCAAAAGTAACTCATAGGAAAGAAATACCTGCTAAGAAGAATTATTCATTAGAAATACTAAAAGAATTGGGAGATTGGCATGAAGTAGAATTGGACTTTATGACTAGTCATAAATTACAAATAGAAACCAAAGAATCTTTTTTTCATTCTGCTTTGAATAATTTCATTTATTCTCTCATATTTTACCTTATTCCTAAACCCATATATTTTGGTTATCTATCATTGTATAATGAACTGCCCTAAAACTTGGCACCTTAAAAACAACCACCATTTTGTTGCTTATGATTATTTGGTTCTGGAAAATTTGGGCAGGGCTCAGCTGGATGGGTTATATACTCCAGGTGGTATCAGGTCGTGCCATTTATGGGCCTGCATTTTGATCATGGCTCCACTAAGGATGAGACTCAGCTGGGGCACTCAAGTCACCCATGGCGTTAGTGCCAGTGCATTCTATTGGCTAAACCCCACCTAGGTTTAATGAAGAGAGCCACACAGGGTATGCATCCCAGGAAGCGTGATGTGATTCATTGGGGCCACCAGCACAGCAAATATCACACATACCACTGTCCCAGCTAGCTGCCTGTTCATGACCATCTTCACCTCTGCTTGACCTTGTACTGGTTAGTTGGAAGTTTGTATTGGACAGAAATGGATTCCACTTTTAGACTAAGGTTATTTTTAAATGACTCTGGGAATTCTGGGTATTAGCAATCTCAATTGTGATATGATTCTGCCCAGAGAGATGAATAAGTATGGGAGAAAGATGACTGGATGTTTAAGGATGCTGGAATTCTAATCCAACCTCTCTCAGCTGTAGTTCCTTCTTTATTGAAGGATCAAAGAATCTAGCTAAGTTTCCTCAGCTGCAACAACATTGCTGATTTTATGAGAATTAGAGAAAGGACTAGGTTACCTTTCAAAGATTTTTTTCAGACTCTGGAGTAGTCAGACAGAAATGTTGGGTGCCTACTCTCCAATATGGCTGGAGGGAGTATAAATTGGCACAGTGCCTGTGGAAAACAATTTGGCAATGTCTATCAAAATTAAAAAGGCACATACCCTTTGACCCAGCAATTCCATTTTAGGAATTTTACCCTACGGGTAAAGTGATACACTTGCTTATATGTAAGATTGTTTATTACAGTGCTATTTGTAGTAATCTTCATTCTTCATTATTTCATTCAACAAATATTTACTGAGTACCTAGTGTGTACGAGACACTGTGTTAAGTTCTGGGGATACATCCTTTGACTAAAGTAGTGAAAAATTATCTACCATGTATAGCTTAAATACTTGCGGGACTGCAAAAGATTAGAACAGCCTACATGTTCATTAGTAATGAGCTAGTACAACCAATTTCGGAATGAGAAACTGTGTACTTCTTCTTTATTATAAGTTGTTAAGTGAACAAAGTGAGGTGCAGAAGAGTATGTTGCTTATGTACCTGCTTGTGTAAGTTGAAATGGAGGCATCTGTGTTTGTGGGATTTGGGGGTTGGTTGGTTTGTTTTTTTGAGACAGGGTCTCACTCTCACCCAGACTGGAGTGCAGTGGCGCGATCATGGCTCAACTGCCGCCTCAACCTACTGGACTCAGGTGATCCTCCCACCTCAGGCTTCCAAGCAGCTGGGACTGCAGGTGCACCACCACACCTGGTTAATATTTTCGTATTTTTTGTAGAGGCAGGATTTTGCCATGTTGCCCAGGCTGGTCTGAAACTCCTGGTCTCAAGCTATCCACCTGCCTCAGCCTCCCAAAGTGCTGAGATTAGAGATGTGAGCCACTGCACCTGGCTGAGTATCTATACTTGTTTATGTAGGCATGAAAATGTATGCCTACATACTTTGTTTGTACATTTTGTACAAAAATGTACTTGTTTATGTAGGCATAAAAATGCCATAGAAAGATACACAAAAAAAACTAATAATAAATTTTTTTGGATGCACTGGAGATTTGGGAAGACACAAGTGAATTGGAAGGGATTCTTTTCACTTTAGCAAAGACATGTACACATGCACGTACAAACAATGAAAAGTTCTCTTTCAACTTATAAATATCTGTGTGTGTATGACATTTTCAGTCAGTAAAGTATTACATATTTTAAAAATAAATTTTAAAAACAGGAATATTAATGCATCCTCTGTGCTCAGAACTCACATTTGAAGGCATGGTTACTCCAGAATGTTAGTGTAGATCTGTGCTATCCGGTACAGTAGCCACCAGCCACATGTTGCTATTTAATTTTAAAGTAAGATTAAGATTAAGGTAAAATTAAGGTAAAATTTTAAAAATTTAGTTTCTCAGTCTCACTAGCCACATTTTAAGTGCTCAGTAGCCACATGGCTAGTATAACGGACAGCACAGATAACAGACACTTCCATCCTCTCAGAAAGCTCCAGAAGATGATGCTGCTCTGGGATGCTTCGTACTGGACACACCTTGAGCCTGTGGGTGTGCGTGCGGGAGGTGGGAGGGCATGTGCTCACCCTGTGAGTCTCAGGCCTGGGCCGTGGGTGTTCCTGGCCAGGGTGCATGCGTGGGCTCTCTTGAGTTGGTGTGTTCTCTGCCAGGTGGCATCTACTGTGCTGTGGCCTGTCTTTCTGCCATATGTTTTATATTGTGGGTTACAGTTTAGACCAGGGATTGGCAAACTACAGTTCTGTAGTAGGGAGAATTCTAAGAATGGCTCCCTGGTGCCATTGTAATCCTCCCCTCTTTGAACTCGTGAGGAAGTGTGATTGTGCTGCACGACATAGCGAAAGGGAGAGTATCCCTGTGTGCTTAAGTTAATCATGCCAGCCCCATAAAAGCAGAGTTTTTTCTGCCTGGTAACAGAAGAGGAAGCAGAGATTTGAAGTGTACTGTGAAAAAGAGAGAGTAAAAGTAAAAATTGTTTCATTTGGGATAATATGCAAGAAATAGGATTGCAATCCGGGACATACATACAGACCAGGGTGGCCTCTGGCAATGTCCAGGAGAAAAAGTAAAAGATTAAGGCTTACTGGGGAAGGAGAAGGTTTTGCAAGTTTGTTTTGAAAGAAAACTTATGGTGCTGATGGCAGCTTGCAAGGGCTGGCAAGTTCTGAGTGGCAAGTGTCAGTAGTTGCCAGATAGGACCTGTAATCTTGGAGGTACAGTTAGGTCCTTACAGTTTTAGATTGGCTTGCAAAACAGTGTGTCTGGCAGGTGTTCCTGTGCAATCAGCTCTCTGTTCTTGTGCCAGTGGCTGTCCTGGTGTGACTCATGTCTTGTGATAGTTCCCGTGATCAGGCAGATCAAGCATGCGAGCCCTCTCTTCATGGCCTTCCCCAGCTCCACTTGCCAGGGTTTGACACAAATTACTCTATTTGGAATCTTACAACTTTTGCAGAAGCATGAGGGGAATCTGATGGCTGGCTTCAAATGTGGAGGAGGCTGGCTGCCACTGAATGTGGGTGGTCTTCAGGAGCTGAGAACAGCCCCTTGCTGACAGTCAGCAAGGGAACCTCAGGCAGGACCCCAGTCCTGTGATTACAGAATGCTGTATTTGGCCAACCTGAAGGAGTTTGAAAGTGGTTCTTCTCCAGGACTTCCAGATAGGAGCCCAGCCTTTTAACACCTTCATTTCAACCCAGGAGACCATAAGCAGAGGCTAGCTGCACTGTGGCAGGACTTCTGACCCACAGAACCATGAGCTAATGAATAGGTGTTGCTTCCAGCCGCTATGTTTGTGGTAATTTGTTGTACAGCTATAGAAAACTGATATAGGCCCTCAGGTCACATCCACCTTGCTGCCTGTTTTCATACTGTCTGCGAGCATGGCCTGGATATGCTAGACCTGTGATCCATGGAGACCCGGTGGGCTCACTGCCTGTTTTCCCAGCACTCGGCTGGCAGCCGGGGCTCGCTGCTCCACAGGGCCTGTGCTGGTCACCGACTACACACTGGGGACTTGTTGGCAACTGCCAGTCACCAAGCAGTGGAGTCTCAGTCTGGGAAGTTGTCTTGCCTCTGGTCAGCTGCCCCAGTTGAGATGGCCGGGCTCTGTGCAAAGAGAGAGGCACACTGGGATTGGCACCACCAGGCAGAGAGTGAAAATGACCATGACAGTGGCCTGCCTGCCCAGCACTGGGTGCGAAATGCGCCTTCCACCCTGGGTAGCCCACCCCAGGAAATCAGGATGGGATGGAGCCGGAAGTTTCTCTCTTATTACATAAACACCTACATAATATCCTTAATTTCACCTTTTTGCCTACAAAGCCCGAAGTATACCATCCATCCTTCTATAGAAAAAGCTTGCCCTGCCCCGAGTTAGACTGACAAAGGCTGGGAAAAGGTATGCAAGTGTCAGCACACCAAACTTGCTGCAATTAACACAATGAAAGTCTCACGCTGGAGGTTCCAGTGACGTTTTATGGTGGTTTCAAGTACCTTCGGGCAAGTGGTAGACTAAGTAGAAGTTGGGGATTAGCAGGCATTTGGAGACTCGTGAAAGTCCTCTGGTGTCATAAGCATCACTTGATCCACAATTATGTATGGCAGCTGGAAGAGACTTCCTGAAGGCCTGGCAGGACTTCACCATACAGAAGAGGTACCACCGCCAGCACACAGTGCCACCACCCAACTGCATAGGGCCCCCAGCATGAGGACTGGCAGAGCCCAGGTCCGGGAGCAGTCCTGTTCCCAGGAGTCTGTCCTATCTGCTGAGTGCTCTGTGCCTGTTGCCCGGTCCAGTCATGCCAGACAATTGGTGATGCCCCAAAGCCCTGCCTCCCAGCTGCTAGACTTGGTACGTGCTTCCTGCTCTGCCCAGAACAGGCTTCCTCCAGTATCTTCCTCCAATGACTTCACCTGCTTGATTCTCATTACCCTATGGGGCTTGGCATAAAAGTAACCAATTCCCAAGACTAGGCATGCAGCCTTTCCTTTCCCTTGGGGTCCCAAATCACCTCATCACAGTTCTCTCATAGTCATATTTTAATTGTAATTACTGCTTTACCTATTTGTCTCCCAGGCAGGCAGGACTGTGTTACTTGGCACAAGAACTGAGTAGTATTTGCTATTGAATGCCCAGCACCGCAGGGCACAGTGACTCATGCCTGTAATCCCAGCACTTTGGGAGGCTGAGGCAGGCGTGTCACCTGAGGTCAGAAGTTGGAGACCAGCCTGACCAACATGGTGAAACCCCATCTCTACTCAAAAATACAAAAATTAGCCAGGCATGGTGGTACATGCCTGCAGTCTCAGCTACTTAGGAGACTGAGGCAGGAGAATCGCTTGAACCTAGGAGGAGGAGGTTGCAGTGAGCTGAGATCATGCCACTGCACTCCAGCCTGGGCAACAGAGTGAGAATCTGTCTCAAAAAAAAAAAGAAAAGAATGCCCAGCACCTAGCCCAACACTGGTGTGTAGAAAGCTCTCAGCAAGTACTTGTTGGTTGCATGAATGAAGTCTGAAGAGAAGGGCGTCAATACAGAACACACCTTGAGCCAGTCCTTGGAAGATAAGAAGGATCTAGATGGTGGAAGCAAAGCACCCATGGGAACAAGGAGAGACTCTGAGCAGTGGAGGATGGTGCCAGCCAGCATGTGCCTGTGAGGGGAGGAGGGGAGGCACCGAGTCTGTTTCATTCCGCTCGATGCCCAGGCCTGGCTTACTGCTTCTTGGAGAACACGTGTGCAGTGACTGCGCTGGATGGATGAGTTACCCGAACCAAGCTGTCCTGATTTCCTTGAAGTGTAGAGCACATTTGGGAGCATGTTGGGAAGGGAACCCAGCCTGTTTGACCCAGTGTAGCCAAACTTTAGGATTCCTAAAAAGCCAACAAGAGGTATTTAGACTTAAATTTATGGGAGTTTAGAATTGGCAATACTTGACTGGATGGATCATATTGACCACACTGGGTCAATTCATGATACATGGCCGGGGTGACCACAACTCTTTCAGGACTAAAAACATCCCTGGGTAGCTCCATTCAGGTCTGATCCATCTTCAGGGCCCATCAGTGGACGATGAATTTTCCAAGTGCTGCGAGTTAAATGAGACCTCTAAGTCTTACTAGACTGATACTTGTCTTTAAGCTGCCACCGTGGTTAATGACTTCTGAGAATGAGGAATGCCATTGAACTCCTTCCCTGTTAATATGTCACTATGGAAAGGTGGATAAAACTCCATTACCTTTTTAAAGAACATTTCAATTTTAATAATTTCAATAACTTTAAATTAAATTATAGATTTATGTTAAAATTTTGTAAAATAAAGAGGACCTCACAACAATGAGATGGCTGGAAAAATCATTAGAATGACATGGCTGGGGTGATATATTGCACATGAAATAAGCAGTAGGCTGCCGTTATAGTCATGAGCCCTATTAAAACAGAAACTTTTTAATAACATAAAATGGTCACAATTTTATCTCCTTGCTAATTAAAATAGAAGGCAGAGAGCCAACAGATAAGGAGGCTTAGGTCTTTCAAAGGCATCTGAAGGCCCAAATTCTCATTCTTGCATCTTCTACACACACACACACACACACACACACAGCAGTTGACTGAAATTCAGGGAAAATTCTGGGAGGCTGCATGAGCATAGTATGGACAGCCCCAAAGAAAGGCCATGTTACCTTTCAGGCTTACGGACTTGAACCTTGAGAATTAAATTAGGCAATAATGGCTTTTTCCTACATTTGAAGAGCTGGTTACTTTGTCAACCTCTTATGACCTGTTGACCTTGGCCAAGTCACTGCCTCTTGGAATCTCAGTTACTTCATCTGTAAACAAAAGACATCCATCCATATCCATCTCCTAAGGGTGTCTTAGGGGCTCACACGAGCTCATGAACCAGAAACTTTGTACAAAGTGCCTGCAGGCCTGAATCCAGATTCAAGGCCCTGTGCGTTCTGCTTCACATCCTGCTGTTCCTCACCCAGATCCCTGCACAGGCTGGCCTTGGCCTTGCTCTCTTGTTCAGACTGTTCGCTGAACTTGGACACCACCCCTCTTTCCCTCCATCCCCTGGTCTAAAATCGTCCTTTCTTTCAAGGTCCCAGACCGAAAAGGGAATGGGTGTAAGAGAGTGGGGAAGCCACACCAGGCAACGCCCTGCTGACTTCACAGGTTTTTGCCAGGATGGAAATCCATGCTTAGTTCCTCTCAGCAGATTAGCATTTCAGCCAGAAGATTTAGAGTTCAAAAGAAAAACCCAAAAAGCTGCCTAAAGGCCAGATTTTGCCCACTTTTTTCCAGTAACTTCAAAACATGTTCCTTTCAGGCAGAGCTCAGACTGAAATTGTAGTGTAGGTCACACATGAATCATAGTAAGATAATGACCTTCTTCAAGAATGTCTAAATGGAATAGCATGTAGCAGCACATTATATTTTCCTTTTGTTTTTTTCCTGATGCATAAACTAATTGAGGTGCCATGCTAAAGCTCTAATGTAATGAACTAAATTCTTGCTGAATTACTCTGTATTGCTGTAGGGAGTTCATTTTGCCTTTCAGAACTTACTAACACAGCCAGTAGACCATATTAGCCTGTGTTTGGGTTCAAAAGATTGATAATATTTAGTGGTTGTGTTTTGAAATGGTATTGGAAATTTAAAGATTGGGCTCTGTGTAGATCAGGGTCTGGGGCAGGAGCCTTCCAGCTTCAGGCCTAGCTATGGATGGACCACTGGGATATTCTGACCTATCTGAAATGTGATTCTCCAGAGCCTCCTAGGATCGACCTCTTCCTAAGAGAAGAGCGTGATAGACAGATGCCTCCATCTGACCATAGACTAGCCCTAGAGGAGCTTGACTGTGGTCTACAAGGAAGGTTTCTTCTGATTCCTGACCCTTGTCCGCCCCCTGCCAGCTCTGTGAGATTATTGTTAGTTAACTTGATGGTAAACAGTAGAAAATGACTGTCACCACATTAAACAGAAGGAATCATTCACTCCTAGCCTTAGGAATGGGCAGAGACCAAAGGCTGTCCTGAACCTGCCCAGCTTTCCTGAATCTCTCAAACTCTTGAAAATGTTCCGTAACAGCAGCTACACAATCTGGAAGAAGTGTGCCCCAAAGGACCCTTGTTTCCAGGAGACTCCAAGTGCTAGTAGCTTGATTAGCTCTTTGGCTGTAAGGTGTCCACCCAGAATATCATGGGAAAAGCTTATCTGTCCTATACCTTAACTCAACCAGTGAACCTATTCCCAGAGAGGGGAAAGGTGTTTCTTCAGAAGGGGACTGGGGTGCTGTTTGGGAAGGGAAATGGATACAGGGCAGTCAGAGAATGGCCAGTGTCCACCAAGGCACTGTAAGGGAGATATCGAAGCATTCCCTGAGCTGCCTTGGCTCCCTGTAGAAGAGCGTGAGCCTTGGAGGGAAAGAGGACCTTCCCCGTGTTTGTAAGAAACTTTTAACTCGGAAGAACCAGTGCCCGCTGGTCCCCACGAAAGCACCGTCAGGCCTGGGAAAGGCAGTGCATCTGACCCAAGCAGCTAAGAGGCCCGATGTAGACAGACTTGCCCGGTGAGAGCGTGCGGCTCAGCAGAGGGGACCTGACTGGGAAGCGAGGGATGGCGGGTGCTGTGGGTAGCAGCCAGGAGCCTGAGTCTAGAGTGTCTCTTGTATCAGCACACCCTCCATCCTTCTGCTCATGTCTTCTGGCCTCCGCTTTAAAAGCTCATAGGCCTGTACAGGATTTCGTGTTTGTTTTGGGGGGATTTTAAACATCATGTGCCAGGGTCACACTTACTTTGGAACAGACCCATGGGGGTCCACGTCTCCCAGTTAGCTGTACCCCCTGCTCACCGCCCCTGAGCAACAAAATATGCCCAAAACCTGTAGAAGAAAGGCAGTTCATGAAATCAAGGCACTCTGTGTCAGCACTGAAATATGTCGTAAAGATTAGCCATCTAAATTTGATTTTCTGAAAGTATGGGTAAGTATTGGTCCAAGTCACAAAAAGTAAATAACCTAGATAGATATCCGATATATTTCTTATTATTCTTAAATTCTTTTTGCCAGCTTGGTAAACAAATAAATCACGGGTACGCGTCTCCAGCGTTGTCATGCTGGTTTGGTTTCCTTTTTATTTCCATCTCTTTTGTCTTCCCCTCCATCCCAGCCCTGTTTCTCTTGTCCTCCCCTAGAGAGCCCCCTCTGTCTCTCTGTGGCCCCCTTTCTCTCTCGGCCTCTTCTCTTTCCTGTGATCGCTCACTGTCAGACAGACCCTCTCCTAGGCCCCCTCTGGCTCCGCCATCCCATCTCATTTCCGATTTGCAATCGTATTGAAAGAGGATTTGGTTTAATCTGACTTTCCTCCTCCAACTATCCAAGTCAGGGCCATCATGTCGTGCAACCCTAGGAGGTGCTTTTGCTGTTCTCAGTGGCCCTGACACAGGGCATCTGACAAAGCAAAGACTCAGGTGTGTCGCTGTCCACCACGTGAGCAAGAGCTGCAGGCCTTCTGTGGTCCCTGATGTGCTAGAGGTTTAAATATGCCTGCTTTTATTTCTTTTTATAATGGAGAAAATGTCCTGTGAAAGTCAGAAACAGATTGGATACTGGATTTCACAAATCTTTTTCCCCACTTTGCCCTTCGGACCTGGATAAGTCACTTAAACTCCTAATATCCTTCAGTTTTCGCAATACTGTTTTATAAAGCGTGCTGTCCTGGGGAGATGCAGCTTGACACCTGGACTTACTTTTCACATCCTGGGAGGGCAAGGGTGACTTTGGGGTCAACGACAAGGGATAGCTTCGACAGGGAGATTTTAATTTTCTCCCTTCAGCCACAGATGCTGTGGAAAACATTATGAGCATAGGCATTAAAAATTACTAATATGAATGTGTGTTAGGTAAGTATGTATATTTTAAATATTTTTTTATATATATATATATAAAATAGCAGAGTTTGAGTACATTGGCTAAGCTTAGATTTTAGTGTAAATCTCTACGGGAAAGTTCTTTATTGGAAGGATAGTGGTAAACTTGACTCATCAGACACCAGTAATATTGGGAAGGAGATTTCATTAGTGAAGAAGAGTTCAGACTAAAGGACCAAAGCGGTGACCAACGCTTATTCCTGTGTTAAAGCCAGTCGGTGGTTTTGTTCAGATGTGAAATACTGCACAGTGCTGGTACTGAACAAACCACAGCTATGTGCACAGCATGGCCGCATCTCACAGACATGGCATGAGGCCATGGAAGCCAGACACTAAAGAGTATATCCCAAATGATTCCACTCATATGAAGTTCAAAAACTGGCAAATTGAATCTATGGTGCTAGAAATCAGAATAGCAGCTGCCCTTGAGGGAAGGCTTGTACCAGAGGAGGGAGTATGAGGAGGGCTGCCTGGGGCCTGGAAGGGTTGTATAATTTATATCTAGATGCTGATGGCACAGCTATATTAACTTTGTGAAACTGTATTCAACTGTACACTTGTGGTGTGTGGTTTTCTGTGCATATACTTTAATTCAAAAAAAGATAACTCATTAAAATCAGCAAGGTTTCTTCTCAGCACATTTCCTAAGCTTGGCAGTATTCCAGGGATGATAGGGGGCTTCAGAGAAGAATGAGACACTGACTGTGACCTTAAGAACTTTCTAGAATTTTGGTTCTGACTTGTGTCGCCAGCCGTAGCCCCAGTCCCTTGGTTTTTTCATTTGCCAGAATTTGTTCAGCACATTTTAAGCATGTGGCTCTGGACATGGCCAACAAAGGTCATGCCTCATCTTAACAGACTTTAGAGCACTTTGAGGTCGCTGCAAAGAACACTTCCTAATCTAATCATTTCTTTGCGCCAAGGAAGCAGGCTGTTATAAAGAAGCGAAAGCTGCCTAATTCTCCTTAGGCAGAAATTTGTTTTGCAAAGAGAAAACTCTTCTGTAATGTTTAGAATTAGTCAAATCAGATCACTCTATCTGGAGTTTTTATCAAACTACGCTAATGAGTTTATTTAAAGAAAAAGACATTACCTGGCAGTTGTATTGTTCTCTTCTTATGGTGGTGCTCTGGAAGGGAGGGTGTCTCAAATACTTTCTCTTTGCCTTTCATTTATATTTTTAACTTTCACTTCTCTTCTTATTATACCCTTTAGGCTTTATTGGCCCTTTAAAGGGACCCTACTTTGTGCACTAATTATGACAAATGCTGATAAAACATCTGCTCCCAGATTTCAATTGCCTTCCCCGTCTGTCAGAGTTCATCCTGAAGGCAACTTTGTTGTAAACATCAGCCTGCCTGTTAATGCAGCCTGTGGGAGACCTGAAGCCAGAGCCCACAGGAGCTACCTGAGATGAGGCCTGTGCAGCGAGCCTTGCTCTATCCATGCATTAAACTGTGAAAGAGTAGCGGCTCCACGCACAAGTCAGCAAGCTCTGCATCTCCCGTTTTCCAAATCATCTCCCCCTTGACCTTCCCAAAGCAATCAGTTGTGCACGTGCATTTCATCACGAGCATTGGCTGGTTGAATGTAGTCTACAGTATATACTGCTGACCCTGTTTAACGCAATTCAAGTCCCTTTCAAGTTGATATTCTCAGGGTCCCTTCCCACAGAAAAGTGGAAGGCAAGTCTCCCTTTGCCTCTCTGATGAAAATAATTACTAAGATTAAGATCTTCATTTTTCAGCAGTTGATTTTCATAACTTCTTACCTACACCTACTTTCAGTTTCAGGATCGTTTCTTGAGAGGGTACCATGAGACTAGTAAGTCAGGGATATTGAACAAGAAAAAACCTCCGAGAATACTTGCTTTCAAGTCTTCTTTCTAGATTACTAGCCTTACTCACCTCTCCTGGCAATAGCTTCCTTCCTGGGAAACAGGTAATACCAGAAGATGTCATTCCAGGCCAGGTGTAAGGATAACATGAAGTTAGGTGCCTTAGGAAACTTTTGAAGGAGATGCAAACGTTTATCGTGATTTAATGGTGGTTTCACATGGGTCAGCACTCATTAAGTTACACGTTTTGTTTTGGTTTTTGGTTGTTTTGAGACGGAGTCTCACTCTTGGCCAGGCTGGAGTGCAGTGGCGCGATCTCAGCTCACTGCAAGCTCCGCCTCCCAGGTTCATGCCATTCTCCTGCCTCAGCCTCCCAAGTAGCTGGGACTACAGGCGCCCGCCCCCATGCCTGGCTAATTTTTTTTTTTTTTTTTTTTTTTTTTGTATTTTTAGTAGAGACAGGGTTTCAACGTGTTAGCCAGATGGTCTCAATCTCCTGACCTCGTGATCTGCCCGCCTCAGCCTCCCAAAGTGCTGGGATTATAGGCGTGAGCCACCGTGCCTGGCCCATTAAGTTATACATTTAAAGAATGTACAGTTTATCTGGCCAGGCGCGGTGGCTCACGCCTGTAATCCCAACACTTTGGGAGACCAAGGAGGGAGGATCATTTGAGGTCAGGAGTTTGAGACCAGCCTGGCCAATGTGGTGAAACCCCATCTCTACTAAAAATACAAAAAAATTAGCTGGGCGTGGTGGCACATGCCTGTTGTCCCAGCTACTCAGGAGGCTGAGACAGGAGAATTGCTTGAACCCAGGACACAGAGGTCGCCTGAGTGAGCTGAGATTGCGCCACTGCACTCCAGCCTGGGAGACAGAGCGAGACTCCATCTAAGAAAAAAAAAAAAAAAAAATGTACAATTTACCATGCATCAGTTTTACTTCCATTAAGTGTAAAACATTGGATATTAGAAGATTTTTAGAAACTCAGTTATTTTACAAGTGTTGTTGTTAGTAGTCCTCATTAATATTTTCAAGGAGAATTAACAAATTCTCCTCGAGTAGCATGTCTTCTTTCAGAAGGAAATTTCAGATTTGCAATTCATAAAGGTAGCTAAATTCCACTTCCTCTTCTCAACTGTGGCATGGTCAACATTTCAGCCAGGTAATTCTT
This sequence comes from Macaca thibetana thibetana, assembly GCF_024542745.1. NCBI lineage: Eukaryota > Metazoa > Chordata > Mammalia > Primates > Cercopithecidae > Macaca > Macaca thibetana. The sequence goes on along the minus strand of NC_065587.1, from coordinate 84,985,885 downwards.
TGTCAGAGGGACTGTGTGTGCATTGGCAGATGTTAGCAGCATCCCTGGCCAGCATCCACTAGGGGCACTGCCTGTGCACCCCCATGTGACACTCAAAACTGCCACCAAACACTGCTGAATACCCTATGGGGCAGAACTGCCCCTTGTTGGGAACTACTGCTCCAGGCTTAGGCCATGTTGCTTCGACAGATTTTTTGTTGTTGTTGCTCAGAGTCCAGAATTATTATGTTTAATTCCTAAGATTGTGCCAGGGTTGTTTGGGTTTTTTAAGCACACTGAGACCATAATAAAGGTTTGGGTCTAACCCCTTCCCTCCAGCCCATTTTCTGTTATAGATGAGATATACCTGGCCTCAAATATATTAACTATTCTTGTGTGCCCTCTTTTCCTTTAACACATCCCTCCAGCTCCCACGTCTGATTTTATCCCCAGTTCCCAGAGCCTAGTCTCACACATGCTTTGCTTTCTCAGTGCCAAAAAAGGCAGATAATGTTGCAACAAACACGTGCAGTAGGGGTCTGGAGCAATTAATCTTAGTAAGGATTCCTTTTTGTTGACAATTATAGGATGTGCAAAAAGATCTGTAAATATCATTGCTTGGAACTGACCCTCTTGTCCCCAGTATTTCTTTCCCTTTATTTTATAAGAAGAGTTCGAAACAGATACTGACTGCAATTTTAAAATACCAGTAAGCAGCATCTTTAACCTTGTACAGATGGCCGGCCCTTTTTTTTTTTTTTTTTTTTTTTAATCGTCTTTCTATTTAATGAGTAACTGGAAGGGGGGAGGAAATGACTTTTTTAAGTAAGAGATTAACTAGTGACACTGTGGCTGAGAGGCAGACCCCCTGTGCCCAGCACCCTTGACATTTCCCTGGGCATTGTCTGCCATAGACCTGAGGCAGTGCTGCCCAGAATCAGTGCTGAGCCGAAGATATTTCTCCTGTGCATATGTGTTTTGTGACTCCATCTTCTCTGGTTGGTCTGATGATAGCTGAGACAGTGGAGGACATTCCTCACGTGCTGGTTTTAATGCCAATGATAGCACTTTCCAGCTGGATGGGAACTTGTTTCTGGAAATTTCTTCTCTTCTTCTTGACACCACCCAACAATATCTTGACTGTGTTCTGATTGATTGATTGATTGATTGATTGACTGAAACAGGGTCTTGCTCTGTCACCCAGGCAGGAGTGCTGTGGCACCATCACAGCTCACTGCACCCTCTACCTCCTGGGCTCAAGTGATCCTCCCGCCTCAGTGCACCACCATGCCCAGCTAATTTCTATATTTTTTGTAGAGATGGGATTTCTCCATGTTGCCCGGACTGGTCTCAAACTTCTGAGCTCAAGCGATCCACCCACCTTGACCTCCCAATTGACCATGTTCTTAACTCTTGTCTCTTCCACAGAAATACCTCAGGGACTTTTTCAGCGTGATGCTCCAGTCCGCAACATCTCCCCTCCACATCAACAAAGTGGGGCTGACTCTCTCGAAACACACCATCTGTGAGTTTTCGCCATTCTTCAAGAAAGGAGTCTTTGACTACAGCAGCCATGGGACGGGGTAGAGCCAGGGCTGATGGAGGAACCACCAAAGCAGTGCCTTCTCGTCAAAGCGGGCTCCGATGCAGGGCAGCTCCCCCATGCGAGGATCCGGGTCTGCCTCCTCCTGCTGAAGGCAGACGTGCAGCAGCGGGCCCGGGCCACCTCATGTTTTCATACCTAGTGCCTGAGTTTGGGGATAGGATGCTCTGCCTGCTGATGTGACCCTTGCAGGCAGCCGTTACCGTTCCATTGCGGATGAACGTGGCCTTTTCCCACAGTGCTTCTTTCTCACTGAGCAGCAAAGTTCGTCCCCTGTGGCAAGATAGATGCGGCTTGGCCATCATGGGCTCCCTGAGCCAAGCCAGCCTGGGACCTCCCAAAGTGGGTGGCTTACCAGACCACCCTTAAATCACTTTCATCTGATTTCCCCTTTCACCAAAATATACTCATATTTTTAATATTCCTTCCATGTGGCTGACTATATTCCAAGAAAAGCATTTTAAATTATTTCATTGTATTTTTTTCATTTTTTTCCCTCATTTGAATCAAACTTTTATATAAAACCTAAACACTGATGTTTACACAGAATTTCATATTCTGCAAAAGGGATTTTTTGATCCAATCATGACTGTAGTCTTCCATGCTTGACAAATTGGATGTAGACAACATCACTTAAAACTTCTATAAATCCCTACAAATAGAATATTTATTTAACCTTGAATATTCAAGAATGTTCTCCCAAATCTAAATGGCTACTGTGCATTCTTGAGCTTTTTCTGCTAAGCACAAAATGAACGCAAAGCTAAATGCATATTTTTAAGTATTATTTTGTTCACATTTTTTGTTACAGAATCTACTGGATCTTTGGCTGGAAAACTAGAATTTATAGCAGTTTATTAATGATACCTTAAATTACTCAGGACTTAATGTAGCATTGCACTTCTGTGTACAGTAAAAGTGCTTTGTTTTACTAAAGAGAAAAATGTGAGTGGAAAAAAGATGTATGTGGTATATATTCAAATGTATATAATTCTATCTATAGATTTATATATGTACACATTCTGTACAATAGTTCCATCAAAATATGTTATCACACCAAATTTATTAAATGTGTTTGCTTTTTCAAAATTTAAATTGAGCTGCTATCAATATTAAATGAAGATACGGCATCCAACCCTGTAGCTCAGCTTATTTTAAGTCTGTGACATGATCATTCATACTAGTCTGTTTAAACATTGATCTAATGTGCTTGGAAAGATACATAATGTATAACTCAGCATTTGTGTTGCAGAAGATGCAGTGATAGTAATGATTGAAGTCATAAATGAATGGTTAACAGAACATGTTTGCATTCAGTCTTCTAGAGAATGCCTTCACAACGAAGTTCTCCAACCTGAAAAATATGTGTAAACAGGCAATTATCCCTATAAGGAGGAAAACTAGTACTGCACTAATTAAATATCATAGTTTAGTGTGAAAAAAAATGAGGACATTTTTGCTACAGAAGGACCTGCTTTTGTCTGCAGTTGTGATTATAGGCATAGGTTTAGGAGCAGTTACTACCAGAGAATTTCAAACTAGAGATTAAGGGATAAGAGCTGGGTAGATAATAATTAACCATAGGTCATTTATTTAAGAGGAGTCTTAAGCACTAAAGATGGTCCCTCATTTGCTGAGTAAACTAAGTGGTTTTTCTTCAAACTGACCAGATAATCCATCTCTTGGCCTTTGAGGCCAGTATTGGAGACTAGGCTTGTGGTAAGCATTTTGTTAAAATCATACAGGAGATTTGGCAAGAATAAATCGACATGTGTTTGTAAGAAGTACAGGAATCAGAAGATCTTTCTATTCTAATCCTCACGTTAAGTAATTACAGTTGAGTTGGGAGTTTGAGTACTACTAGCAAGCTCTGGCTAAAGTCAGCCATAACGTGGGAGTCGTTTTTCCTCTCTAGGCCTCAGTCTCCCCATCTGAAAATGAAGCTGTGGTTCTGAATGGTCTCTTGAGTTTCATTCTAGCCCATGGTTACAGCAGAGGAATAAACCACGTCATTCGGACTCATTTCAGTCCCTCGTGTGTGGACAGGAAGTACATACTCCAATCCGATTTAAAGGCAGCTGATTCTGAATAAAACATGAGGGAAAGTGGAAAAGCAAATGAAAAGTCACATCTAAACAAATAACAGAATTCCTTTCTGGAGTGAAGATAAGACAGATGACAGAGTTAGGATAACAAATGGAAACTCCATTGATTTGGACTAATTTAAAAGAGTAAAAGAAGATTAGCAATTGGATATTCCCAAAGTAACGCCAAGCTGACCACTTTCAGCAATTCACGTTGAAGTGCCATGAACATAAATACTTTGGCAGTCAGTTGGACAAATCTAAGGAACTTAAACAGAATTTTTTATTTAAGTAGTTTTGACATTCACTCCTAGGTCTTACTTGGATGGTTAATATGTGTACCAAATTTGTTTATATCACTGGTATTGTAACCTTCCACCCAGTTCCCACTCAGACCTTGCTATTGCTGAATTAGAAAGATTCACATTTAACTCTGTGATTAATTTTGGCATATGAATAGGGAGTAACCAGGTCATGCTGGCTTCCCCAATGACTGATATCTAGAAGATTCTATGGCTCATAATGGGGGATGCTTTGAGGATACACAGAGTATCCCACCCCAGGGCTGATTCTATTTACAATTTTATGCAGAGGGAGCTAGTTCTGCCCAATTTGGTCCCTGATCTACTCAGAGCTGTAGACAGCATACATGTCCAAGTCTGGGCAGAAGCAGCCAAAAGCTTTCACGGCTAGAGCATGCCATGGACTCAGAGGTGGAGACCGCTTTGGGGACCATCTGTGGTGCAGGGTCACGTTGGTGTTCTGGATTCAACTGTTAAAGACAAGAATTTTTTTTTTTTCTGGACACATCTCCTGCAGCACACAACCGCAAGACCCCATTTCCTCAGGCGCTCACTCAGGGATGGGGAGCCCCCCGTGCTAAGGGGATGTGGCACCTTACCGATATTCTGAGCCTACCACAAGGCTTGCCTTGTCTCCTCAAAGAGAATGTACATAGCGATTCAGGCCTGACATGCTTCAAACAGTAGCATTAGGTTTTCCAAGTACACTCTCATTTATAAATGTCTAAAATGTTGCCTTGATTAAAATGTTGCCTTGAAGTGTCATCAGTTGACAGTTGAACGTCTCTGCCTCAGGAGACCCTTCTCCTCCCATAATCTGACACACCTATAGGAGGGATTCAGATCCCATCCGACTTTATCAGAAAGGTCTTTCTTTTTCCATGTTAAATAAAAGAAGGGGAGTAGAAAAGTTAGGCAAAATAAATCCATGGCAAAATTAACTGGGGGCTGGGAGAGACAAGGACAGTGAGATGGCAAAATTAACTGCTTTAGTTTTGCTTAGCTTATCATGACAGCTGATTTAGGTTTTGGGAAAACTAATCAAAGACTAAAACTAATCTACAGAGATTCATTCTTGCAAATTAAACCTTGTGTATTCCTCCTTTCCAAAACGGCTTTTTTCACATACAAGAAGACCTGGCTATTGACTTTCTTGGTTTTTTTGTTTGTTTGGTTTTTGGTTTTGGTTTTTTTTTTTTTTTTTTTTTTCTGTTGAAACTGCTTTCACTGATGACAGTTCATTAGATGGGAAATGATTCTGTGGTACACGATTTTGAACTTTGCACACAGGGAATTATTTCCAAATTGACAAAAATTGCCCGTTATTACAAATTTCTGAAGCATCCTGTTTCAAATTGATCCTGTAGTGGTACCTTTAAGTTAGAGGGGTGATATTAGTGTTGACCAGGGCGTTACCTTCAGAATGATTATTTGGGATCCAGTAGAACCCTGTTAAACTTTATAATGGTAGAAGGAACAAAAAGGCAGTCGACTGAACTGAAGGGGTTGAGGGATGTGAGTTCATCCTTGTTACCTGCAAATAGCGCATGCGCACACTTATCATCCAGGAACTCTGGGCACCTGTCTGTGGCACATCTCCCAAGGTTACCCCATGCCTTTCTAGAAAGCTCTCTCCTGTGTGACTCTTGAAAAATTGACTAAATGCAAAACATCCTTTCTTTGACTATCCTCATTTGAAATATACTCTTGTATTTGAAAATGACATAATGAGGTTTTTTCCTAAGGATTACCTCTCCAAACACGGAATTTGAAGTTCATTGACTTGGTTTTCCCCTTCTCCATTGCCGAAAAGGCAGATTCTTCCCCATTCAGAGAGAGACAAATGGCTATGTTTGCAAAAAGATGCACAAGCCATCTTTCTCTAAGCATCGAAGAAGGGGAAGTAAAATGCAGAAAGCCCCACAAGATTAAAATACAGGAAATGATTTGGTAACATCGAGACATATCACCAGAAAGAGGGAAGCCTTTCTCCAGAAATTAAATCCGGTGGGGAAAATGTGAAAAATATAATTAAACATCACTCATCACTGCTTGAAAGCACTCAAAGTGTCCAGAATTCTTACGCACAGTTAACATTTGCAGAAGTGTTTGTGTCTTTCCAGTAGCACTTACAGTTGTGCCTGAGAGCATCTCACTGGAGAACAGCCTCGGGGTTTGCTATTCCTGTGACTCCAGCGTTAACTTCCCACTCTTGCAGAAGGAAGGAAGGAAGGCGGGCTGCGACTGCTCTGTCAAAGCTGCCAGGACTATCTCACAGAGAACAATAAGAAATACCAGTTTGTGGTAATTAAGGGTTTAGAATAAAAAATTGCACTTTGGTTGATTTCTAAACTCTGTTAGCTTTTCTCCTAAAAACAAGCTAGAAGCCAAACAAGGAGTGTGGTGGCCTGCCATCACAAATGACTTCGTGGTGTTTAAAGTTTGATTTCAGTGAATCTAATACGAAGAGTTGACCCATGGTGGGTGCAAGCCTTCAGCTGCAGAGTGATGAAAATACTGGCTGTTTATCCCTTACAAGTGAATGGGAAGGGCCATGTTTACATTTATGAAGGGTTTTCAGTGCCTTCTCCTAGAGCAACAGTCTCTCAGCGCACCTATGTGTAGTTGTTTGTTTTTAGTAAAGAATTTCCGGCCAAGGAGTGCAGCATTCCCTTGAGGGTTTGGGGCCTGGGGTGTTCCTTCAGACTTCTTATCCGAAGAGTTTGGACAAGTTGGGCATTGGAAGAGTTGTCCATGTGTGTAGCTCTGCCCAGAAGACACTGGTGCCAGCCAGGGTCTTCCACTGCACACCTCAAGCCTGCTCCCCAGCATCGGTCCTCATGAGCATATGCCGTGTGCCATTATTCCCTGCCTGCCATCCCCATGGCCCCTCTCTCACTCTGTACCCCTTGGGGACTGGGGGTTGGGAGGGACAAGGACAGTGAGATGACCAAGGTATTTGAAGTTAGCCTGAGAATGTTCATAAGGAATGGAGGACGCTTGCCCTACTTGAAGCCACCTGTGTAGATTCATGTCATGGCCACCTCCCCAGCCCCTCCTCCTGCAGTGGGAGAGGGGAAGGAACTCTGGCCGTTTGTGCGGCTCCACCGGCCACCTAGTTGAGAAGGAGCATGGCACAGAGAATGCAGAGCAAGCTGGCTGTGTCCTTCTTACTCCTTGTGAGAGAAGAGTTGGCTCCTCATCGGGGCCCTGCAATCCACCATTCAGTCAATGAACACACATTCACAAGCGTCTTCTATATCCTGGCCCAGGGCCCAGTGCCGGACACGCAGCAGTGGGCGGTGTGGGCATCATGGCCACAAGTCCTCCCTCTGGGAGCTCCCATTCCACTCGGGCTGTGGACCAATAATGGCACAACTGTATGACTGCAAATTGTGATACATGTTATGATGGAAAAGTCAAGGATGCTGAAGAGCACGTGCTAGAGAAATGCTCTAGTCTGGGAGGCTCGGGGGCAAGCGACATTTGGCCTGAGATCTAAGAGTTGAGAAGTGTGTCAGAGAGATCACCCCAGATTGAGAAAAGACCTTGAATGGCAGAAATCACCCATCCTGGCTATGACATGAAGAGAAAAACAGGAGAGCGTGGGATTGGGGAGGCAGGTAGAGGCCAGATTAAAGGGCGCCTGAAAGGTTGCTGACTAGAGTTTTGTTCCCATTAGCTACCACTGTTTCAGGATATTCCTGGGGGAGGAAAGATAAGGGCACGTGACAGCCGAGACTCAGCCTTCAAACTCGCACGTAATAGGGAGAAAGAAACAAGCTTCTGAATTAAATATTAACAACGAAAGGACAAGATCGGAGTGCAGAGTGCTGTCCTGCACCATGCAGGGGCTGGCTGTTCTGCTCTTTTTCTTTGACCTTTGGTGCGTTTGGAGTTCTGAGATCTCAGAGGCTCTTGTCATGGAGAAGCATCATCTCCTCAGACCCTCAGATGCCCAGCTGCAATGGGTCCAACTTATGTACTGCAGCAGCCAGCAGGACCGAGTAAAGTTCCCGTCCTGTCTTTGGGCTCCTACCTAATCCTTGCTTTGTGAACAGAAGACAAAAGCCCCATGCGGGCACAGCTGTCACAAAGCTACGTGCTGGCTGTGGGGCTCCGTTTATGACTTAGACCAGCAACTGCACAGGAGCATTGTGTCCTTAAGCCCAGGGATGCCTGGGCATCAAATAATCTGTGCATAGCATCTGATTTTATCCCCAGCCTGATTTTCAAGCGATCCACCCGCCTTGACCTCCCAATTGACCTTCTGGGCCTCAACATAATCATATCGGCCCTGGCCATAAATGAAAAGATTGTTTTTAGATTCAACAGGACGGCCTATAAATTAATGTTAACATGAAGTGTCTGTGTGGGGCCATCAGAAATGGGTTGCTCAATCCATGCCTTGCATTTACAGGGAACCCTTTTGCTGGAATAGAACCAAAAGCTCAGCCACCCTGAGTGTGTGTGGTTCAGTGAAGCAGGTCAGTTTCTATGGAGCACATGGCTCATAGGCTGATACTGAAACCGGCCCAATGGTCCCATAGAACTGATGTCTATGATTTCTTTGAATAAACAGAAAATGATCCTCCCAGAGTTAAAACTTGAGAAAGTTACATTTCACTTATCTGAGTTCCTTTCTCAGGAAACCGACCATCAGGCCTCGCAGATGGCATCAAGAAGCTGGACTTCAGCAGATCACCACATCTGGACAATGAGACATAGACCCCTCACCCAGCATGACTACCAAGTGACCACCTGCTTCCTGTTGAACAACCCCTCTTCCTTGCCTCTCCCTAATTTCTGTTTCATGGCTACATTTCTTCCCTGCTATATAAATCCCTAATTTTAGTCAGTCAGGAAGATGGATTTGAGACTGATCTCCCACTTCCTTTGCTGAAGCATTCAATTAAAGCCTTCTTCCCTGGCAGTATTCATCCCAGTGACTGGCTTTCTGTGCAGTGAGCAACAGGATCTAGACCAAAACCCTGGCATTTCAGTAACAATACTCCTAACCTAGGGCCTCCAAAAAATTTCAGCATGGTCCAGTTTGTATGAATTCAGCGCTGTTAGTCAAAAGGACAATTGTGCTTCAGGTATTAATTCACTGGAACATTTAGTGAACTAACTTCTCAGTTTGGTGCAAGCAGAAAAGGTCCTCCTAGTCCCTCCAATGGCATCATCACCAATGGGGGACAGACTGTCACTGGCCATAGCTGCACCCAGTGACAGCTTCCCACAAAAGCAAGAGGCCCTGAGGGATGAGGACACACCTCAGGTGAGGAGAAGTTGCAGCAGGATGTGGGTGGCAGGTCGTGTTCAGGCAGGGAGAGGGGTACCTAGCTTCGTTGCAGCCTCTGTGTCTCCCAAACAGCCAGGCTCACACACGTTCTCCTTGATGCTGACAATGCTCACAGCTGTTCGACCTCAAAGTCCTTCTTTCTCAGAGTGTGTACTAAAGCAAGAGTTTATTTTGGTGGAAGTGAAGATCCTTCAAAGGCAGTCTCTCTGAGTAGCTCTTGCCCAGAGACAAATCTATTGAAGTTAAAAGCAGAAGGAAGGAGGAGCTGGACTTTGTAGGGCTTTCCAGCTGCACATGATGCTACTTTTTGACATCAAGTAAGATGCCACATCATCTCCACATGCCACTTTCTTACACACGGGCTGCAATCTTGATGAGCTGGGCAAGGATCCTGATGATGGTTAGAGGTGGCAAGAGATCTATTAGTTTCCCAGAAAACCACAACCATTCTCCCACCAGTGGCCAAGCCTCTTGTTGCATGCTCAAGTCAGGGGAAAAGTCTACATCTGTTCCAGCAAATCTGCTGGTAAGGCAGTAACCACTGCAGATGAGGAATGGGCTATAGCCCCTAAGGACTCCAAAGAGCACAACTTCAGCATGTTGTTTTATACCTCCAGAGAGTCTGCACTTCTCAGTGTGACCAAGACAGGGGGACCAGTTATTTCTTGCGTTTTTTCCTATGTCTGTGGCTGGGAGCATTTACATCACTTATACTGCCTTGTGACATTCTCCAAACTCCTAGCAAAAGCACAGGTCATGAGCAGGACAGCATTGCACCTGGCTGGAAACAAAAGAATGTCAGAGCTAGAAGGAGCCTTGAAAACAATCTGGATCCAGGGGCCAATCAGGGGCTAGACAGACATTATAGATGTAAATGGGGAAGACGTGCTCCACCGAAAGAAATTCAGGTTGCATAATAAAACTGTCCACCCAGGCGCGGGACAGAGGCTGACACATACACAGGCTTCAATCTGCCCATGGTCACCATTCACAATCTAATGTAAAATGATCTCTAAAGGTAAGACCGTCTGAAGGAGGTTCTGACTTACCCAAGTGACAGAGCTAATTGGGACCTGAGTCTCAATGTTCTGTGTTAACTCCAGGCTCCCTGCCACTGCCTGGATTAGAGAAAAACACTGAGTACATCAGTCATGGGTGAGGCAGGAGGTAGAAGTCACACCAGTTATTTTCATAAAGAGAATTTAAAATAATTACAGTTAACTGAAAAGGGGAAAATATACAAAAACTCCAAGTTGTCACAGAGGTTATAACTATGGCAACCAGCTGCCTCCCTTAGGGCTGGGGGAGCATGGAATTATTAATATGCAGAAACATGGAGGAAAAGCCCCCACAGCATGGAAACTCGGACCCCCCAGGAGGAGGGAACATCAGCTGCTGGTGCTGGTGTCTCTGAGCTGAAGGAGGAGTCTTGTGGGGCTGGGACCATGGCCCCTGAAGGGGTGTGCTGGCATCACTGAGGGTCAGGGCACAATGAAACTTGTTGGCAAATGTTGAGAAAGCTGCAAGCTGGACCCAGCTGCTGCTCCTGGCAGGCACTTTCGTTGCCTGGGGGAAGACGTGTGGCTGAGGTGATGCTGACAAGAACAGGAAGTGATCTCTGAGGAAAAGGAAGCAGGCAGGAAGTGCTGCTGGAGGCTGCTCATGGGAACAGACAACAAATACAAAGGAGCAGGTCCCTTCTCCCTCCTCCAGCCCTGTGCTCTCCCTTGAGTACCTGTCTTGGCAGAGCCTACTAGGGACCATCTGGCAAAGCAAGAATCAGGCTTGCAGGTCCCAGCCCCAGCATAGCAGAGGAGAGAAGAGTGGGTTTGAAGCTGGGAGATATGAGCTTACTAATTGGCATCCTGAGTTTTTGCTTCAGTTGAAGCTGGGACTAACCCTCATTAGCTCTCAGCTGACTCCAGGAGACCCATCTGGAAGGTGTAACCCTCCAAGCCCCACCATAGTTCATCACTGGGCATTCTCCAGCTACTGCCTGTGCCAGTTGCTGGGCCAGGGACACCGAAGCCTGGGAGTTCCATCTACATGGCCTCTGCCCTCTGGGAGCTTACTCAGCAAGGGCAAAATTTGTCCCTTATGGTGGCCCAAGAGACTGGACACTCTTCTCTTGAAGCAGCAGCCATGGCCATCGGGTCCTGCACAGTGCAGTGTCCATCCTCCCACATGCATCTTCTGTCCAGACTATGCCACGGGCTTGTTTTCCTGAGATTATAAGAATTGTTCAAAGACTGCTTTAGAAAAGGAACGCAAGCATCCTAGGACACCCATTCCTGGACTACGATGATAGTTTCTTCTCTCTTCTTCCCTCCATGACCAAGAAAGCTGCTTTGGTCACTAAGAAAATGGATCTGGGAGGACTTGCTCTAGTTCCATGGCCATGTGAGGTAGAGCCACGTTGTGGATAGGCCCTGTGGGCAAAAGATGAGGATGTTTCTAGAGCATCCACTGAGGAGTAAGCTCTATGAGTCAGGGCTTTGGGACCCGCAGTTACATGCTGCTGATGAAATGCAGTGGTTTCTTTGCTCTCCTTGCAGCTGTCAACAGTCCTTTACTAATCTGTGTTAGAACGGTCTCTGCTCCCCACAGCCTCAACGTTCAAGGTGGGCAGGTTCATCTCTTCTACCCAAGTGACTTGAAGTGCTACTCACCTGAGAAATAAGTTAGTTCTCTGTGTTTATCCTGAGAAGCAAGGTAAGCTATAACATTCCTGGCACTGGGCCATGACTTTGACCTTCAGAGACCTGAAGCGGCTGTTTTCCTGACTGTTTTGAGCGTCAGAACTTGTAAACAGCTATTTCCTGAAGATAACTAATATCCCGTAAACAGACATGGGAGGCATCGTTTGGTCTTGTTCTTCCCAGCCTCTGACTGGTTTTTCTGCATGACTCCTGTTCTGATGTGAGACCAGCTTGCCAAGCCATGAATCTAAGAGCTGACCTCCCATTTGAGCTTTTCTGCTCACCTATGCCAAAAGTTAGATCAGAGGGGTGGGAGAGGAGGTGGGGGTGGAGGAATTATTTAGGAAATGTGTTCAGAAAGAGAACTGGCCACATCACAAGAAATAATTCTGATGGCATAGAAAAGCCTTCTAGCTCTGGGGCTCGAATGTATCTAAATATTGTAATAAAATCCTCAGGAAATGAAATGAACATTGAGCATTTGCTTAAGGTCTCACCCCGCCATCCAGCCCACAATGGCTGGGCTGGTGTTTGTCTTCCTCTTGAAATAGATGCTCTCCAGGAAGCTCAAAGAATTTCATTTGTTTTCATTAAATTTCCTAGTGTCAGTGACAGATGATCAGCCCATGGGTGTGAGGGACGATAAGTAGTTGTGAGTACATCTGATCAAACAGAAAGCTTCATCTTGTTTGCAGTAAAGGTGCCAGGAGCCGTAATGGTCTCTGCCTGCCATCTGAGAAGTGCACTGTCACAGGCTTATCGGTGGAGACAAGGCAGAACCACAGCTGTGAGTTCAGCGGAACTCAGCTGACAGTGAGGTTTCTTCCGCAGGGGCAGTCTGAACAGAGTGAAACATATTTTCAGCGATCTCTCTAACCAGCACCCGCTTGGTAGAGAGGGAATAGCAAAATACTGATGATCTAGAAAATCTGGGCAAGCATTTCAATTCATCTTCCTTTTCCACTACACTATTAACAAGTCTCTCCTTCCGAATCCAGGTGTCTGAGTTGCGTCCCCTTTTTCTTCTCCGTAAGCAGGAAGGACTGAGAATGGCTGATGTGCCGTCTTTGCACTGCAGTGTTGACGCGTTGTGAACACTGCAAAGCGTCTGTGGAAGCTTGCGGGGCATTGCTGCTTCCTGAGTCCCTCTGTGATATCCTAAGAGAAAGGCAAAGGCAGAGATATGTTTAACAGGAAGACATTTCAGCTTAAGCCTCTCACATGCAGAGACTCCTTCCAAGGTCCCCGAGTGCTCCTGTGAAGACAGGAAAGGAAGCAGCAGTCGGGCCATTCACAGAAGGGTGGGGTGGGGGAGTTCTGCCCCAGCTTGAGGATCCCCCCACCCCTGGTGGTGATGCCACTGAGGCCCCCGGGCTGCTTCCGTCACCCACATCAGCTGCACAGTGGCGGGGGCAGGGTGAGAGCAAAGACCTGCCGCAGGACCTGCCCTTACACTGGAAGCATTCCACACGCTGTGGCATTTCCACTAAGAATTTGTGATGTCAAGGAAATCCTAACATCTATTTTCTCTAAAGAAGATGACGTTATGTCGTTGTCTGGTGCAGAGATGATAAAGAAAATGCAACGAAAGAAAGTGGACAAAAAGCATTAGAGAACTGGGTCAAGCAATACATTCCTGATGATTATTTCATATAATTGCTATAAGATTCCATTCATAAGACAAACTCGAAAAGGCAAAACCACAGGACAGAAGACAGGTCATTGGTTGCCAGTGGAGCAGTGTGGGGTGCAGCAGGGGAGGGGTTGACTGCAAGGGGCGGCAGGAGGGGATGTTTTGGGGTGAAGATACCATTTTGTATGTGTTTGCCAAAACTCACAGAACCATATGTTGGAAAGGGTGGGTTGTACTGTCTGTGAGTTCTTCAGTAATTTTACTCAATAAAATGTGTCGACCTACTGACTGTATTCCACAGCGTGCCTATTTCTTTCTTTTTTCTTCTTTTTAAAGACAGCTAGCATAGTCCTATGGGGGTCGGGGAAGGTGGGGGGAACGAACAAACTTTAGACACCAAAATCCATGTTGTGAGCTTAGATCCCAGGGCCTGACTAGCATGGGGACATGAATTTGTTCGAGAGTCTGTCTCCTCCCACAGCCAGTTAGCACACAGATGGCAGTGACTGTTCCAACATCAGGAGGTGCCCGATAAATGTTGTAGATAGGGATGGTGACTTACTCAACACCACACTCTTCCCTCTCTCCTGCTTCCTCCCTGTCTCCTCCTTCTTTCCTCTCCCTGCTTCCTTCCCCTGCCTCATCCCTGTGAGTGTCCAGAATGTTTCCACCATCTCAGGGCTAAAAGAGCATTGGCCCAGATTAGGTCAGCATGATTCTTATAGGAAGAGGGATTCAGAAGGCTTTCGTGTCTGTCCTGCAAGTCTCTAGGAAGACTTTCTAGAGGTAAACACATGAAATTCACGTGAGAACGCAAGGAGGAATTCACCAGAAGATGACAGAAGTGGGGCTCTCCAGACTGGAGTAGAAGGTGAAGGCCACCTGGGTGCGATAGGGCCAGCAGGGGCCACGTGGTGAGGCTGCGGGAGGCGTGAGGGTGACTTGGTGTGTTAGGACCAGCAGGAGGAGTGACGGTGACCTGGTGCATTAGGGCCAGCAGGGGCCATGTGGTGAGGCTGAGGGAGGGCTGGGATGAAGCTGAGGCTGCTGGGGCCAAGTTAGGCAAGCCTGGGCCTAGGGAGTTAGATCCATTCCAGACTCAGTGGGATATCTTATGGCGTTTGACAACCTATCTGGTAGCCTCCTGCTTCCCCGTGCAGGTGGTAAGTTCAGGGAGGACAATACAATATTCCTCTTGTTACTTTGCTTCTCTTAGTTCAGTGCCTGGCATGTTCAAATAAATTGAGTTGGTTCATATGTTCTGGGATAGGGGAAGGGGTGTGTGTGTTTGGGATGGGGAAGGAGTGTGTGTTTGGGATGGGGAAGGGGTGTGTGTGTTTGGGATGGGGAAGGGGTGTGTGTGTTTGGGATGGGGAAGGGGTGTGTGTGTTTGGGATGGGGAAGGGGTGTGTGTGTTTGGGATGGGGAAGGGGTGTGTGTGTTTGGGATGGGGAAGGGGTGTGTGTGGGATGGGGAAGGGGTGTGTGTGTGTTTGGGATGGGGAAGGGGTGTGTGTGTTTTGAATGGGGGAAGGGGTGTGTGTGTTTGGGATGGGGAAGGGGTGTGTGTGTTTTGGATGGGGAAGGGGTGTGTGTGTTTGGGATGGGGAAGGGGTGTGTGTGTTTGGGATGGGGAAGGGGTGTGTGTGTTTGGGATGGGGAAGGGGTGTGTGTGTTTGGGATGGGGAAGGGGTGTGTGTGTTTGGGATGGGGAAGGGGTGTGTGTGTTTGGGATGGGGAAGGGGTGTGTGTGTTTGGGATGGGGAAGGGGTGTGTGTGTTTGGGATGGGGAAGGAAGGTGTTTGTGTGGGATGGGGAAGGGGTGTGTGTGTTTGGGATGGGGAAGGGGTGTGTGTGTTTTGAATGGGGGAAGGGGTGTGTGTGTTTGGGATGGGGAAGGGGTGTGTGTGTTTGGGGTGGGGAAGGGGTGTGTGTGTTTGGGATGGGGAAGGGGTGTGTGTGTTTGGGATGGGGAAGGGGTGTGTGTGTTTGGGATGGGGAAGGGGTGTGTGTGTTTTGAATGGGGGAAGGGGTGTGTGTGTTTGGAATTGGGGAAGGGGCGTGTGTGTTTGGGATGAGGAAGGGGTGTGTGTTTTTGGGATGAGGAAGGGGCGTGTGTGTTTGAGATGGGGAAGGGGTGTGTGTGTTTGGGATAGGAGAAGGGGTGTGTGTGTTTGGGATAGGAGAAGGGGTGTGTGTGTTTGGGATGGAGAAGGGGTGTGT
This sequence comes from Macaca thibetana thibetana, assembly GCF_024542745.1. NCBI lineage: Eukaryota > Metazoa > Chordata > Mammalia > Primates > Cercopithecidae > Macaca > Macaca thibetana. The sequence continues at coordinate 84,970,058 of NC_065587.1, read as the reverse complement.
GTGTTTGGGATGGGGAGGGGTGTGTGTGTTTGGGATAGGGGAAGGGGTGTGTGTGTTTGGGACGGGGAAGGGGGTGTGTGTGTGTTTGGGACGGGGAAGGGGTGTGTGTGTTTGGGATGGGGAGGGGCGTGTGTGTTTGGGAGGGGGAAGGGGTGTGTGTGTTTGGGACGGGGAAGGGGCGTGTGTGTTTGGGACGGGGAAGGGGCGTGTGTGTTTGGGAGGGGGAAGGGGCGTGTGTGTTTGGGAGGGGGAAGGGGCGTGTGTGTTTGGGAGGGGGAAGGGGCGTGTGTGTTTGGGAGGGGGAAGGGGCGTGTGTGTTTGGGAGGGGGAAGGGGCGTGTGTGTTTGGGAGGGGGAAGGGCTGTGTGTGTTTGGGAGGGGGAAGGGGTGTGTGTCTTTGGGATGGGGAAGGGGTGTGTGTGTTTGGGATGGGGAAGGGGTGTGTGTGTTTGGGATGGGGAAGGGGTGTGTGTGTTTGGGATGGGGAAGGGGTGTGTGTGTTTGGGATGGGGAAGGGGTGTGTGTGTTTGGGATGGGGAAGGGGTGTGTGTGTTTGGGATGGGGAAGGGGTGTGTGTGTTTTGGATGGGGGAAGGGGTTTGTGTGTTTGGAATTGGGGAAGGGGCGTGTTTGGGATGAGGAAGGGGTGTGTGTGTTTGGGAAGAGGAAGGGGCGTGTGTGTTTGAGATGGGGAAGGGGTGTGTGTGTTTGGGATAGGAGAAGGGGTGTGTGTGTTTGGGATAGGAGAAGGGGTGTGTGTGTTTGGGATGGGGAGGGGTGTGTGTGTTGGGATAGGGGAAGGGGTGTGTGTGTTTGGGATGGGGAAGGGTTGTGTGTGTTTGGGATGGGGAAGGGGTGTGTGTGTTTGGGATGGGGAAGGGGTGTGTGTGTGTTGGGATGGGGAAGGGGTGTGTGTGTTTTGGGATGGGGAAGGGGTGTGTGTGGGATGGGGAAGGGGTGTGTGTGTTTGGGATGGGGAAGGGGTGTGTGTGTTTTGAATGGGGGAAGGGGTGTGTGTGTGTTTGGGATGGGGAAGGGGTGTGTTGTTGGGGGGGAAGGGGTGTGTGTGTTTGGGGTGGGGAAGGGGTGTGTGTTTGGGGTGGGGAAGGGGGGTGGGGAAGGGGTGTGTGTGTGTTTGGGGTGGGGAAGGGGTGTGTGTGTTTGGGGTGGGGAAGGGGTGTGTGTGTTTTGGGGTGGGGAAGGGGTGTGTGTGTTTGGGGTGGGGAAGGGGTGTGTGTGTTTGGGATGGGGAAGGGGTGTGTGTGTTTGGGATGAGGAAGGGGCGTGTGTGTTTGAGATGGGGAAGGGGTGTGTGTGTTTGGGATGAGGAAGGGGCGTGTGTGTTTGAGATGGGGAAGGGGTGTGTGTGTTTGGGATAGGAGAAGGGGTGTGTGTGTTTGGGATAGGAGAAGGGGTGTGTGTGTTTGGGATGGGGAGGGGTGTGTGTGTGTTTGGGATAGGGGAAGGGGTGTGTGTGTTTGGGACGGGGAAGGGGTGTGTGTGTTTGGGACGGGGAAGGGGTGTGTGTGTTTGGGAGGGGGAAGGGGCGTGTGTGTTTGGGAGGGGGAAGGGGTGTGTGTGTTTTTGGGAGGGGGAAGGGGCGTGTGTGTTTGGGACGGGGAAGGGGCGTGTGTGTTTGGGAGGGGGGGGGGGGCGTGTGTGTTTGGGAGGGGGAAGGGGCGTGTGTGTTTGGGAGGGGGAAGGGGCGTGTGTGTTTGGGAGGGGGAAGGGGCGTGTGTGTTTGGGATGGGGAAGGGGCGTGTGTGTTTGGGAGGGGGGGAAGGGGTGTGTGTGTTTGGGATGGGGAAGGGGTGTGTGTGTGTTTTTGAATGGGGGAAGGGGTGTGTGTGTTTGGAATTGGGGAAGGGGCGTGTGTGTTTGGGCATGGGGAAGGGGCGTGTGTTTTTGGGATGAGGAAGGGGCGTGTGTGTTTGAGATGGGGAAGGGGTGTGTGTGTTTGGGATAGGAGAAGGGGTGTGTGTGTTTGGGATAGGAGAAGGGGTGTGTGTGTTTGGGATGGGGAGGGGTGTGTGTGTTGGGATAGGGGAAGGGGTGTGTGTGTTTGGGATGGGGAAGGGTTGTGTGTGTTTGGGATGGGGAAGGGGTGTGTGTGTTTGGGGAAGGGGTGGGATGGGGAAGGGGTGTGTGTGTTTGGGATGGGGAAGGGGTGTGTGTGTTTGGGATGGGGAAGGGGTGTGTGTGTTTTGAATGGGGGAAGGGGTGTGTGTGTTTGGGGATGGGGAAGGGGTGTGTGTGTTTTGAATGGGGGAAGGGGTGTGTGTGTTTGGGATGGGGAAGGGGTGTGTGTGTTTGGGGTGGGGAAGGGGTGTGTGTGTTTGGGGTGGGGAAGGGGTGTGTGTGTTTGGGGTGGGGAAGGGGTGTGTGTGTTTGGGGTGGGGAAGGGGTGTGTGTGTTTTGGGATGGGGAAGGGGTGTGTGTGTTTGGGGTGGGGAAGGGGTGTGTGTGTTTGGGATGGGGAAGGGGGTGTGTGTGTTTTGGGATGGGGAAGGGGTGTGTGTGTTTTGAATGGGGGAAGGGGTGTGTGTGTTTGGAATTGGGGAAGGAGCGTGTGTGTTTTGGGATGAGGAGGAAGGGGTGTGTGTTTTTGGGATGAGGAAGGGGCCTGTGTGTTTGAGATGGGGAAGGGGTGTGTGTGTTTGGGATAGGAGAAGGGGTGTGTGTGTTTGGGATAGGAGAAGGGGTGTGTGTGTTTGGGATGGGGAGGGGTGTGTGTGTTTGGGATAGGGGAAGGGGTGTGTGTGTTTGGGACGGGGAAGGGGTGTGTGTGTTTGGGACGGGGAAGGGGTGTGTGTGTTTGGGACGGGGAGGGGCGTGTGTGTTTGGGAGGGGGAAGGGGCGTGTGTGTTTTGGGAGGGGGAAGGGGCGTGTGTGTTTGGGAGGGGGGAAGGGGCGTGTGTGTTTGGGACGGGGAAGGGGCGTGTGTGTTTGGGAGGGGGAAGGGGCGTGTGTGTTTTGGGAGGGGGAAGGGGCGTGTGTGTTTGGGAGGGGGAAGGGGCGTGTGTGTTTGGGAGGGGGAAGGGGCGTGTGTGTTTGGGAGGGGGAAGGGGCGTGTGTGTTTGGGATGGGGAAGGGGCGTGTGTGTTTGGGAGGGGGAAGGGGTGTGTGTGTTTGGGATGGGGAAGGGGTGTGTGTGTTTTGAATGGGGGAAGGGGTGTGTGTGTTTGGAATTGGGGAAGGGGCGTGTGTGTTTGGCATGGGGAAGGGGCGTGTGTTTTTGGGATGAGGAAGGGGCGTGTGTGTTTGAGATGGGGAAGGGGTGTGTGTGTTTGGGATAGGAGAAGGGGTGTGTGTGTTTGGGATAGGAGAAGGGGTGTGTGTGTTTGGGATGGGGAGGGGTGTGTGTGTTGGGATAGGGGAAGGGTTGTGTGTGTTTGGGATGGGGAAGGGTTGTGTGTGTTTGGGATGGGGAAGGGGTGTGTGTGTTTGGGATGGGGAAGGGGTGTGTGTGTTTGGGATGGGAAAGGGGTGTGTGTGGGATGGGGAAGGGGTGTGTGTGTTTGGGATGGGGAAGGGGTGTGTGTGTTTTGAATGGGGGAAGGGGTGTGTGTGTTTGGGATGGGGAAGGAAGGGTGTGTGTGTTTGGGATGGGGAAGGGGTGTGTGTGTTTGGGATGGGGAAGGGGTGTGTGTGTGTGTGTTGGGATGGGGAAGGGGTGTGTGTGTTTTGAATGGGGGAAGGGGTGTGTGTGTTTGGAATTGGGGAAGGGGCGTGTGTGTTTGGGATGAGGAAGGGGTGTGTGTTTTTGGGATGAGGAAGGGGCGTGTGTGTTTGAGATGGGGAAGGGGTGTGTGTGTTTGGGATAGGAGAAGGGGTGTGTGTGTTTGGGACGGGGAAGGGGTGTGTGTGTTTGGGACGGGGAAGGGGTGTGTGTGTTTGGGAGGGGGAAGGGGTGTGTGTGTTTGGGAGGGGGAAGGGGTGTGTGTGTTTGGGAGGGGGAAGGGGTGTGTGTGTTTGGGACGGGGAAGGGGTGTGTGTGTTTGGGAGGGTGAAGGGGTGTGTGTGTTTGGGAGGGGGAAGGGGCGTGTGTGTTTGGGAGGGGGAAGGGGCGTGTGTGTTTGGGAGGGGGAAGGGGCGTGTGTGTTTGGCATGGGGAAGGGGCGTGTGTTTTTGGGATGAGGAAGGGGCGTGTGTGTTTGAGATGGGGAAGGGGTGTGTGTGTGTTTGGGATAGGAGAAGGGGTGTGTGTGTTTGGGATAGGAGAAGGGGTGTGTGTGTTTTGGGATGGGGAGGGGTGTGTGTGTTGGGGATAGGGGAAGGGGTGTGTGTGTTTGGGATGGGGAAGGGTTGTGTGTGTTTGGGATGGGGAAGGGGTGTGTGTGTTTGGGATGGGGAAGGGGTGTGTGTGTTTTTGGGATGGGAAAGGGGTGTGTGTGGGATGGGGAAGGGGTGTGTGTGTTTGCGATGGGGAAGGGGTGTGTGTGTTTTGAATGGGGGAAAGGGGTGTGTGTGTTTGGGATGGGGAAGGGGTGTGTGTGTTTGGGGATGGGGAAGGGGTGTGTCTGTTTGGGATGGGGAAGGGGTGTGTGTGTTTGGGATGGGGAAGGGGTGTGTGTGTTTGGGATGGGGAAGGGGTGTGTGTGTTTGGGGATGGGGAAGGGGTGTGTGTGTTTGGGATGGGGATGGGGAAGGGGTGTGTGTGTTTTGAATAGGGGAAGGAGTGTGTGTTTGGGATGGGGAAGGGGTGTGTGTGTTTGGGATGGGGAAGGGGTGTGTGTGTTTGGGATGGGGAAGGGGTGTGTGTGTTTGGGATGGGGAAGGGGTGTGTGTGTTTGGGATGGGGAAGGGGTGTGTGTGGGATGGGGAAGGGGTGTGTGTGTTTTGAATGGGGGAAGGGGTGTGTGTGTTTGGGATGGGGAAGGGGTGTGTGTGTTTGGGGTGGGGAAGGGGTGTGTGTGTTTGGGATGTGGAAGGGGTGTGTGTGGGATGGGGAAGGGGTGTATGTGTTTGGGATGGGGAAGGGGTGTGTGTGTTTTTTGAATGGGGGAAGGAGTGTGTGTGTTTGGGATGGGGAAGGGGTGTGTGTGTTTGGGATGGGGAAGGGGTGTGTGTGTGTTGGGATGGGGAAGGGGTGTGTGTGTGTTTGGGATGGGGAAGGGGTGTGTGTGTTTTGCATGGGGGAAGGAGTGTGTGTGTTTGGGATGGGGAAGGGGTGTGTGTGTTTGGGATGGGGAAGTGGTGTGTGTGTTTGGGATGGGGAAGGGGTGTGTGTGTTTGGGAGGGGGGGAAGGGGTGTGTGTGTTTTGGGAGGGGGAAGGGGTGTGTGTGTTTGGGAGGGGGAAGGGGTGTGTGTGTTTGGGAGGGGGAAGGGGTGTGTGTGTTTGGGAGGGGGAAGGGGTGTGTGTGTTTGGGAGGGGGAAGGGGTGTGTGTGTTTGGGATGGGGAAGGGGTGTGTGTGTTTTGAATGGGGGAAGGGGTTTGTGTGTTTGGAATTGGGGAAGGGGCGTGTTTGTTTGGGATGAGGAAGGGGTGTGTGTGTTTGGGATGAGGAAGGGGTGTGTGTTTTTGGGATGAGGAAGGGGGTGTGTGTTTGAGATGGGGAAGGGGGGTGTGTGTGTTTGGGGATAGGAGAAGGGGTGTGTGTGTTTTTGGGATAGGAGAAGGGGTGTGTGTGTGTTTGGGATGGGGAGGGGTGTGTGTGTTGGGATAGGGGAAGGGGTGTGTGTGTGTTTTGGGATGGGGAAGGGGTGTGTGTGTTTGGGATGGGGAAGGGGTGTGTGTGGGATGGGGAAGGGGTGTATGTGTTTTTGGATGGGGAAGGGGTGTGTGTGTTTTGAATGGGGGAAGGAGTGTGTGTGTTTGGGATGGGGAAGGGGTGTGTGTGTTTGGGATGGGGAAGGGGTGTGTGTGTTTGGGATGGGGAAGGGGTGTTTGTGGGATGGGGAAGGGGTGTATGTGTTTGGGATGGGGAAGGGGTGTGTGTGTTTTGAATGGGGGAAGGAGTGTGTGTGTTTGGGATGGGGAAGGGGTGTGTGTGTTTGGGATGGGGAAGGGGTGTGTGTGTTTGGGATGGGGAAGGGGTGTGTGTGTTTGGGATGGGGAAGGGGTGTGTGTGTTTTGCATGGGGGAAGGAGTGTGTGTGTTTTGGGATGGGGAAGGGGTGTGTGTGTTTTGGGATGGGGAAGGGGTGTGTGTGTTTGGGATGGGGAAGGGGTGTGTGTGTTTGGGATGGGGAAGGGGTGTGTGTGTTTGGGATGGGGAAGGGGTGTGTGTGTTTTGAATGGGGGAAGGGGTGTGTGTGTTTGGAATTGGGGAAGGGGCGTGTGTGTTTGGCATGGGGAAGGGGCGTGTGTTTTTGGGATGAGGAAGGGGCGTGTGTGTTTGAGATGGGGAAGGGGTGTGTGTGTTTGGGATAGGAGAAGGGGTGTGTGTGTTTGGGATAGGAGAAGGGGTGTGTGTGTTTTGGGATAGGAGAAGGGGTGTGTGTGTGTTTGGGATGGGGAGGGGTGTGTGTGTTTGGGATAGGGGAAGGGGTGTGTGTGTTTGGGATGGGGAAGGGGTGTGTGTGTGTTGGGATGGGGAAGGGGTGTGTGTGTTTTTGGGATGGGGAAGGGGTGTGTGTGTTTGGGAGGGGGGAAGGGGTGTGTGTGTGTTTGGGAGGGTGAAGGGGTGTGTGTGTTTGGGAGGGGGAAGGGGTGTGTGTGTTTGGGAGGGGGAAGGGGTGTGTGTGTTTGGGAGGGGGAAGGGGTGTGTGTGTTTGGGAGGGGGAAGGGGTGTGTGTGTTTGGGAGGGGGAAGGGGTGTGTGTGTTTGGGAGGGGGAAGGGGTGTGTGTGTGTTTGGGATGGGGAAGGGGTGTGTGTGTTTTGAATGGGGGAAGGGGTTTGTGTGTTTGGAATTGGGGAAGGGGCGTGTTTGTTTGGGATGAGGAAGGGGTGTGTGTGTTTGGGATGAGGAAGGGGCGTGTGTGTTTGAGATGGGGAAGGGGTGTGTGTGTTTGGGATAGGAGAAGGGGTGTGTGTGTTTGGGATAGGAGAAGGGGTGTGTGTGTTTGGGATGGGGAGGGGTGTGTGTGTTTTTGGGATGGGGAAAGGGGTGTGTGTGTTTGGGATGGGGAAGGGGTGTGTGTGTTTTTGGGATGGGGAAGGGGTGTGTGTGTTTGGGATGGGGAAGGGGTGTGTGTGGGATGGGGAAGGGGTGTGTGTGTTAACGGGGGATGGGGTGGGTGTTTGGATGTGTGTGTGTGGGGATGGGGAAGGGGTGTGTGTGTTTTGGGATGGGGAAGGGGTGTGTGTGTTTGGGATGGGGAAGGGGTGTGTGTGTTTTGGGATGGGGAAGGGGTGTGTGTGTGTTTTGGGAATGGGGGGGTGTGGGGTGTGTGTGTTTGGGATGGGGAAGGGGTGTGTGTGTTTTGGGATGGGGAAGGGGTGTGTGTGTTTGGGATGGGGAAGGGGTGTGTGTGTTTGGGATGGGGAAGGGGTGTGTGTGTTTTGGGATGGGGAAGGGGTGTGTGTGTGTTTGGGATGGGGGAAGGGGTGTGTGTGTGTTTGGGAATGGGGGAAGGGGTGTGTGTGTTTGGGATGGGGAAGGGGTGTGTGTGTTTGGGATGGGGGGAAGGGGTGTGTGTGTTTGGGATGGGGAAGGGGTGTGTGTGTGTGTTGGGATGGGGAAGGGGTGTGTGTGTTTTGGGGATGGGGAAGGGGTGTGTGTGTTTTTGAATGGGGGAAGGGGTGTGTGTGTTTGGAATTGGGGAAGGGGCGTGTGTGTTTTGGCATGGGGAAGGGGCGTGTGTTTTTGGGATGAGGAAGGGGGTGTGTGTGTTTGAGATGGGGAAGGGGTGTGTGTGTGTTTGGGATAGGAGAAGGGGTGTGTGTGTTTGGGATAGGAGAAGGGGTGTGTGTGTGTTTGGGGTGGGGAAGGGGTGTGTGTGTTTGGGATGTGGAAGGGGTGTGTGTGGGTGGGATGGGGAAGGGGTGGGTGTGTGTGTTTGGGATGGGGAAGGGGTGTGTGTGTTTGGGATGGGGAAGGGGTGTGTGTGTTTGGGATGGGAAAGGGGTGTGTGTGGGGATGGGGAAGGGGTGTGTGTGTTTGGGATGGGGAAGGGGTGTGTGTGTGTTTTGAATGGGGGAAGGGGTGTGTGTGTTTTGGGATGGGGAAGGGGTGTGTGTGTGTTTGGGATGGGGAAGGGGTGTGTGTGTTTGGGATGGGGAAGTGGTGTGTGTGTTTGGGATGGGGAAGGGGTGTGTGTGTTTTTGAATGGGGGAAGGGGTGTGTGTGTTTTGGAATTGGGGAAGGGGCGTGTGTGTTTTTGGGATGAGGAAGGGGTGTGTGTGTTTTTGGGATGAGGAAGGGGCGTGTGTGTTTGAGATGGGGAAGGGGTGTGTGTGTTTGGGGATAGGAGAAGGGGTGTGTGTGTTTGGGATAGGAGAAGGGGTGTGTGTGTTTGGGATGGGGAGGGGTGTGTGTGTTTGGGATAGGGGAAGGGGGTGTGTGTGTTTGGGGGACGGGGAAGGGGTGTGTGTGTTTGGGACGGGGAAGGGGTGTGTGTGTTTGGGAGGGGGAAGGGGTGTGTGTGTTTGGGAGGGGGAGGGGGGAAGGGTGTGTGTTTGTGTTTGGGAGGGGGAAGGGGTGTGTGTGTTTGGGACGGGGGGAAGGGGTGTGTGTGTGTTTGGGAGGGTGAGGGGTGTGTGTGTGTTTGGGAGGGGGAAGGGGCGTGTGTGTTTTTGGGAGGGGGAAGGGGCGTGTGTGTGTTGGGAGGGGGAAGGGGGCGTGTGTGTTTTGGCATGGGGAAGGGGCGTGTGTTTTTGGGATGAGGAAGGGGCGTGTGTGTGTTGAGATGGGGAAGGGGTGGGTGTGTGTTTGGGGATAGGGAAGGGGGTGTGTGTGTTTTGGGATAGGAGAAGGGGTGTGTGTGTTTGGGATGGGGAGGGGTGTGTGTGTTGGGGGGGGAAGGGGGTGTGTGTGTTTTGGATGGGGAAGGGTTGTGTGTGTTTGGGATGGGGAAGGGGTGTGTGTGTTTGGGATGGGGAAGGGGTGTGTGTGTTTGGGATGGGAAAAGGGGGGTGTGTGTGGGATGGGGAAGGGGTGTGTGTGTGTTTGGGATGGGGAAGGGGTGTGTGTGTTTTGAATGGGGGAAGGGGTGTGTGTGTTTGGGGGGGGGAAGTGGTGTGTGTGTTTGGGATGGGGAAGGGGTGTGTCTGTTTGGGATGGGGAAGGGGTGTGTGTGTTTGTGGTTGGGATGGGGAAGGGGTGTGTGTGTGTTGGGATGGGGAAGGGGTGTGTGTGTTTGGGATGGGGAAGGGGTGTGTGTGTTTGGGATGGGGAAGGGGTGTGTGTGTGTTTTGAATAGGGGAAGGGTGTGTGTGTTTGGGATGGGGAAGGGGTGTGTGTTTGTGTTTGGGATGGGGAAGGGGTGTGTGTGTTTGGGATGGGGAAGGGGTGTGTGTGTGTGTGTTGGGATGGGGAAGGGGTGTGTGTGTTTGGGATGGGGAAGGGGGGGTGTGTGGGTTTGGGGAAGGGGTGTGTGTGTGTTTTGAATGGGGGGAAGGGGTGTGTGTGTTGGGATGGGGATGGGGAGGGGTGTGTGTGTTTGGGGTGGGGAAGGGGTGTGTGTGTGTGTTTGGGATGTGGAAGGGGTGTGTGTGGGATGGGGAAGGGGTGTATGTGTTTGGGATGGGGGGGAAGGGGTGTGTGTGTTTTGAATGGGGGAAGGAGTGTGTGTGTTTGGGATGGGGAAGGGGTGTGTGTGTTTGGGATGGGGAAGGGGTGTGTGTGTTTGGGGATGGGGAAGGGGTGTGTGTGTGTTTTGGGATGGGGGGGGGTGTGTGTGTTTTGCATGGGGGAAGGAGTGTGTGTGTTTGGGATGGGGAAGGGGTGGTGTGTGTGTGGTTTGGGATGGGGAAGTGGTGTGTGTGTGTTGGGATGGGGAAGGGGGTGTGTGTGTTTGGGAGGGGGAAGGGGTGTGTGTGTTTGGGGGGGGAAGGGGTGTGTGTGTTTGGGAGGGGGAAGGGGTGTGTGTGTTTTTGAGGGGGAAGGGGTGTGTGTGTTTGGGGGGGGGAAGGGGTGTGTGTGTTTGGGGGGGGAAGGGGTGTGTGTGTTTGGGGGGGGGGGGGTGTGTGTGTGTGTGTTGAATGGGGGGGGTTGGTTTTGTGTTTTGTGTGTTTGGAATTGGGGAAGGGGGTGTGTTTGTTTGGGATGAGGAAGGGGTGTGTGTGTGTGTTTTGGGATGAGGAAGGGGCGTGTGTGTTTGAGATGGGGGTGTGGGTGTGTGTGTGTTGTTTGGGATAGGAGAAGGGGTGTGTGTGTTTTGGGGGGAGAAGGGGTGTGTGTGTTTGGGATGGGGAGGGGTGTGTGTGTTGGGATAGGGGAAGGGGTGTGTGTGTTTGGGATGGGGAAGGGGTGTGTGTGTTTGGGATGGGGAAGGGGTGTGTGTGTGGGATGGGGAAGGGGTGTATGTGTTTGGGATGGGGAAGGGGTGTGTGTGTTTTGAATGGGGGAAGGAGTGTGTGTGTTTGGGATGGGGAAGGGGTGTGTGTGTTTGGGATGGGGAAGGGGTGTGTGTGTTTGGGATGGGGGTTGGGGGTGTTTGTGGGATGGGGAAGGGGTGTATGTGTTTGGGATGGGGAAGGGGTGTGTGTGTTTTGAATGGGGGAAGGAGTGTGTGTGTTTTTGTGATGGGGAAGGGGTGTGTGTGTGTTTGGGATGGGGAAGGGGTGTGTGTGTGTTTGGGATGGGGAAGGGGTGTGTGTGTTTTTGGGATGGGGAAGGGGTGTGTGTGTGTTTTGCATGGGGGAAGGAGTGTGTGTGTTTGGGATGGGGAAGGGGTGTGTGTGTTTGGGATGGGGAAGGGGTGTGTGTGTTTGGGATGGGTGGGGAAGGGGTGTGTGTGTTTGGGATGGGGAAGGGGTGTGTGTGTTTGGGATGGGGAAGGGGGGGTGTGTGTGTTTTTTGAATGGGGGGGGGGTGTGTGTGTTTGGAATTGGGGAAGGGGCGTGTGTGTTTTTGGCATGGGGAAGGGGCGTGTGTTTTTGGGGGATGAGGAAGGGGCGTGTGTGTTTGAGATGGGGAAGGGGTGTGTGTGTTTGGGATAGGAGAAGGGGTGTGTGTGTTTGGGATAGGAGAAGGGGTGTGTGTGTTTGGGATAGGAGAAGGGGTGTGTGTGTTTGGGATGGGGAGGGGTGTGTGTGTGTTTGGGATAGGGGAAGGGGTGTGTGTGTGTTGGGATGGGGAAGGGGTGTGTGTGTGTTTGGGATGGGGAAGTGGTGTGTGTGTGTTGTGGGATGGGGGGGGTGTGTGTGTTTGGGAGGGGGAAGGGGTGTGTGTGTTTTGGGAGGGTGAAGGGGTGTGTGTGTTTTGGGAGGGGGAAGGGGTGTGTGTGTTTGGGAGGGGGAAGGGGTGTGTGTGTTTTGGGAGGGGGAAGGGGTGTGTGTGTTTGGGAGGGGGAAGGGGTGTGTGTGTTTGGGAGGGGGAAGGGGTGTGTGTGTTTGGGAGGGGGAAGGGGATGTGTGTGTTTGGGATGGGGAAGGGGTGTGTGTGTTTTGAATGGGGAAGGGGTTTGTTGTGTTTGGAATTGGGGAAGGGGCGTGTTTTTGTTTGGGATGAGGAAGGGGTGTGTGTGTTTGGGATGAGGAAGGGGCGTGTGTGTTTGGATGGGGAAGGGGTGTGTGTGTGTGTGTGTGTTTGGGATAGGAGAAGGGGTGTGTGTGTTTGGGGATAGGAGAAGGGGTGTGTGTGTTTGGGGATGGGGGGGGTGTGTGTGTTGGGATAGGGGAAGGGGTGTGTGTGTTTGGGATGGGGAAGGGGTGTGTGTGTTTGGGATGGGGAAGGGGTGTGTGTGTTTGGGATGGGGAAGGGGTGTGTGTGGGATGGGGAAGGGGTGTATGTGTTAGCGATGGGGAAGGGGTGTGTGTGTTTTGAATGGGGAAGGAGTGTGTGTGTTTGGGATGGGGAAGGGGTGTGTGTGTTTGGGATGGGGAAGGGGTGTGTGTGTGTTTGGGATGGGGAAGGGGTGTGTGTGTGTTTGAATGGGGGAAGGGGTGTGTGTGTTTGTGGGGGGGTTGGGGGTGTGTGTGTGGTTGGGATGGGGAAGGGGGGTGTGTGTGGGGTTGGGATGGGGAAGGGGTGTGTGTGTTTGGGATGGGGAAGGGGTGTGTGTGTTTTGAATGGGGGAAGGGGTGTGTGTGTTTGGGATGGGGAAGGGGTGTGTGTGTTTGGGGATGGGGAAGGGGTGTGTGTCTGTTTGGGATGGGGGTGGGGGGGGTGTGTGTGTGTTTGGGATGGGGAAGGGGTGTGTGTGTTTTGGGATGGGGAAGGGGTGTGTGTGTGTGTTTGGGATGGGGAAGGGGTGTGTGTGTTTGGGATGGGGAAGGGGTGTGTGTGTTTTGAATAGGGGAAGGAGTGTGTGTTTGGGATGGGGAAGGGGTGTGTGTGGTTTGGGATGGGGAAGGGGTGTGTGTGTTTGGGATGGGGAAGGGGTGTGTGTGTTTGGGATGGGGGGGAGGGGTGTGTGTGTTTGGGGATGGGGAAGGGGTGTGTGGGGGGGGGATGGGGAAGGGGTGTGTGTGTGTTTTGAATGGGGGAAGGGGTGTGTGTGTTTGGGATGGGGAAGGGGGGTGTGTGTGTTTGGGGTGGGGAAGGGGTGTGTGTGTTTGGGATGTGGAAGGGGTGTGTGTGGGTTGGGGAAGGGGTGTATGTGTTTGGGATGGGGAAGGGGGGTGTGTGTGTTTTTGGGGGAAAGGAGTGTGTGTGTTTGGGATGGGGAAGGGGTGTGTGTGTGTTGGGGGGGAAGGGGGTGTGGGGTGTGTGTTGGGATGGGGATGGGGAAGGGGTGTGTGTGTGTTTGGGGGGGGAAGGGGTGTGTGTGTGTGTTTGCATGGGGGAAGGAGTGTGTGTGTTTGGGATGGGGAAGGGGTGTGTGTGGTTTGGGATGGGGAAGGGGAAGGTGTGTGTGTGTTTGGGATGGGGAAGGGGTGTGTGTGTTTGGGAGGGGGAAGGGGTGTGTGTGTTTGGGAGGGGGAAGGGGTGTGTGTGTTTGGGAGTGGGAAGGGGTGTGTGTGTTTGGTTGGGAGGGGGAAGGGGTGTGTGTGTTTGGGAGGGGGGGGGGGGGTGTGTGTTTTGGGAGGGGGAAGGGGTGTGTGTGTGTTGGGGATGGGGAAGGGGTGTGTGTGTTTTGAATGGGGGGGGGGGTTTGTGTGTTTGGAATTGGGGAAGGGGCGTGTTTGTTTGGGATGAGGAAGGGGTGTGTGTGTTTGGGTGGAGGAAGGGGGGGCGTGTGTGTTTGAGATGGGGAAGGGGTGTGTGTGTTTGGGATAGGAGAAGGGGTGTGTGTGTTTGGGATAGGAGAAGGGGTGTGTGTGTTTGGGATGGGGAGGGGGGTGTGTGTGTGTTGGGATAGGGGAAGGGGTGTGTGTGTTTGGGATGGGGGAAGGGGTGTGTGTGTTTGGGATGGGGGAAGGGGTGTGTGTGGGATGGGGAAGGGGTGTATGTGTTTGGGATGGGGAAGGGGTGTGTGTGTTTTGAATGGGGGAAGGAGTGTGTGTGTTTGGGATGGGGAAGGGGTGTGTGTGTTTTTGGGATGGGGAAGGGGTGTGTGTGTTTTTGGATGGGGAAGGGGTGTTTGTGGGATGGGGAAGGGGTGTATGTGTTTGGGATGGGGGGGGTGGGGTGTGTGTGTTTTGAATGGGGGAAGGGGGAGTGTGTGTGTGTTTGGGATGGGGGGGGGGTGTGTGTGTTTGGGGATGGGGAAGGGGTGTGTGTGTTTGGGATGGGGGGGGGGTGTGTGTGTTTGGGATGGGGAAGGGGTGTGTGTGTTTTTGCATGGGGGAAGGAGTGTTTGTTTTTGGGATGGGGAAGGGGTGTGTGTGTTTGGGATGGGGAAGGGGTGTGTGTGTTTGGGATGGGGAAGGGGTGTGTGTGTTTGGGATGGGGAAGGGGTGTGTGTGTTTGGGATGGGGGGGTAAGGGGTGTGTGTGTGTTTTGAATGGGGGAAGGGGTGTGTGTGTTTGGAATTGGGGAAGGGGCGTGTGTGTTTGGCATGGGGAAGGGGGGTTTGTGTTTTTGGGATGAGGAAGGGGCGTGTGTGTTTGAGATGGGGAAGGGGTGTGTGTGTTTGGGATAGGAGAAGGGGTGTGTGTGTTTTTGGATAGGAGAAGGGGTGTGTGTGTGTTGGGATAGGAGAAGGGGTGTGTGTGTGTTGGGATGGGGAGGGGTGTGTGTGTTTGGGATAGGGGAAGGGGTGTGTGTGTTTGGGATGGGGAAGGGGTGTGTGTGTTTTGGGATGGGGAAGGGGTGTGTGTGTTTGGGATGGGGAAGGGGTGTGTGTGTTTTTTGGAGGGGGAAGGGGTGTGTGTGTTTGGGGGGTGAAGGGGTGTGTGTGTTTGTTTTGGGAGGGGGAAGGGGTGTGTGTGTTTGGGAGGGGGGAAGGGGGGTGTGTGTGTTTGGGAGGGGGAAGGGGTGTGTGTGTTTGGGAGGGGGAAGGGGTGTGTGTGTGTGTTTTGGGAGGGGGAAGGGGTGTGTGTGTTTGGGAGGGGGAAGGGGTGTGTGTGTTTGGGATGGGGGAAGGGGTGTGTGTGTTTTGAATGGGGGAAGGGGTTTGTGTGTTTGGAATTGGGGAAGGGGCGTGTTTGTTTGGGATGAGGAAGGGGTGTGTGTGTTTGGGATGAGGAAGGGGCGTGTGTGTTTGAGATGGGGAAGGGGTGTGTGTGTTTTTGGGATAGGAGAAGGGGTGTGTGTGTTTGGGATAGGAGAAGGGGTGTGTGTGTTTGGGATGGGGAGGGGTGTGTGTGTTGGGATAGGGGAAGGGGTGTGTGTGTTTGGGATGGGGAAGGGGTGTGTGTGTTTGGGATGGGGAAGGGGTGTGTGTGTTTTGGGATGGGGAAGGGGTGTGTGTGGGGGGGAAGGGGGTGTATGTGTTAGCGATGGGGAAGGGGTGTGTGTGTTTTGAATGGGGAAGGAGTGTGTGTGTTTGGGATGGGGAAGGGGTGTGTGTGGGATGGGGAAGGGGTTTGTGTGGGATGGGGAAGGGGTGTGTGTGTGTTGGGTGTGTGGGGAAGGGGGGATGGGTGTGTGTGTTTTTTGAATGGGGGAAGGGGTGTGTGTGTTTTGGAATTGGGTTAGGGGCGTGTGTGTTTGGCATGGGGAAGGGGCGTGTGTTTTTTTGGATGAGGAAGGGGCGTGTGTGTTTGAGATGGGGAAGGGGTGTGTGTGTGTTTGGATAGGAGAAGGGGTGTGTGTGTTTGGGATAGGAGGGGGGGTGTGTGTGTGTTTGGGATGGGGGGGGTGTGTGTGTTGGGATAGGGGAAGGGGTGTGTGTGTTTTGGGATGGGGAAGGGTTGTGTGTGTTTGGGATGGGGTGGGGTGGGGAAGTGTGTGTTGGTTGGGATGGGGAAGGGGTGTGTGTGTTTTGGGATGGGGAAGGGGTGTGTGTGTTTTGGGATGGGGAAGGGGTGTGTGTGTGTTTTTTGAATGGGGGAAGGGGTGTGTGTGTGTGTGTGGATGGGGGAAGGGGTGTGTGTGTTTTGAATGGGGGGGGGGGTGTGTGTGTTTGGGATGGGGAAGGGGTGTGTGTGTTTGGGGTGGGGGTGGGGTGTGTGTGTGTTGGGGTGGGGAAGGGGTGTGTGTGTTTGGGGTGGGGAAGGGGTGTGTGTGTTTGGGATGGGGAAGGGGTGTGTGTGTTTGGGATGGGGAAGGGGTGTTTGTGGGATGGGGAAGGGGTGTATGTGTTTGGGATGGGGAAGGGGTGTGTGTGTTTTGAATGGGGGAAGGAGTGTGTGTGTTTGGGATGGGGAAGGGGTGTGTGTGTTTGGGATGGGGAAGGGGTGTGTGTGTTTGGGATGGGGAAGGGGTGTGTGTGTTTGGGATGGGGAAGGGGTGGGGTGTGTGTTTTTGCATGGGGGAAGGAGTGTGTGTGTGTGTTTGGGATGAGGGAGGGGTGTGTGTGTTTGGGGATGGGGAAGGGGTGTGTGTGTTTGGGATGGGGAAGGGGTGTGTGTGTTTGGGATGGGGAAGGGGTGTGTGTGTTTGGGATGGGGAAGGGGTGTGTGTGTTTTGAATGGGGGAAGGGGTGTGTGTGTGTGTTTGGAATTGGGGAAGGGGCGTGTGTGTTTGGCATGGGGAAGGGGCGTGTGTTTTTGGGATGAGGAAGGGGCGTGTGTGTTTGAGATGGGGAAGGGGTGTGTGTGTTTTGGGATAGGAGAAGGGGTGTGTGTGTTTTGGGATAGGAGAAGGGGTGTGTGTGTTTGGGATAGGAGAAGGGGTGTGTGTGTTTGGGATGGGGAGGGGTGTGTGTGTTTGGGATAGGGGAAGGGGTGTGTGTGTTTGGGATGGGGAAGGGGTGTGTGTGTTTGGGATGGGGAAGGGGTGTGTGTGTTTGGGATGGGGAAGGGGTGTGTGTGTTTGGGAGGGGGAAGGGGTGTGTGTGTTTGGGAGGGGTTTGGGAGGGGGAAGGGGTGTGTGTGTTTGGGAGGGGGGGAAGGGGTGTGTGTGTTTGGGAGGGGGAAGGGGGGTGTGTGTGTTTGGGAGGGGGAAGGGGTGTGTGTGTGTTTGGGAGGGGGAAGGGGTGTGTGTGTTTGGGAGGGGGAAGGGGTGTGTGTGTGTTGTGTTTGGGAGGGGGAAGGGGTGTGTGTGTTTGGGATGGGGGAAGGGCTGTGTGTGTTTTGGGATGGGGAAGGGCTGTGTGTGTGTTTGGGATGGGGGATGGGGAAGGGGTGTGTGTGTTTGGGATGGGGAAGGGGTGTGTGTGTTTGGGATGGGGAAGGGGTGTGTGTGTTTGGGATGGGGAAGGGGTGTGTGTGTTTGGGATGGGGAAGGGGTGTGTGTGTGTTTGGGATGGGGAAGGGGTGTGTGTGTTTGGGATGGGGAAGGGGTGTGTGTGTGTTTTGAATGGGGGAAGGGGTTTGTGTGTTTGGAATTGGGGAAGGGGGTGTGTGTGTGTGTTTGGGATGAGGAAGGGCTGTGTGTGTTTGGGATGAGGAAGGGGCGTGTGTGTTTGAGATGGGGAAGGGGTGTGTGTGTTTGGGATAGGAGAAGGGGTGTGTGTGTTTGGGATAGGAGAAGGGGTGTGTGTGTTTGGGATGGGGAGGGGTGTGTGTGTGTGGGATAGGGGAAGGGGTGTGTGTGTTTGGGATGGGGAAGGGGTGTGTGTGTGTTTTGAATGGGGGAAGGAGTGTGTGTGTGTTTGGGATGGGGAAGGGGTGTGTGTGTTTGGGATGGGGAAGGGGTCTGTGTGTTTGGGATGGGGAAGGGGTGTGTGTGTTTTGGGATGGGGAAGGGGTGTGTGTGTTTTTGAATGGGGGAAGGAGTGTGTGTGTGTGTTTGGGATGGGGAAGGGGTGTGTGTGTTTTGGGATGGGGAAGTGGCGTGTGTGTTTGGGATGGGGAAGGGGTGTGTGTGTGTTTGGGATGGGGAAGGGGCGTGTGTGTTTGGAATGGGGAAGGGGTGTGTGTGTTTGGGAGGGGGAAGGGGCGGCGTGTGTGTTTGGGATGGGGAAGGGGTGTGTGTGTTTGGGATGGGGAAGGGGTGTGTGTGTTTGGGATGGGGAAGGGGTCAGTGTGTGTTTTGGAATTGGGGAAGGGGTGTGTGTGTTTGGGATGGGGAAGGGGTGTGTGTGTTTGAGATGGGGAGGGAGTGTGTGTGTTTGGGATGGGAAAGGGGTACGTGTGTTTGGAATTGGGGAAGGGGTGTGTGTGTTTGGGATGGGGAAGGGGTGTGTGTATTTGGGACAGGGAAGCGGTGTGTGTGTTTGGGACGGGGAAGGGGTGTGTGTGTTTGGAACTGGGAATGGTTGCGTATGTTTGGGATGGGGAAGGAGTGGGTGTGTTTTGGGGTGGGGGTATGATGTCTGATTTCACATTATAAAAAAGGATCCCTCAGGCTGCTACTTCTAAACCGACTTGAGGGCCCACAGTGAATGGAGTGAGAAAAGTAAGGGGCAAAGGTGGCAGGAACTCAGCTGGGGCAGCCTCTTGGGGATGGAAAGTAGGGGTGGGCGTCTGCAGAGGCAGAATCAACAGGATTTCATGGGACGGGCATCAAATGTGATTTCATAGCTCACCAACTTCTAAAACTATAAGCGGTCCTAAATTTATGGCCAATTAATATGTAAAAGTAAAGGAAAAGTCAAGATATTGGTGATTCGCTTCAGCTTAAACAGACTGGAAGAGCTACCCCCAGCCACAGAGTTGGAGAGTTGCTTCCAGGCTCCTAAATGCATTGTTATTTCTTGTTCTAGTAAAAGGCCCAAACAAACGGGAAAGTGGAGATTTATAACTGGAGGCTCCCAGGCACTCCAGATGTGGCGGATGCATGTGCACGTCTGTGGGACATGGAAGAAGAGAGACAGTGGGTTTCAAGGAAGTCGGGAAACTGCACACTGCAGCCAGATGGCCCCACCCTGGGGGACCGTCATGGCACGCCGGAGCATGAAATCAGATTTTGGAGGGAGAGGAGGACGTGGTGTGGCAGAGGCCCAGGGAGGGGATTCTCAGCCAGAGGTTTATGGGAAACAAGAGATGGCCTAGGTTTACAAACAACCAAACAGATGTGGGAGAGGGAAGATAAGCACTGGAGCGCCTTAGAGCCGGTTCTTCCCACTGCTCAAGTTCAACTCCTGACACTTGGTCATGCCTCCTATATAACCCAGCATCAAACAAAGACTGAGGTGAGTCAGCCTGTCCCTTTCCTCCTTCCTTCAGTCTATCAGTAGGCTTACAGGCTTAGGTTGAGCCCAGGCCCTCTCTGCTTTCTATTCGTTCCCTCCACTGCCCCACCCAGGGACAGATTTCAAAATCCAGGCCCATAGAGTCCCCAGGGACGCCACTGACAAAGGCATCCTGGCCAATGAAGGTTTCAGGGGCCTAAGATTTTCTCCCAAAGAGGATAAAGTTAGAAGCTGTATCTATCTATAATATATATAATTTATTATTTACAAGGAATTGGCTTGTGCAATTGTGGGCTGGCTAAGCGAGTTTGATATCCATATAGATCCAATATTCATCAGGTGGCATTAAGCAAGGCAAGTGTGTGGGGCATGAATAGAACTCCACAGACATAGACCTCAAAGCTGTCATCCACAAGTAGAATTCTCTCTCTCTCTTTCTCTCTCTCTCTCTTCTCTCTCTCTCTCTCTCTCTCTGTCTCACAAACACACACACACACACACACACACACACACACACACACACACACACACACCAGTCTTCCTCTTAAGGCCTTCCAAAGACTTTGGCCAGGCCCACCTAAATTTCCAAGATAATTTCCCTTACTTAGCATCAACTGATGACTCTAGGTAAGTTTTAATTACATCAGAAAGATGCCTTCACAGCAACACTGAGTATAATGGTTAAATTTAAGTGTCAACTTGACTGGGTTAAAGAACACCTAAGAATGAGTAAAGCACTGTGTCTGTGAGGATTTCCAGAGGAGCTGCAAAGATGTCAGTGGACTGAGCTGGGGAGATGGCCCTCGGTGTAGGACGGCCAGTCATCCAGTCATCTGGAGACCCAAAGAGAACAACAAAGGAGAGAAAAGGAGCTTCTCCCTCTCCTGCAGCTGGGACACTCTCCCCTCCTGCCCTGGGACATCAGAACTCCAGGCTCTCTGGTCTTGGGACCCCACGATTTGCACCAGTGGCCCGCAGGTTCTCAGGCCTTTGGCCTCCAACTGAGGGTTCCACCATTGGCTTCCCTGGTTCTGAGGCTTTTGGACTTGAACTGAGCCACTCTGCCAGCATCCCAGGGCCTTCAGCTTGCACATGGCCTGTTGTGGGACTGCTTGGCTTCCATTATTGTGGGAGCCAACTCACTTAATGAATCTCCCCCTCACATATCTTTATCTGTCTGTCCACCTGTCTCTTTGTCTCCTATTGGTTCTGTCAATCTGGAGAACCCTAATCCACCAAGGTTAGCATTTGATACTAACTGAGGACAGTAGCCTCACCATCAAAAATGCATCATAGAGGCCTGATTTGTAATTCAGAGCTTCCAGACTCCTCAAGCCACTGCTCGATCCACTCCATGCCTAAAAAGGTTCTGAGAGGTATGACTTCTCTGGAGGCCAGTGAACAAGGCTCCTCTGAGGTGCTAGGCAGGCTCTGAGCCTGGGAAGGGGAAGCCGATGGTCTCCAGGTACAGCTCAAGCATGGATGAAAACAGGAACAGCGTCATCCCAGGGCCTTAACAACCAGCTCAGCTCGGTTCCCCACTGGATCATGAGCAATCCGGATTGCTGTGTTAACCCTGCTAAGACACCCTCAGCCTGCTACTCCTTCTCCCAGATCCAGTCTAAGCTGTAAAAGTATCCAACGTGATTAGTGGGAACGCTGAACTCCAGAAACGCAGCCCACGGTGAGCCAAGTCCCCCAGTCCAATCCCCTGAGTGAGCTTCCTGAACTAGTATTTTATTTTGTTGAGGTAAAATATACAGACCAGTGTGTATATAATTTACCATCTTTACCAATTTAAAGTGCACAGTTCAGAGGTAATAAATGCATGTATATTGTTGTTTCCCCCTTCATTCCCTTTCCCACCTCACCCATTCCCTTCCCAGCCTCTGGTAACCACCAAACTATTCTCTACCTTTGTGAGATCCACTTTTTTAGCTCCCACATGAGTGAGAATGTGCAATATTTGTCTTTCTGGTCTTGGCTTATTTCACTTAACATAATGGCCTCCAATTCCATCCAACTTGTTGCAAATGACAGGATTTCATTCATTTTATGGCTGAAAAATATTCCACTCTGTTTATACCATATATTCTTTATCCATTCATTCATTGATGGACTCAGGTTGATTCCATATCTTGGCTTTTGTCAACAGTCCTGAAGTAAAGATGGGAGTGCAGATAACTCTTTGATACGCCGATTTCCTTTCTTTTGAATATGTACTCCACAGAAGAATTGGTGGATTATATAGGATAAGTGAGCATTTTAGATACACCACAGAGTGGCTGATCTATCCGGGAACCTGTGCTGAGGATGTGCCTGCGGGACTGAGCGCATAGGAAAATCTGGATTAGCTGGGCCTGAATGAGGTAGGGATGTTGACAGGAAAGGATGCAGATGGTTTTTACTTCAGAAACAATGTAAAGTGCAAGCCGGAAAAAAGTTTGCAACCTATGTGATAAAGAATTACCTTATGTGTAAAGAGCTCTTTCAAATTAATGAAGAGGACGCACAATTCATTTCTAAATTACTTTTCTAAATTCCTTAATTTTTACAGCGACAAAGGATATGAACATACAGTTAACAAGAAAAGAAATTTAAGTGGCCAACGGACAGGCCAATATATGTTCAACTTTACCAGGAAGTAAAAATTAAAATCAAGTTATTTCTGGACTGCCAGTTGCAATGCCTTGAATTGATAAAAGTTTAAAGATATTTCTGGTACACCACTAGAGAATGCATAGAACAGACAGACCCACTCCTGTAGGAATGTCACTGGTGCCCTCTCTCTAAAGGGACTGTATTTGTCAAAAGCCTTTACAATTTTCATAAGCTTGACTTATCTGTAGATTGTTTGCAACTGTGTCCAGAACAATTCCTCTCATCCTACATGCCCTGATGCCGTGTGATTTTCCGTTCTCCCATCAGACATCCCAGCTTACTTGGAGACTTTCTTTGATAAAATGCAGCAGAAGTGAAGTGTGCAAGTTCTGAAGGGAGGCCTTAAATGACCTGACAGTTTCCACTTTGGCCATCTGGGAATCCTGAGCCACCATGTAGGTCATGGTGAAAATTATATTTTTGGAATTTCTATGGAGGGATCGATATTTATTTCTATAGCCATTTCTGTATTTAAAAAGGAAACCAAGGACATATTGTTTTTCACACTTCTTGATGATTTACTTATGTTCGTGAAAAGTTTTCCTAGACTGTGCATGTGTGTGTGTGTGTATCTGTGTTTCTCACATGTAATGCTGCCATCCCAAAAATGACGACCTTACAATGGATAATCAGCTTCAGCATTATGGATTTAAACACATTATTCTCAAAGCCCTGGATGAATCTGTATTTTCTGTATTTCCGACTGGGATCCTTATTAGAACATCTTGTCTCCCCAAAATCTGGTGACAAATTTCATTCGGAAATGCCATATACCATTTTTGTAAATGACTGAGTCATTTGCAATGCATAAAATGTAAAAAAAAAAAAAAGTGGAAAAATTCAGTTTTTACCTTAATAAAGAACTCCTACTTTATCACGTATTTTAAAGAAATTTATAATGTTAGCAGTAAAAGATTCCTAAAATATGGGACAAACCTAAGTATCAGTTTTCAGCACTGCAACAGGAATCCTTAGTGGTCCCAGCTAAATTCTTCAAAACTAATACATGCAATTAAGCCTGGAGTTCTGAACATGGAAAAGGGATTATTCCTGGTACACAGGGAGACTTACTCTGTGGCTCATTTAAGAAAGGGGCACCATCGTCAAAAACCTACCATGGCTGTCCATGGTCAAAAATAAACCATCTCTCTCTCTTTTTTTTTTTTGAAATTAACAAAATATTTTATAATACTGAAGTTTTGCATAGTTATTGCAGTAGATGTATATTTTTATCCCCTAATTTTTTCAAATCATTTGGTCATGGAATCTTTCTTTATTTTCAATTTCTTTGTTTGAGATGGGGAAGGATGGGAAAGCAATTGTGGGTAGACATAAAACCTATTATAATCTCACAGAATATACTCTAGCAATTAAAAGGGGAAAGAATGCAGGATGGAGGGAAAGAAGAGAGGGAGAAAGTAATGAAACAAGGAAGGTTGGTAGGAGATGATATAGGAAGAGGAAAAAATAAGGTCCATAATTTTAATTCAAAATTCCAACCCCAAGAATGCTTGGAAATCAGATTTTTTCCCCCCAAGTTTGATACAGTCTCATTAGGGAGAAAAACCTGACCAGGAGTGATGTAAGGTTTTTAAAACAATCTCCACATATCCCTCTCATTGAGCGTATTTCTATGTTTTGCTGCAGAAGTAGTCCTTTTAGATGACAGTGGAGTTTCACTCAGGCCCTGATGAGGTGTCACGTAATCTAGGGTCACTGGATCACATTACATTTTCCAAATCTGAAACTCGATGTAAAGTCCTATGGCTTGAAGGGATGTTAAGAAAGGATTGTGGACCTCTTTTGCAGCCATGCTTTGTAGAGCTATTTATAACAAGTATGTTCACCGCCTCTCCTATGAAATGCGGAGAGGCCTCCCAGGTTCGTATTGGTGGTCAATACAGTAATAACACACCAGAAACCCAACACTCTTCTAGACACAGGACATGCTTTGAAATGTCTGCTGCTGTCTTTCACTCTCCTGTGGCCTTTCCCCACTGCATTCACCTGGTCATTGATGCTTAGGGGTCCCTGAGCTGTATGTGTCTCAAATCCAGATGACAGTGAGCTAAGGCAGAAGCCAATAGTATGTCTCTGTTCATTCCGACTCCTGCAGAAACCTTGGCATGGTTATCACTATGTCAATTCTGCTATGACGGGCTATGCCTTGGCCTGTTTCGTTTTGCTTCATACAGCTTTGATGACTTCCTCTGTGTAAAACATCCCATTTTAAATTAAAAAATTAAAAATTCAGAGGTAGATCTGAGGAGACAGCAGCACCCTCCATTGGTGGCCTTGGCACTGGTACACAATGTCATGTCCAGTATTGTGACTACAGCTAGGGGAGTTGTTACACATGTTATGAATCTGAGTTTACAATTGTAGGTCATGAGGCTGAAATAGTTACGAATGGACTGGATTTAGCCTGACTGCTGCTGATAAACTCACCCTAGTTTATGATGCTATGGAATGGGGCCAAAGTATTTGGGGGAAGGAATAGGAATGACAATTCTCCAATTTCATGTTTTGTTTGAGCCTTACATTTTTCTTTGAGGATTAGGGGTAAGAGAAGGAGCAGGAAATTGGGAGGAGTCACTGGAGGAATGGAAAGTAATAAACAAAATCAAAAGTATTATTTACTCATACTAAAATCCAAGACTTTTAGAGAGATGTCTTTAGGAGTTTGAGGGCTGATAACAAACACTTTGAACTTCTGTGGAAATATGGAGACTGAGCTCAAATGCTGAGAAGGTCTCCAAGTCAAACAAGAAAAATCCCAGGCCAAGACTAAAGAGGGACTTGGAAAAGCAAGGTGGGGCCTGAGTCCACGAGTAGCCTTGTGATCCTCAATGCCAGGGCAAGTCTTGGGCAGGGCAGTGCACTTTGCCACCCTCAGCTTCAGCTTTGGTTCCTCTTGGTGGAAAACTTTATTCAACAGGTAATTTATTGAGTACTGCTATGCTCCAGTGTTCTAGACACTGAGGAGAAAATCGGGAACACAGCAGACAGCTCCGCCAGTGCTCTCAGCAGCAGGGCGGGCCACATCTGACCATCCCGATCTTGGTCTGTGAAGCCAGGTAAGGCTTATGATAAATGCCTCATTTCTCTGAGTCTTCTGTACCTAATCTATTTCTCTGTGTCTCTTGCCCGTGTTGGAGATGGCTAGCTGTCCACGAAAACTGTTCCCCACTTCCATAGAAAGAGTAGTCACTGGCAAGTGGCTGCCCAGCCAGGCTCATTCTATCCCAGCTCCCCACCCAGTGAAGTGTAGAAGAGTGCTTGCTTCTTACCAATGGAATAGAAGTGTAGGTGAAGCAAAACATTAGAAGGCCAATGCTTTTAAGAAGTGGGCAAACCTGCTCCATACTTTCTTTTCTTTCCACAAGTGGATGCAAACCAGAACAAAGACCCTAGGGAATGGATGTGTGTCCTTAAATCTCCACATTGAGAGAGTCACCTGCCCCAGACAGTTACTGGGTAAGATATAAATTGCTACTATATTTGCTTTGCTGCATTTTTGGATGTATTTGTTACAGCTGTTTCGCCTATCTTAACTTACATATACTCTTGTTTCCTATTCTATAGGATATCGTTATATCTCTCTTCCAGGTTTCAATGTTTAACTCTCAGGAATATTTTGTCTTTCTTCCTCTTTAGCCCACTTATCCTAATCCCTTCTAATTCTTTCTGCCATTTTTTTTTTCCTATTTCTATTCCTCTTAGAATACATTTATAGTTGGGCTTCTTTTTCTTTCTATACATTTTGAAAGCTATTTAACACTCATTCTGATGACCATCTCAAATAAAAAAATGATTAACTTAATATATAAAAATCTCCTACAAATAAATAGAAAAATGGAAAGAGTATATAAAGATGTGTCTCACAGAAAATATGAATAATACTTATATAAAAAGATGCTATTTTCTCAAAATAAGAGAAATATGAGTAAAATTTTGTTGAGATACTTTTATCACTTATTATCCTAGAGATAAAAAGTTTATTAATACACTCTGTTGACAAAAGTATGAGGTAATAGCCACCCTTATATATTGCCGTAGGGAGTTTAAATTAGTACAAGCTTGATGAAGAGTCATTTGGCAATACCTATCAAAATTACAAATGTATTTACCATTTTACCCAGAGATTCTGCTTAAAGGAATTTATCTTATAGATATTTTTACACGAATGTATGCATGATCAAGCTTATTTATTGCAGTGGCCATAACAGTAAAATATTTTTATATAACCAAGATGTTTATCATTGAGGAACTGGCACAATAAATTATGGTATATCCATCAATAGAATACTAAGAGCCCCTTTGAAATAATAAGGAAGATCTTTATGTTGCAGGGAAAGCAAAATTTTACCTCTTCTCTTGTAGAGTTTTAAGCTGGGTCTGAGAATTAAATTGACATAAGACACTGGCAGAAGGAAAGCATACAACTGCATATAAATTTTACATGACATGGGAGCCTTCAAAAGGAAATGAAGACCCAAAGAAGTGGCAAAACCGAAATGCTTTTATATGAGGTTGAACAAAGAGAGACAATTGTGGAAAAGTAAACTCTGTGGGGAAGCTCAAGGAAGATAAGAAGTCTTTTAACAAGGCCTGTTTGTACAGAATTCTCTTGGCTATGACTTACTACCGTAGAATGTTTCCTTTCTAATGGTACAGGGAGGGCACCTTTCACATGGGAGTTTTTATCTCGTGTTTCCAGGAAGATTAGAATGCCCTTCTTGCATTTGTTCTTTTTCAAGTGTCATTAGCTCCAAAATAATCCTTTGCCAAAGTGACATATTTTGGGGTGACGTATTCTACCACCTGTCCATCAATGCCCAGGTAGGGATATATTAAGTAAAAGAAAGAAAGCAGAGAATAGTGTTCTATAGTATGCTGCTCTTTGGGTAAAAATATATAGGCCAGGCACGGTGGCTCACGCCCATAATCCCAGCACTTTGGCAGGCCAAGGCAGGTGGATCACCTGAGGTCTGGAGTTTGAGACCAGCCTGACCAACATGGTGAAACCCCGTCTCTACTAACAATGCAAAAATTGGCCGGGAGTACTGGCACATGCCTGCAATCCCAGCTACTAGGGAGGCTGAGGCATGAGAATTACGTGAACTCGGGAGGCAGAGGTGGCAATGAGACGAGATCGTGCCACCACACTCCAGTCTAGGCAACAGAGTGAGACTCTGTCTCAAAAGAAAACTATATATATATACACACACATACACATGCATGCATACATAAATGTAACATCATATACACATCATATATGGGCAAATATATGGATGCACGTATATATTTGCCCGTATATGTGTGTGCATATATATATATAACATGCTTGCCCGTATATGTGTCTGTATATATAACATGCAAATATATAGAGAATGCATTATGGAAACAACACAAAAACTGATAATATTATTTGCTATGTGGAGGAAAACCAGGGAGAAGTGGGCAGGGGAGGGAGAGAAAACAATTCACTGAACACACTATGTATTTCAAATTGTGAAACATGAAAATGAGAAATCTACTCAAAAAGGAAATAAAAGTATTTTTAACTCTTTTCCCCTTCTCATTATAATTGTTTGTCCACTACAGTCAGTATTTGGGCTGGATTTTTGTTCTTAAACATTCACGGAATCATAGTTGCTTTTAAGGATCAGCTGAAATTTACGGATGCTCCCTTCAGAAGAACGTATTTGTGCAAACGCAATTTGTTTTCCATCTCAGGCATCTGTGGACAGCTTGAGCACAGTTACAAGCGTTAGGTTCGTAACTCCTGTAAGAAAAAATCAGCAATGGAAGAGAAGTGAGAGACTTTGTGTCTCACATCTCTCCCTCTGAAAAGCTGTTTGTGCAGAACTGGCCATATCCTACTATATTGATCTCATTCTTCTTTGTTTCAGAATCCCCCACCTTCTTTGTACCAAATTTTCTGGATTTCTGTGTGATTCTCCTTTAAAAAGAAACCTTTAATAAGAAGCCTTAGACTAATTCTCTGATTACAGTTTTTTTAAAGACTTTCTCTTCATTTCCTACCACTTTTTGGGAATTGATTTTCTCCTGACACACTTTAAGAAACACACTCTTGTTGGCCCCTGAGGGTTCCCATTTGAACAACTGTTTTTTTTCCTGTCCTTGAACTGATTTAGTGTGAGGCCCATGTCCCTCTTTCCTTGGCTATTAATGTAGTTTCTGTAACCCAAATCTGAATAGAATTTTCTTGAACTGAAACCCCAACAACCAGCATTTAAGTTCCCCAGGCTTTTAAAAAACAACAGAGTATTAATTACAGAGACTCTTTATTCTCACCCTCCGATACTCTTAGAATCCCATGTGAGAGATTTAGGAGATGGCATCGAACTAGCTCTCCCGAGATCAGAGTGTTCAGGCTGCACTGACTGCTGGTACCAGGGTAAGTAGAGTTTGAAGCCTCACATTTGGGAATGTTACTTTGACTCCCTCACTTGACTGCCCCCCACTTGGACCCTCTTCATTCTGGGCCTCCTCCCAGATCTCCCCTTCAGGATGAGGCACTCCTTTCCCTAAGTGCTAGGAATGCTGCCTAGTGATGGCCCTCAGTGGAGTCCCTCCCCCAAGAATTACCCTCAGCTGAAGAGAGCCTCCTCACTAAAGGTTAGGACCCTTACCAAGGGGCAGACCGCATCCAATGACTGGTCACTGCAGAAGGTAACAAGGGCTGGCCCCTTGGTTCAGTTCAGGGTAACCCGCAAGAGCTGTCTGAGCTCTAGAGCTCCTTGTGGGGTGAGTTGAGACTGCTGTTGTAACTGCATAGCAGCCCCACTCTTTCTTCTGCCCAATCCAGCTTCCCTGCCTCTCTCCCTGATGCTGTCCCAAGAGCCATCTGCAACAATCCACCTGCACCTAATTCATCTCAGAGTCTGTTTGCTAGAGAACTAGAGCACTAAAACTCTCAGGCATTGAAGCATTCCAAAAAACTGTGCTCTTATGAGACCTAATGTTGCAATGTACGTCAGTTGTTTTTCCCAGCCCAGCATCCTTTGCCCCTTCTTCTTGTAACAAGCAGCTTCCAGACTTTCCTCTGGGTAAGTGCACCACGCTACCTCTCCACCCATGATGCAGTAGGGCTGAGACCACCAGCCCTTCCCAGCCTCCTACCTGACCCAGGCTTGCCACATCACCCCAGCCACAGTAATTGGTTCAGGGATGGCATGAGACCTCAGCAGGGCCGGTAACAACCTGTTTCGGTACTTGTGCTGAAACCACGGAGACAAATGAGCCCATTTTGTCTCAGAGTTGCTGAACTGACTGAATGAAAGAAAATTTCAGGCTGGGCATGGTGGCTCACACCTATAATCCCAGCACTTGGGGAAGCCGAGTCAGGAGGATCACTTGAGGCCAGGTGTTTGAGGCACATTGGCGGGGGAAGGAGACATTTGCTTCCCTGTTCCCCTTTCTCTGCAGAGCAAAAACAGATGTAGAAGGATGGAAAATGTCTCTGAGAAAGGAGGAGGTCTGACGGCTCCAGATAGTAAAACCTCCTCAATTAGTATGAAAATAGCACTCGTTTTTGCACAAAGAGAAATCTTTTTGCCAATCACTGCAGCTCCTCTTTATCACTTTCGAGTGTGTTTATTTTGACGGCTTTTTATTTATACTCTTTTTTTTTTTCATTTGTACATCAGAAATATGGGCCCATCTGGAGACGGTGCGCAACTTGATGCTTTTCATGGCCCTTCCAATCAGGAGTAACTACAGCTGTCGGGGGAGCACTGAAAAAATGTCAATTAGCTATAAAAGTTCCACAAACAAGCATTATGTCTTCCTCTTATGAGTCCCCAGGTGCAGCTCAAAATTGAGCAATAATGTCCACAGTTAAAAATGGCTGTTGGAGGCCCCAGCACTCTTTTCCCATTAATAATTGCTCGGCAGCAGAGCTGGAGTCACTGCATGTGGACGGTGGAGCCCAGGTCGCGGAGGGTATTTGCGTTAAAAACAGTGACAGCACACGCATAGTTCTTACTGCGTCCCTCCATGTTCACACCAATGGCTGAACTCATCCCTCTGGGATCGGGACTTGAGCCACCTTGTGCTGTCCTCCTACCTCTGGGTTCCTCTTCTCCAGTTATCTGCACCCTGGCTGCCTGTTTCTTGTTCACGTCTAAAAATCACCTCAGGGTTACTCTGGCCCTGGGGAGGAACTGGAGAGCAGTCTGCCTCCTTGTGTCACTCTTTGTGATTGTCCAGGACCTTTATTTGCATGTGGCCTTTATTTACAGACAAGTGCTCTGCCCTCCAGGTGAAAAAGCCAAAGAAAACCTTTATTCTGCAAGTGAAGCCAAGTACCTGGGGCCAGTGGAGGTGACTTGCCTTGACATGTAAAATGTCATAAAGCCTTATTTACCAACACAGGTAGCTGGGCCAAGGGCTGCGGTTTGCCAATTTTTAAAATTTTATTTCTAGCTTTATTGAGGTATAATTGACAAATAAAAATGATATATATTCAAGGTGTATAATGTGATATTTTGATATACATATATACAGTGAAACAATTACCATGCTCGCGGACAATTAACATATCCATCACCTCACAGTTACTGTTTTTTTATTTTTTTGCGGTAAGAATATTTAAGATCTACTCTCTTAGCAAGTTTCAAGTACACAATATATTATCATTAATTATAGTCACCATGCTGTATATTAGGCCTCCAGAACTTACTCATCTTATAACTGCAAGTTTGATGGGACTGTGGGAAATGGGGAGCTGTTGGTCAAAGGTTACAAATTTGCAATTCATTATTTTAACAAATGTTGCATTGAATTATTAATTATCATTATTATCGAGGTTTTTGTGTCCTTTAAGTCTTGCCCCTAAGGCTAGTGCCTCACCCGCCTCACCCTAGTCCTAGTTCTATCTTCAGTCAGAAAGGACGCGGGTGTGGGTCCTTCCCCGAGGTCTCAGCTGTGTGTTCCAAGAACTCTCACATTTAGCAGAGTTGGGTAAGAGGGTTTTGGCAGTGCCTTGTGTGGAGATGGCATCTAGAAAAAGTATACAGACTTTGGTTCCAATTCTTGTGCTGCAACCTCGTGACCTTCAGCAAGTCATCTAACTTCTTTGAGCCTCGGGCTTCCATCTACCAATCTGACATCATAATATCGACCTCAGAGTATGGCCGTAAGGATTAAATACAATAAACGATGTCAAGTGGCCTGCACTCGATTAATGACACCGGACAAATGTTTATGGAGTGAATAATCAATGTGCAAAATGTTGGTTTGAAGGACAGGAGGACTTTTATCATCAGATTGCTTTCTGGTCAGCTGGACCTCCTTTTTTTTTTGTCTTCTTACTTTCTACATCAAGTCATGGTGACATCTCTGTTTTATGCTGGACCTGAGAGCATCTACACATAGGAAGCATCTGGTATTTGTTGCATGAATGGAAAGAGAGCTTTTTTTTTTTTTTTTTTTTTTTTTTTTTTAAATGAAATCTCCCTCTGTTGCTGAGGCTGGAGTGCAGCGGCATGATCTCAGCTCACTGCAACCTCTGCCTCCTAGGTTTGAGCAATTCTCCTGCCTCAGCCTTCCAAGTAGCTGGGATTACAGGTGCCTACCACCACGCCTGGCTAATTTTTGTATTTTTAGTAGAGATGGGGCTCACCATGTTGGCCAGGCTGGTTTCGAACTCGTGACCTTGGGTGATCTGCCTGCTTCTGCCTCCCAAAGTGCTGTGATTACAGACATGAGCCACCATGCCAGCCAAAGAGAGCTTATTAATAAGCAATGGTATGAATGAATGTGGAACCAGGCAATGTGGTCAAATCCCCGCTGTGTAGGTGACCGGAGCCATTTTACACTATTGGCTACAAGGTTCTTATGAGGCTTAGACACAAAGAAGGTAAGTTCAGGAGCCAAGAAAGCTACAGTGACCCAAGTGATTCTTAAGTAGAATCACATGCAGAAATCATTGTCTGGGTCCTTCCATGGACCCTCGCTCCATTGAAGCAAAGCCTGGGTCCCTTGCTTTTCAGTGGGTTGGGAATTGGAAGCAGCAAAAAGAAAATCTGGAGCTTTTGCTGTTTCCAGGGTTGGCCCATGGACATTGAGTTAATTCATAACTGATCAAAAGTCAGAAAGTTCTGGGTCATGAGGGAAAGACCATGCTAGGGCTTTTCCGGGAAAACGATGTGAAGAGGCAAGCTTATAAGATGAGCGATCATGTAATTTATCATTCAAGCTGGGATAATTTTGAGAGTGAAAGAAGCTGCTGTTAATAATTACACAGGAATAAAGAATGCCAATTCAGACTGTCCTGGGCAAAGCAAGGCATACATTCATCCTGCTTCTAAAGTAATCCTGCAAACAGCATCCTGCTCAGTGCTGGAAAGAACAATGCCATTTGTACCACTGCCTGGTGGACAGCACTGGCTTCTTTCGCCAAGAGGGCAGCCTCATGCCTGCCCCCTGCAGCCGTTGCTATCTCTGGGTCTGCTGTTTTGTGATAAAGCAGTTGTACCTTCCTTTGCCTGCTTTGCCCTCTTTACAGCCAGTAGCCCAGTGTATCTAAGAGCTGTGTCACCATCCATTGCCACCAGCTGGCTCTGCTGTCACATCTGGGCTCTCATTTGAGTGATGTCTCACAGAAGCCTGAAAAATGGAATCACAAGCGGAGAGGCCAGCAAAGGCAGAATGCCAGAGGTGAGCAGTGTGGGATGCTGAATTGTCTTTTAGATAAATGCTTGATGTTAGCACAGGAAAGAATTGCAGATAATCATTTATTCTAATATCTTGCCTAGTATCCTCTCCCGCCACCTCAATTTACTGTTGAGGAGATAAAATCAAAAGAGTAATGTGCTCAAGTTTATTAGTTCCTTCAAATTTATATCTCTAGCCCACACATTCTCCACAGATTCCAGACTCAAATATCCCACCATCTCCTCAATGTCTCGCTGGTAGAAATATCAAACTCAGTGTTTCCAAACATGGCCTTGTGATCTCTTCCACAACTGGTTCCACCCCCTGTCCTTTTCACCTCGGCCAATAGTAAGTCCTCTCTCTGTTCCTCAGGCCAAAAATCTTGGAGTTACCCTTGACTCTTCACAACTTCTCCTTCTTTCTCACAACACACCTAATCTGTTAGAAAAGACTATTCAGAATATACCCAGAGCCTGACTACTTTTCACCACCCCCATTGCTACCCTTGGTGCAAGCCACCATCTTCTCTCACCTAAGTTGTCATTGTTGCCTCTTAACCGCTGCCACTCAAACCTTCCTACAGTTCTTTTTATTTTTACTGAATTGAATAGTCTAATGGGACCTTTTAAAGCCTATGTTAGGTTGTGTCACTCCTCTTCTCAACATAAAAGCTGAAATTCTTACTCTGCCCTACAAATTCCTACACAAACAACACCCAACACCATTACCAGTTCTATTTTTAACTTGTAACAGATGCTCCCTGTTCACATGGCTGCAGCCACTGAGGCCTCTTTGCTGTTCTTCAAATAAACGAGACATACCCCTACCCCAGGACCTTTGCACTGACTGTGTCTTGAGCCTAGGACACTTTTTCCCCAGATCCACTTGGTTAAATTCCTCTATACCTAGGAGTCTTTGCTCAAATGCAAGCCTCTATTAAAACTGCTGTTCCTCATTCTCCTTTCCTGTTTTATTATTCTATATAACGTTTGTTATCTTCTCATATACCCTATAATTTATTTATTATTTTCTATGTAACCTTTGACTCCTTTGAGTGGAAATTAGGATCTCTGAAGGCAAGAATTTGTGTGTTTTGTTTCCTGCTCTGACAACCAGTGCGAGCACCTGGCACAAAGTAGGAATTTGATAAATAGTGGCTGAATGAATTAATTCAGCAGCTATTTACCCAATGTCTTCCGTGTGTCAGGTGCATACTGGATGTATCAAGACAGTTACAGCAAAATCCTTCCTCTTAAAGTGAGCCTGAGTCAGTAGGATGGAAGCACAGACAACCCTAAGGCAGTGTACTCATGATGTACAACAGTGTTAAGGATAGCAGTCCCTGGCATTATTGTTCTACCACATGGGGGAGTGGAATGAAAGCAAGTGACGTTTGCCCAGAGGAAGCGATGCTGTTGCTGGATCTTGACAAGCTAGTGGAATTTTACCAGGCAGTAGAGCAGGGTGACAGAGCTGTCCCTCATGTCTCAGTGGGTTTTCACTCTGCATACTGATTTAGAGAGCTGGCTTAGTCCCAGGGAAAAAACAGATAAGGATTTCTTTTTGTGATAACCGTGCTGTCCAGGCAGTACTTCTTAACAGCAGAAGGATGGCCTGATGGCATCCCAGGACATTCAAGTCACCAAAGTGATCCAGTCTGCTCACCTGCTGGTGAAATCAAATGCAGTTTTCCTCCAGAGCAACCTGGGCAGGTGATCTTACAGCGTTACAGCCACTGTACTGAGCATCATTCACTGGAATCACTCAATTTCAATTTCTCCTGGACTCTCAGGAAGCCCTGATTTTAAAAAAGGCTTTTGGTTTGTGATTTCTTAGAATAATCTTGTTTAAGTCAGAGTTGTTTGCCATGGAATTCAGTTGTTTTTGCTGAGTCCAATTGCCTCTGGAGAATAAAAGGATCACCAGACATTTGTGAACTACTTCTGTAACATAACTAAAAGAGAAAGAGCAGGCATTGGGCAGGGGCTGCTTTCGGGCTTGGGAGCCTATAGGACCACAGGATTGTTCTAAATTCCATTGTTTCCTCCCCAGGTAAGTCTGACAGTTCTAGTGGTAGTGAGAGTAAACTGTTTAGCTATGTAATTTGTGTAACAAATTACATCTATACTTAGCAGCCTAAAACAACAACAGTTTATCATATCCCATAATTCCTTGAGTTGTCTAGGTTGATCCTCTGACAGTTTTATTTGGGCCCACTCATGGGACTGCATCCAGCTGGAGAGTCAGCAAGGCTGCGAGGTCCAAGATGGCCTTCTTCACCTATCTGCCAGTTGGTGCTTTTAGCTAGGACACCCTGATGCTCCTTCACATGGATTCTAGTCTCCAAATAGACCAGCTTTCTTACAGTGAGGACATAACAGGCTCAAAGAGGATGATGGAGGAAGCTGCAAGGCCCCTTTGAGGACTAGACCTAGGACACAGATAGTTTTGCTGCTTCTACATTCCACTGGGCAAATTGAGTCACAAACCCAGGCCAAACTCAAAGGTCAGAATAGATTCGATCTTCTGAGGGGAGGAGCTAGCTGCAAAGCTCTGTGGCTATATTTAACCTACCACAGTCTTCCATTTGACTACAGTTACTAATAGTCTTCCCAGATACAAAATAAATTTACACCTCCCAAGATCTTCAAAAATCTCACCCAGTTATAACATAAGGCTCAGAATCCTGGAGCTTGTGATCTTCATCTGGTCTGGATACAGAAAAAGCCCCTTGGGTGCAGCAGATCCTCTTGATCCAGAAACTTGTGAATTTAAAGCACCAAGGGACACGGACTAGATGATGCAATAGTCACTCTTATTCAAAAAGGAGAAGAGCAAGAGGCACTAGCAGTCACTGGTACATAGCAATTCTGAAAACTAGCCAGGCACAGGCACATGTCATCAGAGCCCTCTACCCAAGGCAGGGAATATTCCTTTACTAGGGCCTGGCTCTTCTCTCTGGGAGTAGTTTCCTAATCAGCTGTTTTCCTTGGCCCTTAAATTCACCTTCTAGGCTCTTGGCTCTACTCTTTGAATTTCTTTTTCCTTCCATAAGAGAGGGTTCATGTTTGTAGCTTTCTTAGCCTGCTTTCTAACTATAAACTTTGGGGACCACAGTCCTCTTTGTGTTTTAAACCGTGTGTGTTTTCTTCAATCCAAGCTGCTACAACTCCTTTAAAAATGTTTTGGGTTTTCTGTGTATCACATTATACTCCATTAAACAAAAACCATATTCACAACTATATTTGAAATAGATTCTTCTCTACTTGGATGGGGAATTTCAGGGTGCTGCTGTAGGACAAGGCCCTTAAGATTTTTGTCTAGCTGAGAAGGTCTATTAAACAACATCTTAATTTTTCAGAAAGTCTTATACCTACATTCTTGATTTGATTGTGATCCTGGAGCCATTTTCATTTTTCCCTTGATAATCTTTTGCCTGTTGAAAAGACTGGAAATATTACAAAGAAAACCAGCTTTATTTAGAAACTCAGTATGTATCAGGTCCTCTGTACTTTCTTTAACTTCTGCTTACAAATAGAAGTGACTTTAGTACATCTCTCTTTCTCTTCTCATTCCTTATCATACTCAGCTAGAAAAAGCCAATAACCATTGTCAGCATTCTGCTTCGTCATCTCCTTAGGGAGATCCACACATTCATTAGTACATTTCCTGTCTTTCAAATTACTTCAGATGAAAGTTTTGCCAGTTGCTCCTCAATTGTAACTTGGCTTGACATTTTCCCAGCCTCCCCTGGCAGTTTTCTCAATGCATTTCTAGCTTCTACTAATAGCTTCCTTAATTCTCTATCAGCCTCTGCCCATTGCCCAGTCCCAAAGCCAATGCCACATTAATAAAGATGGTTTTTTAAATTTTATTTTTAAATAGCAGCATCCACTTCCAGGTGCCTATATAACTATGCAGTATAAGCAAACCATTTCAGAACTTAATGGCTTAATATAACAGTGACTTACTATTTTAACATTCTATAGGGTGATTCTTCCACTGGTCTCACCTGGGATTGCTCATGTAGCTGCATTCAGCTGGAAGGTTGACTGAACTCAGCTACGTTGGTTGGATCTTCCTCTCCATGTTGTCTTTCATTCGAGTTTCTTCACATCCTGGAGTCTTCTTGGCATGATGGTCTTCAGGGAGCATTTCCAGAGGGCATGCCCAAATTCATAAGCACAAATCAAGCCTCTGCTTACACCTAGTTAACTTGGCTAGAGCAAGACTCATGGACAAGCCCAGAGTCAGTGTGGGAGGGGACTACACAAAGGTATGGATACTGAGAGGTGTGTTTCATTGGGCTATGACTATAACCATATTGCACAGAAGGATAAAAGAGATCACCAACCAGATCTTTCTAACCCAGGTCTCCTGTCCTCTTCTCTACCTGTTGACGTCTCTGCAGTCCTAACCTGTAGTTCTCACGTGTGCTCTGACTTTTGGTGCTG
Organism: Macaca thibetana thibetana; assembly: GCF_024542745.1. NCBI lineage: Eukaryota > Metazoa > Chordata > Mammalia > Primates > Cercopithecidae > Macaca > Macaca thibetana. Next base: position 84,933,648 of record NC_065587.1, on the reverse strand, counting down.
GAAAGGGTACCCAGGCAGCAGCTAGGCCAACATGCACATCCTTAGCCCATTGCCCTTAGTCAAGTTTTTGGGAAGGCAGACCCTGCTTCCAGGTCTAATTCTGATCTTGAATATCCAGATCAATTTTGTGCAGATGCCCTTTTCTTCTCTATATAACATTCTTTGCACCACAAAAAGGAAACTCCCTTTGGAGCTTGCCTCAGACATGTAAGAGCTATGCATCTAACAGGACAAAACTTCTCAATGTTTACGCTCAGATGATATCTACGAGAGGGAAAGTCTCCTGTTTGTCGCAGTCATCATTAAAATGGTTTCTAATAACTCAGTCTCCTTGGTATTCACATCGTTGTATCATCCTCTTCTCTGAGTGTGGGCAGGATTAGCTGATACTTCTAACCAATAGAATATTGCAAGTGTGGTGTGATGTCACTTCTGATACTGGGTTATAAAAAAGCTGTGGCTTTGGTCTGGGTGTGCTCGTACACTCTCTCTTGGGTTGCTTACTCTGGGAGAATCCAGCCTTCATGCTGTGACACAGCCCTGTGGAAAGGCCCACATCTGTGAGCCTGGAAGCTGATCTTCTGAGGCCTGCCCACAGCCGTGGGAGAGTGGGTAAGCTCAGAAGCTGACCTTCCCCAAGCCAAGCCTTGAGACGACTGCAGCCCTGGCTGACACTCTGATTGTAGTCTTGTGAGAGACTCTGATTCAGCACCACACAGCCAAGATGCTCCTTCATTCTTGACCCTGAAGAACGGTGAGAGTATACATTTGTTGTTTCCAGCTTCTAAGTTTTGGGGTATTTGTTACACAGCAGTGGATAACTAACACATATTTTGGGTTACTGCCTGATATGGTTTGGATCTGTGTCCCCACCCAAATTTCATGTCTAGTTGTAGTCCCCAGTGTTACAGTTGGGACCTGGTAGGAGGTGATTAGATCATGGGGGGTGGTTTCTAATGGTTTAACACCATCCACCTTGGAGCAGTCATTATGATGGTGAGTTCTTATGAGATCTGGTTGTTTAAAGTGTGTAATACCTCCCCACCTCTCTCTTTCTCCTGCTCGAGCCATGTAAGACGTGCCTGCTTCCTCTTGGCCTTCTACCGTGATTGTAACTTTCCTGAGGTCTCCCAAGTCATGCTTCCTGTACAGCCTGCAGAACTGTGAGCCAATTAAATCTCTTTTCTTTATAAATTACCCACTTGAAGGAATTTATAGCAATTCACGAACAGACTAATACACAGTCTTTGCAAAAATGTGCATAGCCCAGGAGCACCCCACCCCAAAACAGCCAGTATAAGACTAACAGGAGCAAGAAAGAGAGGGGTGAGGACAGGGAAGGGTGTGAAGAATCTGGAGGATTTCTTTGGTCCCTCGGCCATTCCCTCCTGCTTTCCTTCCTTGGGGGAAGGAAACAATGGTCTTTCAGAACAATCAGCCAAGCAGAAAACAGTCTTCTCTGGGTTAAAATGGCAGAAACAAGTAATTTAATACTTTATCTTGATTGGATTAGTAGCAAAGGCATTGACTAGTCTCTCTAGCTGAGACAAGGACAGTTTAGCCTGTCTAAATTAAATCTCTTCGGCATCATTGGTTTGAACAGCCTACTCATTTTTGCTGCAGATGCTCTATACATTTTTGTTGTTGTTGCTGTTTTGCGTTGGAGAAGTAAAAATGCATTTTCTTTGCTTAGGTGGGAGGACTGATCGCCTCTACCTACCCAGCGTGATTATTGCAGCACATATGGTTTAGAGCTGCCGAGAAAAGTAATGGATCTGCCCGAATTAGTGCCTGACTTGGGTGAGCACCGAAGCAGAAATTCCCCCCTCCCCTTTTTAACACTTTGGCTCAGTGAGGCAGGCCAAACCCTATAATCATCATTGATTATCTCATTCGGCATGACTCCTGGGAAATCTTGGGTGAAAGCAAATTGAATCGGATATTTGCTGCCACTCTTGTAAAAGGGGCCTCTCTCAGATTAATTTCAGGGATGATGGCAGCCCAGAAAATGAGGGCCTGGAGTAGTGTGGCCAAGGGGGCCGTCGGGCATTGTGAGAAGATGCAGCTCTTGCGAACTGATGTGTATAAAGGGTGGCTTTGGAGAAAAGCGCAATCTTTTAACGTGGAGGATTAGTCCCAGAGGGGAGGCTCCCTCACAGATGAGTTTGCCTGGCCTGCACCTGGGAAAGGCTGGTTGTTAGGGAAGATTCATCAAATAAGGAGCAGGCCCCATTGTTCCTGTGGGTATCTTAGGCTCCCTAGGGAGGAAGGGGCTGCACAAGTTCCATTGGGAGAGAACCTCAGGCACAAAGGGAAAAGAAGCCCTTTTGTGGATTCCAAGGAATCCCTTCCCCTTAGGGGAGGAAGCTGAAAAGGCAAAACTTTAAAAGGTCAAGGGTTTATTTAATAAGATGAGGATTTGGGACTGTCAAGTCCTGCTGGAGGCCAATGGTACCACTGAGAGAGAAGGCAGCACTCACACCTGGCACTTCTGCCAGGTCCTGCTCTCAAGAACATCCCTCTTGGCAAGAAGAGGGGCCTTTTGACCCAGTAGAGGAGATCCTAAAAGGACAGTGGTCATGAGACTGGGCAATAAACACAGAGCCAATTAGAGAGAGCTGATGATGTGAAATCAGCATTCAGGCGCCACTCTGGCTGGCAAACCCAGAACATGGGCATCACCAAGTCCAGTTAGTGGGACTGTCAGCTGTGAGTGTGGAGAGAGCTGCTTTAGAGGGTTTTATGGGCAAGGTTAGTAAAACAACAGCAGCAACAACAACAGTCATGCATATTTATCAAGTGTGTCCAGAAATGCTCATAATAACCCAGCAAGAGAAGTATGGTTATGTGTGGTGGACAACGTTGGTGCTTCACTCAGACCACCTGGGGTCCCTTTTTGCCCATTTTGTGCACCTCCAGTTTGAATGTGCTCTTGCTTTTAACAGCAAGCATCTCAAGCTATTTTTTCCTAAGATTTTCCTTGGGCCAGTGGAGTTTGCTTTGCAGAGCTGAAGTGCCTCAAAATTTCCATCTACCCTCCTTTCCCACCACCCTTAACCAATGACTAATGGATACAGAAACATGAAGGCCCCAGCTCCTATGGATAAAGCCAACTCTGAAGTGTAATTTACAACGCAGAGGTCTCCGCAGCATTAGGCTAAAGTTACCCTCTGTCTGCTGGACCTTTGCCTGAGACTACATACCTGCTTAGCTTCCTCTGTTTTCCCCTCTTGCATCCCCTGCTCAATTTCCAGTTTCCCCTGGGAGCACTTTCTTAGTAGTACAAGTTCTCATCTTAGAATCTGCTTCTGGATAAACCTAACTTGCAATGTTATCCCTGATTTGTAAATCAGAAAACTAAAGAATATAGTGAGATGAAGTCACTTTTCTGCCCAAGGTCACACGAGAAAATGTCTGAGCTGGTATTTACAACCAGTCCTCTCTGACTTCAGAAGTGTGGTTTCTTATATCACCCACAGAGCCCATTTTCAAAGAGGAGAGGTTTGTATAGGGAAAACGCAGAGGAAAACTCATCCTTATTGTCAGACTTTTGTTTCCTTTTGGGAGCTTCTTGCCCATGTGACCAAGAATTGGTCAAAGTCACAGACACTTTTAGCAGCAACTCTTGGGAAGAATGTGATTGACTTGTCAGGATTTCTCAGTAGGTGCATTTCATTTGGTTTTTGCTAAAAATTAACTCCAATGGTCAATGGATTTACCACATTGAAGCGACCCTGAATAACACCCTCCTTGCAGGCATATTTGCAATTTCTTCTAAGCCCAAAGTATATTCCATGTTAACACTGCTCTGGCAGGATCGCAGTGAAGGGTCACTCCTTTGTGTTTATTTTCTTTGAAAGCTGGAGGTCAGGTAACCACTGTCAGAATCCTGACACTGTTATCTGCCTGCAGAAAAACTGTGCCTTGGGGGAGATATATTTTGGGAGCTGTGATGCGGCTAAAGCACTGGCCTGAGGAGCCTAAGAAGTTGTGGCTAAAATTGGAGAAGGGAGAAGAGTAATTAAAAACTAAATAAATAAAAGCTGAGGCAGTGCTAGAGATAGACATTGTTCTGGAATCAGAAAAACCTGGACGGAAATGCTGGCTCATAAACTTTAGACGTGTAGCTTCAGACAAATTAACCCCTCTAAAGCTCATTTCTCATCATCTGCATAGTTGGAATTCTAATTGCCCCTAGGTTATAGAATTACTGTTTTGTTTTGTTTTGTCGAGACAGAGTCTCACTCTTCTGTCACCCAGACTGGAGTGCAGTGGCATGATCTCGGCTCGCTGCAGACTCCACCTCCTGGGTTCAAGCCATTCTCATGCCTCAGCCTCCCAAGTAGCTAAGATTACAGTTGTGCATGAGCACGCCCAGCTAATTTTTGTATTTTTGGTAGAGATAGGGTTTTGCCATATTGGGCAGACTGGTCTTCAACTCTTGGCTTCAAATGATCTGCCTGGCTTGGCCTCTCAAAATGCTGGGATTACAAGCATGAGCCGCTGCGCCTGGCCTGCTGTGATTTTTTAATGAAACAGTGGATACAAAGGACTTGATGTAAGCTTTGGCACATAGTAGGCATTCACTGATGATGTTTGTTTTAATGAATAGCTTAACTACAAATAATTTTTGTTTACGTTAGGCAGCAGGGAAGGGTCAGGAGATTGTATAAAACACAGCGAGCATGTCAATGTATATCAGTGTACACTGAACTCCAACAAACTGCCTGCTCACTAATGTCTTGTTTTGTGCCTATAATCAGGAGGAGAAGAAGACAAGACCTATATCATAAAAGCTACATTTTCTCATCGGAAATGTGACTTTCACAGCCTTTTCTTTCTTTCCTTTTTTTTTTTTTGAGATGGAGTCTCGCTCCGTTACTCAGGCTGGAGTGCAGCGGTGTGATTTTGGCTCACTGCAACCTCCGCCTCTTGGGTTCAAGCTATTCTTCTGCCTCCACCTCCTGAGTAGCTGGGACTACAGGTGTGCACCGCCACTCCAGGCTAATTTTTGTATTTTTAGTAGAGATGGGGTTTCACCATATTGGCCAGGCTGGTCTCAAACTCCTGACCTCGTGATCCACTCGTCTCAGCCTCCCAAAGTGCTGGGATTACAGGTGTGAGCCACCGTGCCCGGCCTCACAACCTTTTCCGTGATGACAGCACAAAATATGGAGCCCATGACAGTGAATTTTTGTATTTTGTCTGGGCTCTGGAACCCTTAGACTTACAGATGAATAGTTAATGTTTAGGCAGGAATTGCTTGGCCAGGTTGGGCTCTGCTAGTTTCAGGACCACTCGAATTCATTCTCTTCAACTGGGCTTATCTTCTAGGTGTAAAACTGATGCTGTGAGTATGAGCTGTGCAGTTGGAATGAAGAACACTGAAATTACACATCTCCCTCAAAACATCCAAGGTCTCTTTCTTCTACACGAACTTGCTGATGATTGTACGTAAAGAGATAAAAATAAATGCACTGATGTATCTATCATCAGTTAATGATTTATAAATAATGCCTCTAGGTAGACAGATTGTTACTTCTGTGGCTAAATTTGGAAGGAAGACCGCCAAGACTTTTGGTTGGCTAGAAATTTAGGATAAAAATCACAATTTCTTGAGCCCTGTAGAATTTTTTATGTAGGCTTTTGTTTGTTTTTGTCACTTGAATAACCTGAAAGTCAATCTTGTTTGGCTTTTAACTAAAAGATGCCTTCCTGTAAATCCATGCCGCTCAGCTGCATGCATTTGAACACTCAAACCCATAGAGGACGTGTTACTGGGTTCCAGTGCTCTGGCCAATGAGGACGTGCACCTGAGAGGAGCTGTGGGTTACTTGTGGTGTTTCCAGGCTAGGACTGTGTCATCTTCTTTCCCGTCCAAGAATATAGAGTCATGACAGCTATGAAGGACAATCATAACTTTAAGCAAAGGCATTCCTGGGAGAACCACCCACCTCTGGAAATGGAAATAAGTGGGCAGGGCAAGAATCTCTAAAAGGCTTCTTAGAAAAATTACACCTTGCCCTTCCATCTTTTTTCTCACTTACCAAGTGTCTGAGGATGTTCATGATTGAGTATTTGAGAATTTGGAAATGCTGAGTCGGCTGGGCTGCTAGGAATGGGAAGAGAAATAAAATAAACCTAGACAAAATTGATCCTGGCCTCTGCTGATGAAAAATGCAGCCCAGAGTGGCCAAAGCACAGATTTCAAGGGTGGTTCTTCTATGAACCAGCTGTCATTTACCAGAGGTAAAAAAACCTGTCGGTCCACAGCTGAATCTGGCCAACAAAGATCTCCAGTTTAGCTGGTAAGAGTGTGGAATTGTATTTTTTATTGCAGGAAGCTCTCTTTAGCTCACCACCAGTTCCTGTCTTCTCTGTGGCCTCAACGTTCCCTTCCCGCTTAATCTGTGTCTGTCACCTGACCCTCCCTGGAGTGATGTAAGTCTATAACCACCTCAGCCTCATTTTCCTCAACCGTCAGATGCGAACCAAGTCTGTTTCACAGGGTTGTTGTGCGAGTCTAGTGTGACAACATGGATAACACGCCCAGGATGGGCTAATACTTCATGAGCTCAATGGACTTCTTTCTTTCTTCTCTTCCTTTTTTCTTGCTTTCCCTTTTCTCTTGCTCTATTTCTCATTCTTGCCATTTTGTTTGTCTCCTCTTTGTGATGTTTGGATATTTATTTGATCTCATTGCTAAACTTTAAGCAAGGGATTTGTTTTGTTTTGTTTTGTTTTTTTAGTTCATGGAAGCCCTGGGTTTTTCTGGTTTATCCTGAAGTGAAAGTTGTACTAAATATGTCCTCTGCTTCTCCACAATTTATGGATTGAAAGAGACATATCTAAAGGGCACAAAAGTGATTAAACAATGAGTTACTCAGGCCTTGAGTTAAGATGAGGTTTGACCCTACTCTAGATTAATCCAGAAGGAGGTTGAAGATGATGACCTTGCATGTATTTGCTTAGGGGATATTATGGTTAGTGAAATTAAACTGCCCCACTGTGATGGTTACTACATCACAGAGTGATGTCAACTTGATTGGATTGAAGGATGTAAAGTATTGTTCCTGGGTGCATCTGTGAGGGTGTTGCCAAAGGAGGTTAACATTTGAGTCAGTGGACTGGGAAAGGCAGACCCACCCTTTAATTTGGGTGGGCACCATCTAATCAGCTGCCAGTGAGGCTAGGATACAAAGCAGGCAGAAACATGTGGGGGAAAAAAAAAAATGGGCCTAACCGCCCAGCCTACATCTTTCTCCCATGCTGGATGCTCCCTGACCTTGAACATCGGACTCCAAGTTCTTCAGTTTTGGGACTCGGATTGGCTTTCCTTATACCTCAGCTTATAGACGACCTATTATGGGACCTTGTGATCATCTGAGTTAATACTTAATAAACTCATATGTGTGTGTGTGTGTGTGTGTGTGTGTGTGTGTGTGTGTGTGTGTGTGTGTGTGTATATATATATATATATAAAATTAGTTCTGTCTCTCTAGAGAACCCTGACTAATACACTCACCATGAAGACAGAGAATATAATTCCAGTGTATTGGGACTCACTTAAATAAGTGGGTTTCATTTTTCCTTTCCTTTACAGTTGAGGAAAAGGAGGCTTATTAGGTTAAAGGGTCTTGTTGAGGGCACTGGGGTATTTACTGGCAGGGACCTTTGCACTAAGTGCGCAGTTTTTACTCCTCGTAGTGAAACTTTATTGACCATAAGGGTCTAGAACATTTTCAGTTTCTGCCTTTTGAATGACAACAATTGAGCTGGGAATCATTAGAGGCAGAGGTTACATAAGCATTGAAGACATTATTGAGTAGCAATGCTGACCTTGGCCTTGTAAAAACAAGCAAGAAGGCATGGCTGTAGTATTCACAAGCCCTGGAAGGAGGGAAGGAGAACCTTCTTAGAGATCTGGTTATAAGACCTGATTTGGATACCTACTAGCTGTGAACTTGGAAATGCTATTTAATTTTCTTAAATATTACTTTCCTCATTTGCAGGGTAAAGATAATTATTTCCGAACTGCCCACTTCAAAAGTTTATTTTGAATTTCCAAATATAGATGATTTAGTCCAACAAAAGTGTTTAATATGCACCTTCTACGTGCAGGGTATATTATGCCTGGCCCCGAAGATTCAAAGATGAATACAGGAAGAGCATGCTACATGTGCCAAATGATGAACTATAAAGTTTGCATAAAAGAATAGATCATTATTATTACGACCCAAAGGGCTGTCCCCTTCTCCTTGGAAATAGTGGCTGGAAAGACATCTGTTAGCTCCTCTGTCACCCATGCAGCTCAGAGCTCTAGGATTTATTACTCTCACTAGTTACAATAGCACATATTACATTACACAAGGATGATTATTTAAAACAGTGCTTCTGAAATGGTTTATTCATATGTATACATATATGAGTTTCAAGGGTGACTTACATCTTGTTCTTGAGAAAGAATCATGACCCATGAGGAAAAGTATAACACAGAATATTATGAAGCAAGGGCTGAATTTCTCAAGCTACCTTATCCCCAACTTGCTTTAAGGTCCTAGAGTACTCATTTAATTTTTCTGAGTTTGAATCCCCCTTCCTCAGAGAAGAATCTTATCCTGACCGCTAGAGATGTTCTTCATGAAGTAAAGCCGGTGATGGGTATAGACGTGTTTTTAAAAATTTGTCAGATGGCGGAAAGGTAAAGGTTAGCAGCAGGCCTGACATCTAATTTTGACCTTTATTTGGGAAACCTGGGAAAGAAAGAAATAAACCAGGAAAATACCCTTGCAAACTCATGAGTAAGCAGACTTCCTGGAAACCACAAATAGTGTTTACCAGCGGAAAGATAAAGAAGAGTTCTCAACTAGGAACTACTTTATAGCAGGATATATACCCAGTCTGTGTCAGCTGTTTATTGTAAATAAACCTGAAATCTATGAATATATGAGACACGGCTCACTGGAAAATGTCACATGGCTGTGTAATTGCTGTGTCTTGCTATTGCTCATCAAGTTTGAATCAAAAGTAAACCTCGTCCTAGGTATGACCAATGATTCACGTTGAATCTCATTTGCATTGTCTTTGTGTTATATCGGGTGCCATCCTAGGTCAGGTGGAAAAAGGCATAGGTAGAAAAAGGAGATGCTCTGTAGCTCAGTTGCTCCTCTGTTCAAGTTATGTACAACATGTTCTTAAAGTTCACATGGGAAATCTGAACCAGAACAATCCTGGTGCAGGAGAAAATCAACATTTGGAGGCAGGGTTGATCATCTTGACCTCTCTGAGCGAACACCCCTTGGCAGTGTCTTGCTATTTCTGGTAAACCTTGCATCAGAAGTACATTTGTTGCTCAGCATCACCAATGCCTCAAGATGAGTCTCATTTGCATTATCTTTGTGCTTTCTCAGGTGTCCCTCACAGAGAAGGTATTGTTAGTACATCATTTTTGAACATCACTGAGGGAGCTTCTGTAAAACCCAATCCAATCTTTAAGGTAAAGATTTTGTGTATGTGTGAGATAAAAGCACATGATAGACTTATGCAAAATGTCCTCTTAGAGCACAGGCCTAGGAAGCTGGGGGTTTTGCTGACTCTGTTACAATTAAAGAAGCAGAAGTTAGAAACAAGAAGTTAGAAACAAGTTAGAAACAGCTCTGGGGGCCCAGGTGGGGGAGGGGATATTGGTCACAGGGTCCACCCAGTGGGTGTGGTCACCAATGTCTGCAGGCTGTCTTTAACCCTGTAGCCATTTTCCTTCCACTTGATCATTCTTTATTGTTGGATTCTCCCCTCCCAGCTAATCCCCCAGCCCCAGAATCAGTCTCCTCTGACACCTATTAGAACAGTGGCATCCCGCCTTATTCCCTCCCTTCCCCTGCCATTGATCTTGACTTACCTGCAACAGGAATGAGGAAAGCCCGGACTCTCCTCCCAAGTGCTCTGCCCCTCGGCTCCCTTTTCTCACACCTTGCCCATTGCCGTTTGGAAAGCCAAGGGATAAAGGCAAAGTTAGACTCAATAGGTAGATGTTTTCCTTAGTCTAGGTAAAAATGTTCTTTACGGTAATTAACCCAAAAAGTCAAGAAAGAATGATTTTATCTTATTGAAACGTGCAAAGTACTTTTTGCAAACCCCAGAGGGAAAAAGAATTGGAGAGAACAGTGGCGCTCTACCTTAGCTCTCTACCTTGACTGCAGAATTATCAATGGTGCTTTGAAAAAAAATAAATTTACTATTCCTGGGCCCCATTCCAGACTAGTCAAATTAGAATTTCTGAGTGAGGCCCAGGTATGGGATTTTTAAATTGTTTTCCAGGTGATTCTAATGGGTAGCCATAGTTGCAGACCACTGGGGTAGCAGTTTTATGGTCATTTGCTATTGTCTTTATGAACAAAGTCAGGCAGTAAGTGCATTGCAGGACATAAAATGGCTCAGGGCTAAAATGTTTTCTATTGTAAGATCAGCTATGTAGAATGGAAACCCAGCTGGAATCAGGGCATTAAGTTAGCCCACGTGTAAAATAATTGCTTTTGAAGTTTTTGGCACTAACAAGTCCTGAGATGGTTATTTTCTGATGAGAATGGGCTTAATGACCTGAGTATATCTATAAGCCAGAGGAATATCCTGATTGACTTCTCCCTTTTCAAGTTTATCAACTTGAAGAGGATATTAATATTTTTTTCCATTTAACAATATGACTTACAAGTGAAACATTATGAGAAAGTGTGAGATCCATATTATTTCAGGGACATGACCCTGCACACCTTCTTCCCACTCATGGAGGAGCTGAAACCACTATTCTCAGGAGAAAAAGCACAGAATTTGTATGGTATTCCAGAAATTTTGATCTCTGCAGCCAACTAGTCACATTAAGGACCCAAGGGGGAGACATATTTGTAATCAATGTCTTCACATATGCAATTTCTCTCTACATGATTTTGCTCTTAAGGATGATAGAATGGGGTCCACTTTAATTAAATGTATAAGGAACACTAATCCATTTTGAAAGGCACCACTAATCCACTTACTGGTTGCCAAGTTATGCAGATACTAATGAGACTTTCAAGAAAAGAACAGGCATAAGAAGAAGACAATTTACAGGAAATATGCTTGGAACAGACACTCTATTGTATGTATTCCTCATGGTCAAGGGCTACCAACCAACACCAAAGGTAGTTCATTATACCCTGCTTCACTTATGGCTGTGTCTTCTGTAGGGGATTATTCACACAATATAAGCAGAATCTGGTAAGTAAAGTACGAAATTGTGGATCTGTTTACAATTTGGTTCCCATGCTCAACTGTACATTAGTTTGGTCTCCTGTTAATAAACTTTTGTGTATGTACTCCACACTCCAAGTTATTTCTGTACATACTCTTACAGCTTTGCATTTCAGTCCCGCAGGAAACTTCAGCAATACATTACATGCGATTGCATTTATTGTTGTTATTATAAATAGTTTGATGATACTGTTTTTTATTTATTGTTTCCTTAAATAGACGCTGAACTGCTATAGCAAATTAATCAGAATATAACCATTGTTCAGGAAATGCTTGAATATTTTCAGCAGAAGCAAAGGAAAGTATATCATCAATTTGATTGGAAAAATAGCTGAGCTGTCTGAGAAATATTCCATGGGGAAGATCATTAAAAATCTCAGCTCTATCTCTGCCCAACTACAGAATCTCCTCTGAGAATCTTGCAATGCTCCATTAAAAGCCAAAAACAAACAAACAAAAAACTCCTCACGTGATTCTGACAGACTCAGTCGTCTATATCTGACAATTAGCCATGTGCTCATTTAGGGCTGAAGTGGGGAGAGTCAACTGGCATTGATTGTATGTCTACTACATTCACTGTCTTATTTAGTACTCATCATGATTTTATAAGATAGGAATTACTCTATTTGTTTTATACTTCAGAAAACTGTCCCAGAGTCACACAACTAAGACAACTATCAAATTGGAGATTTGAACTGTGGAGTTGCCTTGAAGCTGATTCTCAGTAATAGTGACACAAATACACACATACATATATATCATATGTATACTGAGGGCACTGGAGAACAGGCAGAAACTGGAACAGGTTCTACTTCTGGAATAAAGAGCCAGCAGACCAACAGTGGGTGAGTTTCCCATCTTTTTACAACTTTTAGCCTGAGGAACTCACTCAGCACCATGTGGGTAGGCTAAAACTTGATAAAATCCACAGTCTTACTAGCTTGAAGAACTAGAAGACAGAATCCAGGGCTACCCCATCCACTGCAAAGAGAGGACAAATTCTGAAGAGAACCAGCAAAGGGGAACCCCAAATTCTGTGTATTAACTCATTACAGTTCTCTGGCTCATCACACAACCATGAATGCTTGGGGCAGAATCCAAGTATCCCAGTTAAGGTTAAAAGAACTGATCTGAGAGTTGGAAGTTTGAGTACAGACATGTTACCTGACTATTAAAATAAAGCCAAACAGTAAAATAACAATAAAAATAAAACTCTTTAGAGGAACATAACAAATCTAGTGTCTCTACAATATAACACAATGTCAAGAATATATGCAAATAAACAGCAAAATAGGACTTAATAGGAAACGTATTTGATGAAAATCAACCTTAAGGAAGATGAATTTTTTGTCTTAACAAACACCCTCCACCACCCAAAGCTCAAGAGCAACCTTTGAAGAAGGGAGAAGTAAGCTAGTGAAGATGGCATTCAGGCTGGGTACTACCTGTCTGTGGGCGTGAATGCTCCAGAGAGGAATTATTGATCAGAATCACAAGTTCCATGGATGTGTGGAAAGGTCTTGCTCCTATTTCCTGATGTTTCTCCAAACATTCAGCTCCTCCGTGAATGGGGAGGTGTGCAGGGTCATGTCCCTGAAATAATGTGGATCTCACACTTTCTCATAATGTTCCACTTGTAAGTCATATTGTTAAATGGGAAAAAATATTAATATCCTCTTCAAGTATTGTGTAGCTCAATAGCAAGGCTCCCCAGACAGAAACAGTGCTTGTGTTCAGTTGGGTGCAAGAATTGAAAGACTCAATTCCCATGGGGTCCTGGTTATGCTTAGAGAATGTTTCAAGAGGTCAATAGTTTTGAGTGTTGCTGAGAGATGAAATACGGTGGTCAGTATTTCTGTTCCTCAATTTATTTGCCTGTAAATTAGACAAAATTCAGATTAGCAGCTCCTGTTTAGCAAAGGCATTCTGTAAAACCATGAAAATACCGAGTCATGGCAAGATGCTCTATATACTCAACTCCTCATTCTACCTCAGTGTATTTTAAAACACTCTTATATAATTCATCTTCCACTCCAGTGAGGGATGTGGTAGTAATCGTAAATGCACTAAGATAGAGTTTTTAATATATGCACTTTCAAATTTGCCCTTTTAAGTGTGTTAGGGTTCCTGATTTATAGATGCCATCACTCAGAACACCAGTCTTGCCAATCCACTCTGCTCCTGCTCCTAGCCATGGTCAATCCCTTTGTATTATGCAACACATCCCCAGTGATGGAGAACTCACACTGTATCTCTTTCAAGCTGTTTCAGTCCAAGTTCCAAAGGATAGCAGAAAATGTCAGTGCTTTTTGCAATGGAAGAAAAGGGTTTGGTTATAAGATTTTTTTTTTTTTTTCTTTTGAGACAGAGTTTTACTCTTGTCACCAGGCTGGAGGGTAGTGGCATGATCTTGGCTCACTGCAACCTCCACCTCCCAGGTTCAAGCGATTCTCCTGCCTCAGCCTCCCGAGTAGCTGCGACTACAGGCACGTGCCACCATGCCCAGCTAATTTTTGTATTTTCAGTAGAGAGAAGGTTTCACCAGGTTGACCAGGCTGGTCTCAATCTCTTGACCTCGTGATTCCCTCGCCTCCCGCCCAGCTGGTTATAAGATTTATGCTTTCAGGCCGGGCGCGGTGGCTCAAGCCTGTAATCCCAGCACTTTGGGAGGCCGAGACGGGCGGATCACAAGGTCAGGAGATCGAGACCATCCTGGTTAACACGGTGAAACCCCGTCTCTACTAAAAAATACAAAAAACTAGCCCGGCGAGGTGGCAGGCGCCTGTAGTCCCAGCTACTCGGGAGGCTGAGCCAGGAGAATGGCGTACACCCGGGAGGCGGAGCTTGCAGTGAGCTGAGATCTGGCCACTGCACTACAGCCTGGGCGACACAGCTAGACTCCGTCTCAAAAAAAAAAAAAAAAAAAAAAAAAAAGATTTATGCTTTCACAGAATTATTGTAGAGTTTATGTGTCAGGGTGGGGAATTCACCTGCCATCATGGCCTTGGTGGCAAGTTCATTCATGAGAAGAAATTTCCTGATGAGAACTTCATGCTGAATCATATGAGTTTTGGGATCTTATGCATGACAAATGATGGGCCCAATAAAAATGGTTCCTGGTTTTTAGTCCACACTATTCATACTGATTGGCTGGATGGCAAGCCTATGGTTATTGGTGTGAATAATGTGGAATCCATGGAATGTTTTGTCTCTAGGATTGACAAGACAGCAGAAAGATTACCACTGCTGCACCAATAACTCTCATAATTTGATTTTATGTTATCTTTATCACCAAACAATGTCTTCTTCAGCTAAGGAGAACACCTCCACTCCCAGTCTGTTCTCATATCCCGTAATCTTTGAGGTCTCATTTGCTATAGTTCTTCAGGCTTCATACCTGCCTTACCTCTTTCCAAGTCTAGCCAGACTTCACATTTAATTTTATGATTGTTAAATAAAAGCTAACCAAGAAACAATATGCTTAGGGGGACGAGTTATCCGTCTCAACCCCCAGGAGCACCAGAAGCCACCAGGATCCCACTAGGATCATCACAACCGGGTGACCACAGGGGATGAGAGGGATGACTCATCCCCTCTAACACAATCAAAAGAACAGCAGCACAAACCACAACAGCAGCATGGCCAAAAGCTTGCTGATCATTGTCATGGCAAGCTAACTTCCACTTGCAACATCGAGGAGATTAAAGTCCTTCTACTTTGTGCCCTTCGGGTCTCAGTTCCCACAACTTGCTTTTTTTCTTTTTTTTCCAGAATGTCTTTTCCAGGAAATACACCCAGCCAGGTGGAGTGTCAAATTCCGACATGTGACAGCATGTATGATCTCAGGGGGCACATTCTCTGTAGATGAGTAGAGCACAGAACCATGGTCTGGCTACTTAAATACCTTGACACACTTGAGGTATCCATAAGATTTTTCGTAGGCAGCTCACTTTATGTGTTATGAAAATCCAAATGGAAAAATAAAAACTACCTTCAAATATTTGAAAAACTAGTGGCAGAAGGGACAGGCTTTTTCTGCCTCACCTTAGAGGACACAGGTAAGAATAAATGGTAGAAAAATTTTGGTGAGGCAAATTTCAGCTTCTTTTTCTTACGAAAAACCTGCTAACTCTCAGAGCTCGAGTTGCCATGAGCTACCCAATCTCTGAACCTGCAGTAAAGTGACCATCAAGCAGATTGTCAAGAGAAGGTCCTACAGTGGAAGAATTGTTTGGAGAAGAAAACGTCTAAGATGCCGTAATTGACTAATTTACCTCCTATTCCTCTACAACTTATAGGAGCATCACAACCAGGTGAGCCACAAGTGTCTTAATTTAAAACATGGCTGATATCTCACTGGCTATTTTTCAGCCGCAGTCCTCAAAGTTCAATTCCGTTGTCAAAGCACAATTAAAATATCCTCAGTCATGCCTGTTCAGGCTTCATCATACAGGCGTCATTTCTTCTCATGGATTTGCTTTATTATTTTTTGCTTTTCCTTATGTTTCTCTGTGATTCTTGGAGACAAGTTTTTTATTCCAACAGAATAGGTCTTATGAGAAAAGCATGCATGGTGACTTTTTCCATTTTTGATTGTTAAGCAAGCTCAGAAGGGAAATTAATTATGCCAGAGTTTATGGTCAAGATATTTTATGCTGCAATTAATTTCCCATCTCTTTTATTTCCTCTGTGGAATATTAAGAGCACATGGTTATTGGAGAACTCTATTTGGGGTGAATCAGGCTCTCTTAGGCCTCTTTAATATTTCCCAACCTTTGTACTTAACTTCAAATGTCATGCTTAAGCATATGTTCAGCATGGGGGTTGCTGAGTAGTGATTTGATTTTACTCCCATTGGATGTAAGTGGCAATTAGCCCCTTACAAAAAGAATAAAGAAGTAATTAATGATTGTAAACATAAGATGCTTCTCATGGAAACCTTTCCTTTATTGTTGTGATTTTAAAATTTAGCCTTTGCAGAGTTCCTATTTCAAAGACCACTGTACTGCTAACTACCTGTGTGATCTTAGGCAAGTCACATAAACTGCTTGAATTTCATTGATAAAGTAAGATGTGAATATATGTTTTTGTTCCCCAAATAACTTACTTCTAAACATCATATAATTCAAATTCTCAACATGTGTCTAAGGTCACAATATTTTATTTTTCTCTTTGATTTTGTCTTCATGTGGAATATTTAGATGACGAACTTAGGATTTAAAAATGAAGACATCTTTATTTCTGTTCTGTTAAATTTTATACACTTGTTCATAATGTAATACTTAATTTTCTATTTCCAATTCTCTGTTGAATTTAAACCAATTATGTGACTTGTGGGCTAATACAATGTGAACAAAATGACATTTGTAGCTTCTGGGATTAAAAGTGAATGATGATTCCTCATTTTCCCTCTCCCTCCTGCTACTGTGACTAACCTGGGTCTCTGAGTAAAGACGATATTGAGTAAAGTCCTTCATCTGCCACCAATGAACATGAATCTTAAATTTGCTCTTCAAACCATTGAGATCTGGGAACTGTTTATCACTGCAGCATAACCTAGCCTGTTCTGACTAGTATAAGTTTCTTCATCCATTTCAAGTAGATTATTGACACATAGCATTTCAGAGAACTTACAAATTATCACTTAGGTCAGAATTGACAGATAAACCATGCTTCTAACACTTTTATCACATGGAGAACCCCAAAATTGGAGCTCAGCTCAGGAGGCCATGTGGGTTCTTGGCTTCAGGCAGGAAGGAATTCAAGAGTGAGCCACCAAAGTGAAAGCAACTTTTTTTTTTTAAGAAAGTAAAGGAATAGGGTGGGCGTGGTGGCTCATGCCTGTAATCCCAGCACTTTGGGAGGCTGAGGAAGGCAGATCACAAGGTCAGGAGTTTGAGACTAGCCTGGCCAATATGGTGAAACCTCGTCTCTAGTAAAAATACAAAAATTACCCAGACATGGTGGCGTGTGCCTGTAGTCCCAGTTACTTGGGAGGCTGAGACAGGAGAATTGCTTGAACCTGGGAGGCAGAGGTTGCAGTGAGCCAAGATCACGCCACTGCACTCTAGCCTGGGTGACAGAGCAAGGCTTCGTCTCAAAAAAAAAAAAAAAAAAGAAATTAAAGGAATAAAAGGATGACTACTCTATAGGGCAAAGCAGCCCTGAGGGCTGCTGGTTGGCTATTTTTATGGTTATTTCTTGATCATATGCTAAACAAGGGGTGTATTATTCACGAGTTTTCTGGGAAAGGGATGGAGAATTCCTGGAAGGGAGGGTTCCTCCCTTTTTTATACCATATAGGATAACTTCTGGAAGTTGCTATGGCATTTGTACACTGTCATGGCACTGGTGGGAAATTCTGTTAGTATGCTAATGTATTATAATTAGCATATGAGCAGTGAGGACCACCAGAGGTCACTTTCATTGCCATCTTGGTTTTGGTGGGTTTTGGCCAACTTGTTTACTGCAACCTGTTTTATCAGTGGGGTCTTTGCGACCTCTATCTTGTAAAACAAGTCCTGCCACATTCCTCACTTTCACACCACCTACTAGGAAATTTAGCCAGTACAGTTCTTTAGTTTACTCATCACTCAGCAAAAACTTGCAAGTGATCCAAATTAAACAAACTTTTGGCCTTACCTCATCTAATTTCTCATCTTCCTGTAAAATATCTAGTAAACAACAAATTTTGGTCAGTAGTGAATTATAAAGGACCACCTACATTCTTAAAATGGAAGACATTATTTGTACACACAATTGTTACAAAGAAACCTCTGTGTAGGTTGCAGATTTTTTTGTTGTTTCTGATGTTTCTGTTGTTACATCTGACTTTTGAATGGAATAACATTTGCTACAATGAATTTTGAGGGTAAGAGATCTGGCCCTAATCCAAATGTACCAAATGACATAAATTCTTTAAATTTGCTATTTAAGATAATTCCCTTGAAAACAAAACTTGGAAAAGCACACAATAGAAGAAAGTGGAGAGTCTTTCAAGTGTGCTAATGGTTGCTTTATTGTTCATATTCTACTGAGATCCTTTCCTCTTCTTGCTCTACATGCCCTCCCTGTGTGGTCTCCTCCTCCCTCAAGTTTCTAATAAAGAGACTCAGCAAAGAGAGAATAAAGGATTTTCTGGGATGGTCTTGGAAGTGTTCAAAAAAAGAGGGTGTGTGGTGAACTGAGCAGCAGAGCCAGTTATGCAGTGTTTGCCTTGGATGTTCTAAGCCCTCCCAGGTGGATTCAGGAGGGCAAGTGTTGGAAGAGGGAAGACTTGAGGAGCAGAGGGAGAGAGCCAAGTTTTTGGGTACAAAAGCACATCTGAAGGCCAAAGGGGAAATCAAGTCAGGGAACCAGAAGTGCCATCAGGAAAGGCAGTCAACAACAACAATCAGCAACCGGGACTCTGTAGAATCTTACAGAACAGATGGCTGATTTTCTGCCAGCTTGGTTCTTCTATTGTGAGTTCTGCTGTGAATTTGCTCCAGAAATGTCTCAGAGGCAGGGCACACTCCCTGCGGGATTCAGCTGCTATTTTATGACTTTTAAGGCTGACCTCCTAGCTTACAATCTAGGCCAGAATTTCTAATGACTCTTCCTCCTTCCCCCTAATCCAGCAGCTCTTCTCCGGTTACACCGTCTCAGTGAATGGCCTCTGTCCATTAGTCCTGTATTCCAAGCCAGACCCTTGGAGTCAGCCTCAGTTGCTTTTTTCCCCTCACTCCCCACATCTACTCAATCATAAATCCTGATATTCTTACTTGAGAACTATCTGTCCAATCCAGATTTCCTCTCAGTCTCCACCCTCTCTGGTGGGTTTTTCTGTCATGAGACTTTTTTTTGCTCCATCTGTTTTCTGACATGGAATAGAGTTGACTTCTTCTAGAGGAAATGGGCATGTCAGGATCTCACACATGACAGAATGAGGGACATGGGAACTGTATTTTTCTGAAGAACGATTGATCCCTGAGAAGTTAATACAGAGGGTTTAGGGATTAATAGAATGGAAGAAATCTGCCCATGTAGATTTCCAGGCTTCTTGTCTCTCTCCAAGTGCCAGAAACCATCTCACCTCCACATCTGGGAGCCATCACAAAAATACTACATCCTAAACAATCCTAACCCAATAGAGTGAGACCCAGAAAGACACTGAGAAGTTCCTCTCCAAGATCTGGTTGCTGTCTGCAAACCTTCTGCATCTTGGAATGGTTGATACCAGAAATGACCACTCATTTCAAGAAAGACTCTGGCTCCATCCCATAGGGATATGGTCTTATGGGGTCTACTAGATAGATACCTTGAAAAAGTACAATGCACCTGATATCTACCGAAATGATACCCAGAGAAGTCTGCGGTAAGCAGTTGGATAAAAGGGGAGGCCTGGAGCTAAGGGCAGGGCCTTATGGAGAGGGGGCAATGGGTATTTTCACGCAGGCATGATACTCCCATAGAGGGTAAAGTTGAACGCTCAGATCAACCTGGAACAATGGCTGCATTTGAGCAGAGAACGATAAATTTTGGTATATTGTCTCAATGCCATGAGCTTCATCTAATGTAATCCTCACCACAGCCTGTCAACACATTGGGAAGCAGAGGTGTAAAGACATTAGATCAACAGTTCTTACACACTCTTAAAACTTACTGAAGATCCCAAGGAGCTTTTGCTTACGCAGGTGATTTCTATTAATATTTATCTTATAAAAATTAAAACACAGAATTTTGAAAGATAAGAATACACAAGCACACATTCCATGGCCATCAGAATGATGATAACATTACACATCTTACAGCCTCTGGAAAACTCCACTGTATGCTCGTGAGAGAATGAGCATGAAAAAGACAAATAACACTGCAACAGTATTAAACAAAATAGTTTTGACTTAGTGTGGCCTCCAGAGGGTCTGGGGGACCCTTCAGGAACCCTGCACCATATTTTGAGGCCTATCTGACATGAGATCAAATGTTCCTTTTACTCCTGTCGAAAACTTGATGCTACACAGGAAATAATCCAGGAAAGTACCCTTACCTAAATGCTCAGGAAAAAGCAGACAATAGAAATCCACACAGCAGGCAGGAGTCATCTTTATTGGAATATAGATTTCTTCTGATTAATTTGGCATTTGGTTTAGGGGATTAACAAACTCACTTGCTTGGGCTTTCAATGTGGTCCCTTCCCTGGGACTGGAGCCCACCGTGCCCTCACATACAGCCGAGGCCGAGGCCGAGGCTCTCAACACAAGTTTAATTGTGGGGCATGAGGTCTGGCCACCGTGCAAAGGCACAGGGGGCCACGTGAGACAGACTCACTGCTGACATTACTCCACTGCTTTTCTTGCCAGGAAAAAAAGGTGGGCTCATGGCTCAACTGACATCCTGAAATCAGAAAATGCCATCGGTCACTGGCACTGAGTGAAGTATCTCAAATGAAAAGCATTTAAATTAAATTTGACTGCGTTTTCTAAGAGCTTTCTGAATTCACAGTGAAAAGCAACATCCATCAACCTTGTGCTCTGCCCCACACCGCAGACTAAGTCTAATTCACTTTTCCATTATGGAACTCCAGTCCCTTGGGTGCATGGAGGGAGGAGCTCATTTCTTAGGGCAATCATAATGTCCATGCAGGCAAATGTCAGTCCCCAAGCTGTGGCCCAGGTCAGCTGGACTTTAAGGATGTTGCAGCCTTCATCTCAGGAAAGCACAGTTCCATTTCAGGTCTGCTGGTGACACACGCCTACAGATTCACTTTCTTTATAGTGACTCAGTGCACATTGTTCAAAGAAGATATTTACCAACCGCATCCCATTGGCTCAGCCTTCAATCCATGAAAGCCCCTTTCAGGAGTTGTCATGTACATTTGTAAGTGCCTGGAAATCAATGCTATTTAGCCGCTGGTTGTGACCTTTCAGACACAGAGATGATTTCGGAATGGCATGAGAAAGATAACATTCAGTGATTCCAATACAACACTCAGAATTTCCAATACCACTTCAATTATCCTCTCTGGCAAAAAAAAAAAAAAAAAAAAAAAAAAAAAAAAAAAAAAAAAAGGAGAGAAAGCCCAAGCTTCATTCGCTTCCAAGTCAGCTCTTAAAGCTAAAGTAAGCAGAGAGGCTGACCTGACTCACAAGAAGAGAATTGAATGCTCAATTCTTACCCCTTTGTCAAAGGTCACAGCCAGGTGACTCCAGGTTTCCTAGAAGACAAGACTACTTGCGGGCTAGTGGAAGAGAACCGAGACATTGAGGTGAATGTCCTGGCTCCTATCTTAATTCTGCCTTGTGATTCTGTACGAAAATATCCTCCCTATACCTCAACTTGCCCATCTATGGAATGGGATAGTAACACTACAGTACTTATTAGATTTACCTCAAACTCAGGATGCAGTTTCAAAACCTCTAAAGTTCTTTTCATTTTTTTAATCACTTTTTCAAAAGCAACATAGATCTATTTTTAAAAACTTAGATCACAGAGATTAGCTAAAATAAGAAAGTAGAAATAACTTGAAATCCCATCACCAATTTTTCTTCTAGGCACACATGCTTTCTTATTTTATTCGATTATTTATTTAGTTCTAAAATGGGATTATATTGAACACACTCTTAACTTACTTTGTTACTTAACACTGTATTGAGTATAGTTTTTGAAGTCATTACATTTTTTTTTTTTTTTTTTTGAGATGGAGTCTCACTTTGTTGCCCAGGCTGGAGTGCAATGGTGCGATCTCTACTCACTGCAACCTCTGCCTCCTGGGTTCAAGTGATTCTCCTGCCTCAGCCTCTTGAGTAGCTGGAATTACAGGTGCATGCCACCACACCCAGCTAATTTTTGTATTTTTAGTAGAGATAGAGTTTCACCATGTTGGTCAGGCTGGTCTTGAACTCCTAACCTCATGATCTGCCCGCCTCTGCCTCCCAAAGTGCTGGGATTACAGGTGTGAGCCACTGTACCTGGCCTACATGGTTTTTCTACAACATAATTTCTAATGATTGAATGACATTCCATTGTGTATTTTTAGCATAATTTATCCCTCTAATGATCAAGTATTGGATATTTATGTGGTTTATCTCTTTTCTTTCTTTCTCTCTTTTTCTCTTTCTTCCTCACTGTCTCTCCCACTCTTTCTCTCCTCACTCCTTTCTGTCTCTTTGTCTCTCTTTCTCTCTTTCTTGGCATTTGTAAATGACACAGCTGATACTCCCCATCTCTCATTGTGGTAACATCAAGATCAGATGCCCTCGAAACAGGTGGCAGTCACGTAACTTAGGCTTGGCTGGCCACACCCTTTCACAGGATTTTAAATCTAGACTGAAAGGATGTGGAGAGAAGTGAAAGGGTTAGAATGCCTTTGTTTCAGAAAAGGTGCTGTCTAGCATTTTTTGCTGCCAAGACAATTTAGGTCTGCTTTCCATTCAATTCACCCTCAGCTCCTCAGCATCCTCTCCTGCTTCCCAATGGTCCTGTGTGATCCTGCAAATCCCTCTGGTGAATTTCCATCTGGCCTAAGGTAGCCATTTCCTATTTCTGTTGCTTATTATCAAAAAAATCTCTAGCAAATGCAAACGGGAAACATCTGTACATTGTACAGTCCTAATCTGACTTTTTAACATTTTAAATTAATCAAAGGAATGACTTACAGACATTAAAATTAAGGGTAAGTCTATAATTTTGGTTATGCTGGGATATAGTTTATTTTTCTCCTTTATGAGTGCCTGTTTGCCTCTGGAAATAGTAAACATTTGTGCTTTTTTAGCTTGCCAAGTAAACTGATATTTGCTTAATTTGCTAACGAAATCTATCAGTGTCATGGCTGGAAACTGTTGGGAATAAGTTTCAGCCGAGACCCAGTTTTTATAGGCTATTGAAGAACCCCAGAAAAGAAAGATTTACTATCATTTTCATGGAAGTGCTCACAGGACCATAACTATGGTAACAGATGGCATAGTTGTAAAATCCATATGTATGTATGCAGAAAAAGAAGAACGGTTAGGTAAATGGATGTTAGAATCACCTGTGAGTGAGAGGAACCTTGCTGTGGCATGGTTTTTGTTCATCCATATGGCCCAGCAGAGCAAGTGGCAGGATGACTTTTCTTTTCAGTCTTTTGTCTGATTTTCTTTAGGAATCCATAGTCGGGCCAGGTGTGGTGGCTCATGCCTGTAATCACAGCACTTTGAGAGGCCAAGGTGGGTGGATCACTTGAGGTCAGGAGTTCGAGACCAGCCTGGCCAACATGGTGAAACCTTGTCTCTACTAAAATAGCCAGGTGTGGTGGCAAATGCCTATAATCTCATCTACTCTGGAGGCTGAGGCAGGAGAATAGCTTCAACCCGAGAGGGGAAGGCTGCAGTAAGCCAAGATCATGCCACTGCACTCCAGCCTCAGTGACAGAGTGAGACTCTGTTTCAAAAAAAAAAAAAAAAAAAAAAAAAAAAGAATCCAAGGGTTCACTGGGGCAAACCCTCTTGAGAATTGGCCTTTGGGGATACACCAGGGATCAGCAAGGGGCTTCCAACTTGGCACCAAGTACAGAACTGTGACACTCAGTCCAGCTTAGGGCCCTCCTCCCAGCTCCATGTCTTCCTCTGTCCTCCTTCCACTTCCTTTGATAGTACTTAGTGCTGCAGAATAGAGCCCAGCCATGATAACATGTGCTTAAGAATCAGACTGGTTTGAGATTTAGAATCTGATAGAGCCAGTTTTGAATCCAGTTCAGCTGCACTGACCTGACTTACAATAATCTATCCAACCAATTCCCTAGTATTGGACACTCTTTCTAAATACTCAGGTTCTTCACTCTTTCAAATTGTCATAAGGATTTATGAGATAGTGAATGCCTGGTAAATAATAATAATGGTAAGTGATAACATATATAATAATAGGATATAATAATAATGGTGGCCATTATTATTTTGTAATAATTATGTTTGCCAGTAAGATATTTTGGGGTTTAAGGAGCCCATAAGCCTCATATAATGGGTTTATTGAAAGAATACTTACAGGAATTGGAAAAATAATAATCCCAGCCACGTGAGTAGTAATGAATATGGGGAAATTCAACAAGTGGGACTAGGAGACCCACAGTACATGTGGGCCTCAGGACATGCATACGGCTGGATAATCACTGAGCCCCCAAGAAAGTTTTGGGGAGGTGAGCAGCTGGACCCCATAGCTTCCTACTCTAAGGTTTCCCTTCACTTGACTCTCCTCTCTGTGCTCCCCCTTTTTTTTTAAATAGGAACAAAAATTTTATTTTAAATGTTATTCATTCTTTCATATATACAGCAGTTTTATTTTTATTTTTATTTATTTATTTTTTTGAGACGGAGTCTTGCTCTGTCACCCAGGCTGGAGTAGAGTGGCATGATCTGGGCTCACTGCAGCCTTCCTCTTCTTGGTTGAAGTGATTCTCCTGCCTCAGCCTCCCAAGTAGCTGAGACTACAGGTGTGCACCACCACGCCTGGCTAATTTTTGTATTTTTGACAGAGACGGGGTTTCCCCATGAGTTCAAGAGACTCAAACTCCTGACCTCATGTGATCCACCCTCCTCGGCCTCCCAAAGCGCTGGGATTACAGGCATGAGCCACTGTGCCCCGCCGAGAGCAGCTTTATTTTTGATGGTTTCATAGCATCTCATAATATGGGTATACTGTAACATATTTAACCAATCTTCACCTACCAATGGACTACTAGATAATTTGGCTACTACAAAAAATATTACATGAAAATGTTCTCTTTTTTTTTTTGCAATTTATCTTTTCTGAGACAGGGTCTCGCTCTGTCGCTCAGGATGGAGTGCTGTGGCATGATGTCAGCTCACTGCAGCCTCTGCCTCCCTAGGCTCAGGTAACCCGCCCAACTCAGTCTTCTGAGTAGCTGGGATTGCAGGCGCACACCACTATGCCCAGCTAGTTTTTGTATTTTTGTAGAGATGGCATTTCACCATGTTTGCCCAGGCTGGTCTTGAACTCGTGGGCTCAAGTGATCCACCAGCCTTTGCCTCCCAAAGTTCTGGGATTACAGGCTTGAGCCACCACACCTGGCTGAAATGTTCTTGATTATCCTTGAACACATGCTTTTAAAAATGGATTTAGTTAATAAAAAAAATTATGTATATTCCAAGTATACAATGTGATGACTTGATACATGCATACATTGTGTACTGATTACCATGGTCTAAGTAATTAACACATTCATGGCCACCCATAGTTACCATTTGAGTGTGCATGTAGTGAGGATACTTTAGATCTGCTCTTACCAAATTTCAAGTAAATAATATTCAACTATATTGTGGTTAACTATGGTCACAATACTGTACATTAGATTCCCAGAATTTACTCATTTATAACCGAAAGTTTGTACCCTATATGCTTATTAAAAAGAAAAAGATGTTTCTTGTTCTTCCCCTTCTAACGGCTGGCTCCCTCACCCTCTCCTCTGCATTCTCTGTCTGTGTCTCATAGCTTTTTTTCCTGCTGCGTATTTTCTTCTTTCAAATGCTTCAGCTTCTTCCTGACTTCAATTCATGCAATGCCTCTTGGCAGCTCTTGGGACATCTTTTGAGCTCCTGCTGACTTTCCTGCCCTTAGCAGTGCAGAGTTCATGTATATCAGAATCTAGTTTGCCCCTTTTTGAAGAGAAATGTTCTTTCCAGACTCTACAACAAGCTTGTCTACTGTGGGTGAAATACCTTTCCTGGTCAAAGTGGACACAGTGAGATAGCTTCATATCTGTGTTTAATGTAATTGGGCTCACCTCCATGAGCCGTGTGGAAAGAGGAGCAGCAGAGTTCAAATGAGGTGTGCAATTTTGCCAGCATTTCTACTTGGGAGCAAGTGCCTTGGGATGAGAGTAAAATGGAAGATTTCAATCTATGGACTACTTAGATTTTCTCAATGCCTACATGCTTCTTGTGGCGTGAGCGAACCCTAAACTGCCTGTGATTCCAGTGTTTTTAAGTGTACTTTTGGACCATACTGTCCCAAGTTAGGTCGCCTGGTCACAGACTCTGAGATGGAGATTTGGGGGCAGAAGGTTTATTGGGGAGTGATCTTGGGACCAATATCCTTAGAGCAAGGGAGGAGAATTGGGTAAGGAGAAGTTAAACTGTGTTGCAATTGCAAATGAGGCTTTAGAATTGTCCCCAAATGAGTTAAGAGGGCCAGGCTTATGCACCTCCAACTCTACCAGTCAACAGATACAAGCTGACCCTAGGAAGGCGGCACAAATTTGGGCAAGGTAGCTCCTTTAGCTGACGGCAATTACTGAAGGGGCCATGGCTGGAAGCCAATAGTAACCAGTACTCCTGGTAGCTAGAGAAATGGGTATCTCAGTCCTAAAAATGTTAGATCTGCGTGGCACATTACAGCTTCCACCACCCAGAGGTGGTATCTGTTTATCAGTGGATAAATGTATACCCATTTTTCTGCTCACCCATCCAACTAACCCATCCACACATCCTGTCGTTCACTCAACACACATTCATTGAATACCGTGTGCTGGTCACTATCCTAGAAGTTGGGGATACATTAAAGTACAAAGCTAATGAAATCCCTGCCCTCATAGAGGCTACATTTTGGTGGGGGAGGCAGATGCCCAATTTCAGGTAATGACAAATGCTATGAAGATACATAAGATGAGATGAGGACAGAAAACGAGAGAGGAGGTTATTTTATATAGTGTGCCCAGGGACGAGCTTTCTGCCCAGGCTCCTTTTAAGTAGTAACCTGAAGGAGATGAAGCAGTGCATGGGTTAATTGGGGAAAGGATGTTTTCGCCAGAAAGAGCAGGGAATCCAAAAGTCCCGAGGCCTAACTGGGTTTGGCATGAAGGAGGAAGTGTTCGTGTGGCTGGAGTATGGGGAGTGAAGGGGAATGTGATTAGAGGTGATGTTGGAAGATTAGACAGGAGTCACATCATGCAAAACCTTAATGACTACAGAAACGACTTTTGATGTGTTCCTGAGTAACATGGGCATTGGTTACCGTTGAGCTGAGGAGTAAAGTGATCCAGCCTCAGCGTAAGCAGGATTACTCTGGCTGTAGGTGGGCAAGGTAGGAAGCAGGGAGACCAACCAGGAGGCCAGTTCAGTCCAGAGGACGAGTGCTGAGAGCAGAGAAGTGGCTCCTATATGCAAAGTGACTGTTCTATTTAGTGCTTGATAAAGTAAAACAAGAATCAGTTTCCAACAATGGATGAAAAACATCTGTTTTGGGCTTGTTGCAAGACAGTATACAAAGTGGTGACTTCCTAAGGGATTTTAAAGGGTAATTTTGAAAATACGCAATTTTAAACTTATTTGCTGAATTTTAACTTTAACTCCCCAGGTGTCTGTAAGATGAGATGTGAATAAACCTCTCTCATGGCTGCCAAACCCTTGAGTGTTAAGAGACTGTGCCTTTTATCTATGCATCCCAAATATTTACCATGGTGCCTGAGACTAAGATACTTAAGGAATAAATGAATGAATCATGAGAAGAAGATGGTATGGCAAGCATTTGTCATATGTGTACTCTCTACAGACTTGGTGCGCCCACACTGGATGTACTTTCAAGAAGAATGTAGTGATTAGAGTCTTAGAAAAGATATCATTTGCTCCGACCAATGGACATGTATTTGAAATGATGCCATTCTGGAAGTCACGTGGGATTGAAAGTTCACAATCCGTATGCTCAATTTGCAACTAACAACTCAGAAAGGTTTAAAGAGGCAAGAAATAATTCTTCACAGTCAAGAAGGTGGATACTTACAGCAGATTATATTTTCTAAACATTTATCCCACATGTTCTTCTGCAGTGTAACTTTTCCAAACTCCCTTCCAGAGGAAGAATCTACTTTGTACTCCTTTGAGTCTGGGTGTGCCCTGTGACTGCTTTGACCAGTAGCACATGGCGGAGGTGATGCTGAGTCCATTCCAGACTCAGCTTAACTCGCCTGGTGGTGTCCTGCACTCACTCTTGGGTATCCCCTTCTCAGAACACAGATGCTACACTGAAACTCCCAAGTCACACTGAGGTGTTTCAGTTGAAAGCTCCAGCTGAGCTGCAGCATTGTCTGCCAATCATGTGACTGGGTCATCTTGAACATTACAGCCCAACTAAACCTTCAGATGACTGTAGCCCCAACAAACCTGACTGCATTGCATGAGACACACCAAGTGGAAACCACCCAGTTGAGTTCAGTCAAGCAATAGATCCATGAGTGATGATAAGACGTTATTTTTTTTTTTTTTTTTTTTTTTTTTTTTTTTTTTTTTTTTTTTTGAGACGGAGTCTTGCTCTGTCACCCAGGCTGGAGTGCAGTGGCCGGATCTCAGCTCACTGCAAGCTCCGCCTCCCGGGTTTACGCCATTCTCCTGCCTCAGCCTCCCGAGTAGCTGGGACTACAGGCGCCCGCCACCTCGCCCGGCTAGTTTGATAAGACGTTATTTTAAGCTACTAAGTTTTGGCTTGTTACGCAGCAGGAAAAATGGAATGATACCAATCACAGATACCAAATCACTTAGTGGATGTCCATTCCGAATGGAGCGAATGTCAAATCTCATTGTCTTGAGGTGGCCTGGACCCTCCTACTTTCCACCAACTTCACAGGCCTGGAAAGGCCTGGGTCTGTAGTGAGCAGCCTCACAGACTCATGAAGTCATGAGTGAGCCCAAAGTGATTCTCTGCCATCATCTCCATCCCATGACACTCTCTCCTTTCCCTTTCCCTTCTTCCTGTCTGGCTCCTCACTCCTCATACAGAAGCTAGTTTCCTTCTTCCTTTATTAGCTTCTCTCCTCTGGATAATTTTCGTAAACTCTTATATTTTCTCTCTTCATCCATCCTTTCTGCTTCCTATCCCCAAGTTTTCCCCACACTTGTGGCTGATCCTCTTCTAACTTCCATTGGATGCCACTGTCTTCCTCTCTTTTGGATTCACTTTGGGTGGTGGACAGCTGGTGCTTTTGCCTGCCTGGCTCCTTTTGTTCTTTGTTTCGTTACCATCATAGAGGCATCCTTTCCTCATTCCATGTGATCTATGTGGGACTGTCAATCAAGTCTCCCTCCCCCTCCCCAAGCAACCTCCAATCAAAGGCACATCATGTGACCAAAATAGGCCACGCTCTTCCTGCTGGGAATTTGAGTCTTCAGTGTCGTACTGATAGAACGTAGCTGGTGCTGTGTGCAGACACTGGGAGAGATCACCCATTTGTTCCTGCTGCCTAGATTTGGGGAGCTGAACTGTCTCATTCCTGTTCCCCCATTCTCCTGAGGCCTGCTTATTCATTTTTTTATTTTCTATTTTTTGCATTATGAACTATTCTTCCAGTAGGTAATTTAAAACTTGAATCAATTCAGACTTATTTTCTGTTGTTTAGAACTAAAAAGCCTCAAAGGCAAAATTATCTCCTTCCTTTCACTCATACATCTTTTATTTTTTTCTCTCATTTTCTCTCCCTCTCCATTTAGTTCTCTTATTTTATTTTTTTATTTTTATTTTTTGAGATGGGTCTTGCTCTGTCACCCAGGCTGGAGTGCAGTGGCTCGATCTCGGCTCACTGCAGGCTGCATCTCTCAGCTTCAAGCAATTCTCCTGTCTCAGTCTCCCGAGTAGCTGGGATTACAGGCATGTGCCACCACACCCGGCTAATTTTGTATTTTTAGTAGGAGAGGGTTTTCACCATGTTATTCAAGCTGGTCTCAAACTCCTGACCTCAGGTGACCCACCTGCCTTGGCCTCCCAAAGTGCTGGGATTACAGGCATGAGCCACCGCACCCGGCCAGTTCTCTGTCTATTTATTTCTGTGCTTTCCTCTTTCTCATTATCTCTTTTCACCGATGAACATACACAAGAATTTTCTCTCACATGCACCCTTAACCATTTTGTTTTCCTCCAGGTTCTGCTTATACTTTTTAAATAATCAAATTGTTTTTAAATTAAAATCTTCTGGACCTTGCTTATGTCCAGTCGATTCCAGATGGCTCTCCTTCCCTTGCTGGTGGTCTGTGGGACTGTAATGAAACCGTGCATCTCTGTCATTATTTTTAGCTACCTGTCCCTTACAGCTCCCTCCCTGGGTGTTTACTGGCTCTTCCAGAAAACAACAGTATTTTCTCTCTGCATGGGTTGGCCTCTGAGCACCAGGCCTCCCCTGCTGGGTCTGTATTGGTGGCTTGTAGAAGGTCTCATATGAACATGGCATATCTTCGGTGCTACTTTTTAGAGGGTATCTTTCAACAGTCTGGCTGAGAGAATTGGCTCATGGAGAATATCAAGGTCCAGTGTTGAAATAACTTTGGAGTGGAAAATATGAGATCTGGGCTCCATTCTAGGGTATGGAGCACCCATGTCCAGGCTCTGAACCACTACACATGCTGCCTCTCACTGGGTGCCCGTCTGCTTCTCCCTCTCTTTTATTTTCTTGCGTTGGTTCTGGTCAGGGCTGTGCACAAGGGCAGGTTGCAGGCAGGGTCCTCCAGAGAAAGCTGCCAGGGCCCATCTCTGAGTGACCTGTTAGGAAGGAGACGGCAAGTGGTAGTGGGACCACTTGAGAGAGTCTGGAACTGAGGCGGTTTATAAGTAGCTTGACACACACATCGTCAGTGGCCTGCCTGTATCTGCCTGCCACTCACCATTCCTGTGCATGTTAATGACGTCCCATTGCCAGCACCTGAGAAAGCCTGAGGGCTTTTGCTGGCTGCAGGTGTGTCCTTGGTCAATGGGTGTGGTAGGTTGGAGTACAGAGGAGTTCACCTGGGGGCAGCTTTTAACTAAGGATGAAAAGAAGTTATTGGATAAACACCTCAGCTCTTTAAGTCCTTAAAGAGGGACCTACTCCAAGGCATGTTCTATACAGTCTCCAAGAAGTCCGCAGTGGGACTGAGCCTCATCATAGTAACTTGCATATCAAAATACCTTATACTGACCACCTTCCCATTCCTGTTTTACTCCCCACTCCCTACTAGTGCTTCCTGAGGTCACCCATTCCCCCGCAATAAACCATCTTCACTCAAATCCTTGTCTCAGGATCTATGATCTGGGAGAGCTCAATTGGATAAGGTCCTCAGACTGCACAGCCAATGGGTGACAAGTCAGAGAGAGCTCCTGGTGATGATATGGAAATGCAAGCTGGCCCCTTAAGGAGTTCCTCTTTTTAAATTAGTGTCTTCACGTGTGTGTGTGTGTGTGTGTGTGTGTGTGTGTGTGTGTGTGAAAGAGAGATGATGGGTTAGGGACAGACATATGAAATTACTCTGGACTAGGGGATAGGCAATAGAAGCCCATTCAGATTTTACTACCCCTTAGCTAAACAAATCACCAAGCTTTCTGTATCACATTGTCTTCTTTAAAAAATGGCCTGGCCAGGTGCAGTGACTCATGCCTGTAATCCTAGCACTTTGGGAGGCCGAGGTGGGCGGATCACTCGGGGTCAAGAGTTCAAAACCGGCCTGGCCAACATGGTGAAACCCCGTCTCTACTAAAAATACAAAACAATTAGCTGGGCGTGGTGGTGGGCACCTGTAATCCCAGCTATTTGGGAGGCTGAGGCAGGAGAATTGCTTGAATCCTGGAGGTGGAGTTTGCAGTGAGCCGAGATTGCGGCACTGCACTCCAGCCTGGGCGACAGAGTGGGACTCCATCTCAAAACAAAACAAAACAAACAAACAAACAAAAAAAGCCCAACTGGTACCACAGCACAAAAGCATGAACTGACAACTCTGAACCATTTTTAGCCCCTTGAGAAATGATTGTGAAGCTGGGGCCTTTAGATTCCTTTACTTTTTAAATGTTCTTTTAGTTTTTGTAGTAAAATAGTTTTGATAACAATTTCTAAACGGGCAGCATTATGTACTGAGCTATGGCTGTGTGTAGTGCTGATTTTCAACAGCTATGCTCATTATAAATTCGCTGACATAAAAAGTGCCATAGCGACGAACTCGTGTGTCCTGAGCTCTGAAATCGTGAAAATTTAATGGCTGCAGTTTCACTGCCTTGAGTCATGGTTCCATTGTTGCCGTTAGTTCCTGTTTAACATGCTTCAAGCATCCTACAACGGAGCAAGCTGATCCTTTCAAGACAGCTTGTCTTTCACCGTGTTCAGGACTGGGACTTGGAGCTTTGATATTTCCTGCGTCTACTCTGCAGACCACTCTATGAGTGTTCCTACAAGGTTAAGAGGCTGTCGTGAGATGCTGGGAACACCAGCTCTATTTTATTCTGGGCCTGGAGAGGGTGAACAGTTTGTTCTAAGACTCAAGATTTAGAACTACAGATTCTGAAAATCAATGCTTTTGACTTCTTCCAAGATGGAATGGGTCCAAAGAGAAGAGAGGCAAGAACAACTGACCACAAGCAAATGTATAGAAAAGTTATATGTCATGCATGATGCTGTGTGTTTTCGCATGATGGCCTTGTTCAATTTCCACAGAATTCCTATGTGTATACTTATTATATTCATTTTTGCAGATGAGGAAATTCGAGTTTAGGACATAAAGTAACTTGCCTGAGATCACACCACTCGTGAGCATAGAATTGGGTCTCCAATTTCATCTTCTTCATCACTTTGTCTTACACTAGTGTTTGAACATTTGAAGAAGTTGTTAGATTCATCCATAGTCATATATTCTCTTTGAACCCAAGTTTCCCCACCAGTGTAGGAGATTGGGACGGATGCTGACTAAAGTTCCTTCCAACACCTGGATTTTACGAGGGGCTGTTAAAGGGTGAGTCTGTGCCAAAATGTTCTGGGTCTTCTATTTTTCTGTTCTTATTAAGGGATGAATCGA
The DNA here is from genome assembly GCF_024542745.1 of Macaca thibetana thibetana. Taxonomy (NCBI): domain Eukaryota; kingdom Metazoa; phylum Chordata; class Mammalia; order Primates; family Cercopithecidae; genus Macaca; species Macaca thibetana. The sequence continues at coordinate 84,900,598 of NC_065587.1, read as the reverse complement.
CTCTGCAAAAATGAATATAATGAATATACACATAGGAATTCTATGAAAATGGAACAAGACCATCACAAGGAAACCACATGAGACACTTCTAAGATCATGAATTGTCTTTACAAGGATTCCATTTGAAACCTCCTTTGGGAATCCCCAAAGACCTCCAGCAGGGTGTTCCTAGCAAGGCCCACCTTAAGCTGGGTGGCTTCTTGGGGGATGTTTTCTACACATCACTTACCCAGCCATGGTGTGTGGGTTCTTGGCTCCCTTCCCCACACACACATTCCAAGGCAGACCTGTAAAAAGTTTTCCAAAGGAGCCACTGAGCGCTTGCCTTGGAGACATTCCAAACCTGTATGCTAGAGCTTAGTGAAGGGCCACAGTAATTGTGCAGCCCTACACTTTTATAGGAGCCTGGCATGCCCACACCACTCACCTGCTGACCTCCAAGGTGTCCACTGTGCCACGGCTCTTCCTAGAAACAGCACAAGGCTTTCTTTGCTTTCGGTCTCTGTTTTTGCTTCCTGGCTTTGGCCCTGTCTGTAACTGGGGCTCTAGGTTTTGTTCTCTGCTTTTGATTTTCCTCTCTTGGATATTTGTTCTGAGTCATATTTCTAGCCACTTCCATTTAGGATCATGTTGTACAGAACATTCTGCCTTTAGTCTGGTCACTTTTGACCCAGCCCACTCCCTCCGAGGAGCCCATGGGATGAGAGTCTGGTCTGGACCTTCCCCACCCTGAGTGAGATGAGTAAGTTTCAAAGCCTGTTTCCAAGTTGAGTCAGGAAAATGGGAAATATAGTCTGCTCTCCAATTAGAAGTGAGGTTCGCAACACTATGTTGTATATGTCAAAGAAGTTAAAAGAGAGGACTTCAAATATTACCTGCTGGGCGAGGTGGCTCATGCCTGTAATCCCAGCAGTTTGGGAGGCTGAGGCAGGAGGATTGCTTGAGCCCAGGAGTTTGAGACCAGCCTGGGCAACATGGCAAAACCCCATCTCTACAAAAAAAACACAAAAAATAGCTGGGTGTGGTGGTGAGTGCCTGTAGTCCCAGCTACTTGAGAAGCTGAGGTGAAAGGATCACTTAAGCCTGGGAGGTCGAGGCTGCTGTGAGCCGTAATTGCACCACTGTACTCCAGCCGGAGACTTTGTCTCAAAATAAATAAGTAAATAAATAAATAAATAGTACCAACACATAGAAATGATCAATGCTCAAGGTGATGAATACCTTAACACCCTGACTCGATTCAGGCACACTCTATGCATGTTAAAAACTCCCACACGTGCCCCATAGGTTTGTAAAATATTAGATATCTATTAAAAACAAAAAACTAAACAAAACAAAGATGTGGGAGGATAAATGTGGAGAACATAAGATGAAAAATTCACTCCTGCTAAAGTAGCAGTGTACTTGGCCTGTGGCCTACTTCAGCCATATATATATATATTTGGCCATTATTTTCCACTGATACTGCCCAGAGGTAATGGTGTCCATTGCAATTTAACAAATTAACACAAACTTAGTGACTTCAAACAACATAAATTCATTTTCTCAGTTTCCATGGTTCAAGAATCTGGGTATGTGCTGGCTGATTTCTCTGCTTCAAGTTTTATTGGGCTGAAGTCCAGGTGTTGGCCAGGGCCATGATTCTTGTCTCAGGCTCAGGGTTCTCTTCCAAGCTGACTGTTGTTGACAGAATTCATTTCCTTATGGTTCTATGACTGACTATATCTTGTATGACTCTATAGCCTCCTTGCTAGATATCAACTGGGGACCACTCTCAGTACCTAGAGGCCTCCTGCAGATCCTTGCCACATGGCCCCCACATATAATTCACAACAGGGCTCTCTACTTTCTCTTAGTCCAGCAGGAGAATGTCTCTTTGGTGTTTCATCTTCTTACAAAGCTCTCTCTGGCTGAGTCAGGTTTACCAAGGTAACCTCCTTTGATTAACTCAAAGTCACCATGAGAAGAGGGATGAGCTAAGATTCCATTAGTGTCCTACCTGGTGTGCACCTACAGCAGGGGCAGCTCTGGTTTTCACTGTTTGTGAGTCTTATGTTTACTTTGGGAGTTGACACCTGAAAAATATGGAAGAAAACAGTTTTAATATGATTATTTATGGCTACTCGACACTTGACCTTGTCAGACTCATCAACCCTTGGTTCTGCCATCAAGACTGTTACTCAACATACACAAACCCTAATTCTCACTTACCTACTACCATTCTTCACTTGCAGTGAGGGAGGGCCACTGGCTTTGCTGTATCACATATAGACCTGGGTTCTAATGGCCTCGTAAGTAGACTTTCAACCAGTTCTCCTTTTCTACATTCCACCAATAACTCCCATTCCAAAGGTACTTGATGCAAACAATTCTTGAAACTTTGGGGAGTTCTGTGATATATTTCAGGTTCTCTTGGCTAAGGATTCAGATCTGTAGATTTAATTAACATCAACTCATCTGCTTTCAAGATTCCTACATTTTGTTTCTGTTGAATCATCTTATTTCCTTTCTGTTTCAGTTTGGGGAGGAAAGGGATCTAAAAGAGTACACTCCATGTACCATCTTTTTTTCCATAAAAATTCTATATATTTAGGATTTACAGGTTGATGGTTTGACATACATATACATAGTAAATGCTTACTATGGTCAAGCAAATGAACATAGTGTGTGTGTCATCTTTAATCAGAAGGCTGCTAATTTCTTTCTTTGAATATTAGGGATCCATGAGTGACAGAGACGCAGCACGGCACAGAGGAGAATGGAGTCACTGGGAGTTTGGCGATCCAGTTTTGATAAGAACGAGGGGCATAATCTTGAGCAAGTCATTACCTCTTGTTGAGTTTTACTTTCTGTTTCTGTGAAATAAGGCATTGAATTAGGTAAACATGAAAGCACCATCAGTGATTTTACATGGTCCTTCAATTTTGGAGGATTCTGAGTCAATCTAGTCAACTCCTTTTCTTTATGAGTCAAATAAAAGTTTTGGGTGTAAATATAGCATTTTAGTTAGGTTTCTATCACAGTTCACACAGTAGGACAGGGGTCAAAGTAGGCTTCTGGCCAAGATGCCCAAATCTGGAGGATCATCCCCAGACTGAATGTCCCAGCATTTCTGCCACATGGAAACCTATGCCATTTTTGAGATGATAATGTTTGTTAGGAAACCGAAAGTTAGGCACACCCATAGGTGCTTTGTCATTTCCACAACTTTTTCCTGGTTCCACGTTTGAAAGGCAATTAGGAATGGAGGCATCGCTAGTTTCTAAGGATCATGTCTGCGAGCCAGGATTCCCGATCCAGAGACAATGGCCCCGATGGGATGGAGCCCGAAGGCGTCATCGAGAGTAACTGGAATGAGATTGTTGACAGCTTTGATGACATGAACCTCTCAGAGTCTCTTCTCCGTGGCATCTACGCCTATGGTTTTGAGAAGCCGTCTGCCATCCAGCAGCGAGCCATTCTACCTTGTATCAAGGGTTACGATGTGATCGCTCAAGCCCAATCTGGGACTGGGAAAACGGCCACATTTGCCATATCAATTCTGCAGCAGATCGAATTAGATCTAAAAGCCACCCAGGCCTTGGTCCTGGCACCCACTCGAGAATTGGCTCAGCAGATACAGAAGGTGGTCATGGCACTAGGAGACTACATGGGTGCCTCCTGTCATGCCTGTATTGGGGGCACCAATGTGCGTGCTGAGGTGCAGAAACTGCAGATGGAAGCCCCCCACATAATCGTGGGGACCCCTGGCCGAGTGTTTGATATGCTTAACTGGAGATACCTGTCTCCCAAATACATCAAGATGTTTGTACTGGACGAAGCTGACGAAATGTTAAGCCGTGGATTCAAGGACCAGATCTATGACATATTCCAAAAGCTCAACAGCAACACCCAGGTAGTTTTGCTGTCAGCTACAATGCCTTCTGATGTGCTTGAGGTGACCAAGAAGTTCATGAGGGACCCCATTTGGATTCTTGTCAAGAAGGAAGAGTTGACCCTGGAGGGTATCCGCCAATTCTACATCAACGTGGAACGAGAGGAGTGGAAGCTGGACACACTATGTGACTTGTATGAAACGCTGACCATCACCCAGGCAGTCATCTTCATCAACACCCGGAGGAAGGTGGACTGGCTCACCAAGAAGATGCATGCTCGAGATTTCACTGTCTCTGCCATGCATGGAGATATGGACCAAAAGGAACAAGACGTGATCATGAGGGAGTTTCGTTCTGGCTCTAGCAGAGTTTTGATTACCACTGACCTGCTGGCCAGAGGCATTGATGTGCAGCAGGTTTCTTTAGTCATCAACTATGACCTTCCCACCAACAGGGAAAACTATATCCACAGAATCGGTCGAGGTGGACGGTTTGGCCGTAAAGGTGTGGCTATTAACATGGTGACAGAAGAAGACAAGAGGACTCTTCGAGACATCGAGACCTTCTATAACACCTCCATTGAGGAAATGCCCCTCAATGTTGCCGACCTCATCTGAGGGGTTGTCCTGCCACCCAGCCCCAGCCAGGGCTCAATCTCGGGGGGCTGAGGAGCAGCAGGAGGGGGGAGGGAAGGGAGCCAAGGGATGGACATCTTGTCATTTTTTTTCTTTGAATAAATGTCACTTTTTGAGGCAAAAAAAGAAGGAACCGTGAACATTTTAGACACCCTTTTCTTTGGGGTAGGCTCTTGCCCCAGGCGCCGGCTCTTCTCCCAAAAAAACACTAATCCATTTCCCTAACCTAGTAACCTCCAGATCCCAGAGGCTCTCCTCACCTCAGCTGAGCTCCTTTGAAAGTGATTCAGGGGACTACGTCATTCAGCCTCATTTGCTGGACCAAATCTGGAGGGAGAACCCCTAAAACCCCTGAGTGAGGTTGCCCAGGGGGTTGTCCCCAGGTGGGGGGAAGCAGGGGAGAGAAAATGGTAGCCATTTTTACATTGTTTTGTATAGTATTTATTGATTCAGGAAACAAACACAAAATTCTGAATAAAATGACTTGGAAACTGCCAAAAAAAAAAAAAAAAAAAAGGAATGGAGGCATCTCAGCCTGTGTCTAAATCTTGCTGTTGATACGACTCCGATGACCAGAGGAACACCAGGGTCCTTGGTCTCATGCAGATTTAGATAAAACGACACAGATACATGTGGAGTAGTTTAAGGAGCACAGAGTTTAACAGGCAAAAAAGAAGGAAGAAGCTCCCCTGTACAGAGACAGAGGGAGAGAGGCTCCAAGCCCAGAGAAGAAACCTTGAGTGTGGCAGAAAACAGCCGGTTATATGAGGAGGCTGAAGGAGGCGGTGTCTGACTTGCATAGGGTTCAGGGGATTGGTGTGATCAGGTATGTCATTCATGTAGCCAGTGAGAAAACTGGCCCTCCCATCCTAGTCTTTTAATATGCAAAAGCAGGGCGCCATTTTGTTCTATACACGTGGGAATATGTGGGCACCGCCATGTTGCCAGGCACATGTTGGGGCAAGAAGAAGATGCAGGAACCGCCATGTTTGGCTGGACCCAGTTTCTAACGGCCGGTATTTGCATATTAAAGCTTGCTGGCCCGGCTCTAAGTGCTGGGGCTTTCCTGAAGCCCCTGCTAGACAAGAAACGTTTCTGGAGCTGCTTTAAAAGAAACCAAAACTTCCCAAGGATCCCTTTTCATTCTATCTGCTGAAAATAATGTCTTAATAACTCCTTTAATGCTGTGGTATAGGTTAGTGCATGATGATGATCTATTTCTGGCTGGGACTACTATGTACCAGGGTTGATGGCTATAGCTATCCTGATGAACTTGAGAAAAATACCTTTATTCTTAGGTCTAAATGTTGCAGTCTGACAAATGAGACTATTTGTTGTTTTATATGGGCTTCTACAGAGACCAGTTTAGAATAAATAATATAATAAATATAGTATTTGAACTCCTTGGGAGAAAAGCAGATTATTTGTTTCACTGTGTGTGTATCTGCCTATCATACATGTGTGTGCACATATGTGTACACATATACAGAGACACACATTTACACACATATACATATGTGTGCAGTATGTGTGTACGTACTTATAAGAATCAGACCTCTCTGGACATGTCTGATGAGCTGTGTCCTGCCCAGTGTCAGTTTCACTGAGGATCCCACCCCCCTCTCCCAAAGGAGCGAGAGAGGGGGTGAAGGGACCCCTATATTTCACCCAGCTCCTCCCAAGACCCACAAGAAGCATGAGACCTGGGGAGACCCAGCAGTGGCGGCAGGGCTGCTAGGGTACCCAGGCAGTAAAGTGTGCCACAGGTTTAGGCAGGGCCTGTGTCCCCTACTTTCTCTCAAGAGAAAGCTGGGCATGACTGGGGCACATTGGAAGACCACGGTGAAGTCACAATGATGTCCAGTGCCTTGCAGTTAGGGAAGGGGGCCTAGAGAAAGAGAAAAGGAAAGAGATGGCAACCTCCACAACCTCCATGTGGTAGCTGACTGAATCAGGGTGGGGGGCTTCCAAAAATACCTTAAGAGTTTTAAGGAGGGTCACAATTAATTTTCTTTTTTATTAATATTTTCCTTTTTAAAAATTCAATCATTGGGGGCAAAAGTCAATAAAACACAAGGTATGTCATTCCTTGGGGCTTCCATGAACATTCCATCACCTTAAAGAGTGATGATCAATCTATCACCCCAAAGTTATCCCAATCCCTAGAACATTTGGATATGTTATGTTTCGTGGCAAAAGGGAATTAAGGTTGCTAAGAAGCTGACCTTAAAATAGAAAGACTAGCATGGATTACCCAGGTGGGCCCAATGTAATCACAATCACTCTTAAAAGAGGAAAAGGGAAAGAGTTAATTGGAGAAATGTGATGTGGGAAGAACCCAACCCATATTGCTGGTTTGAAGATGTGGGAAGGGGGCCTGAGCCAAGGGATGCAGTAGTCTCTAGAAGGTGGGGATGGCCCTCAGCTTACAGTTAACAAGCAAATGGGGACCTCAGTCCTACAACCACAAGAAACTAAATTCTGCCAACAACCCCAATGAGCAGGAAACCAGTGCTCCTCGAGAGACTCCAGAAAGAAATACAGCCTGCTGACATCCTATTTTCAGCCTGGTGAGACCCCTGCGGGACTTCTGACCTACCGAACTGTAAGATAATCAGTCTATGCTTCTCTAAGCCACCGAATCTGTGGTTATCAGTTATGGTAGCAATAAAAACTTACATGATAATCAAAATGTCTAGGCCCAAATGGTTCAATTCTCTCATCTTTAAACACTCTTCAGAGTTGCTCTCAACTCTAAAAAATCTCTCTCTACTTTTTTATTCTTTTGTTCAAATAGGGCCTTGAAAATATGTTTCTCTCATGTCTTGCATGAGAGAAATATATTTCTGTCATTCAGCAGTTGCTGGAAAATTGTGTTTTTATTTATTAGTTAAAATTTTTTACCAACATATTTTGGCACTTTTTCATCTTGGATTTTTTTTGTTACATCCTTAAAAATCGAAGTACAAATAGTGAGTTTTTTGTGGCAAAAGTAAAAGATGTATAAAACGAAGCATGGAATGAAGTGTTGATAAGTGTGAAGGGAAAAGGCACTTCTATACATTGTTAGAGGGACTATAAACCGACAAAGTCTTTTGGGTGATATGACAGTATTTTTATTAATAAGAAGATGACTTTCTTATGACCTCAGAATGTGCACAAAGGTAAAGATGTCTATTCTGACATTGTTTGAAATTGTGTTAAACTGGAAACCTAAATAAACTGCCAGAAAAGCAGACTGGAAGAATGATCCTGGGAGGAGTGGAGGAGGAGGGAAAAGAAGAGGGACACTCAGTCCTGGCTTCTAATCACCCCTACATTGTTTGACTCTTTTACAGTAAGGATGTGATCATGTATCTGTAAAGTAATGTTTAAGAGGAAAGATGGCTGGGCACAATGGCTCATGCCTATAATCACAGCACTTTGGGAGCCAAGGCAGGAGAATTACTTGAGGCCAGGAGTTTGAGACCAGCCTGGGCAACATAGCAAGACTCATCTCTACAAAATAATTAAATAAATGCATAAAAAGGAAAGACCATTCTTAGGTTCTTTTCCAAGAGAAATTCAGATCCTCTTTTACTTTTCAAAATAGAAATGAAACCACGACATTATCAATCCCAAAAAGTTCAAGGCAGCAGGTGGATAATTTAGTCATGGAGCTGGCTGGTTAGTTATTTGGATAATTGAATTTAAGCCATCGTGGATAATGTAATCCAGTTTAATTTGCAAAAATGTCAGGCCTGGAGACAGATCAGAAGGAAAACATTTGGTGATGGCAGAAACATCAATGGAGAGACTTGCTTAGTGTTATGAGCTCTCTGTAAGAAGCGACCCTTTCACAATGTAAGGACCCAGATTGAAAAGATTTGATGAAGAATCTTGGCAATCTGGTGTGTGTCATTAATGTGAGTGTTATATAATGCGTTTTGCTAATTTATTTATGAAATGGTTGATTTAATAGTCCATTTGCCCCTGTCAAAAGCATCTGGGAATGCCTTCATTTTCAGTTTGTTTACTTGAATAATAACTTGATTTGGGCTTTCCCATTTGGCAAGTTGATTCTGATCCCAACAACATCTATAACACCACCACATGGTAGATTCCTATTGTTGTGGAAACATTATGTTTGTTGGTTTTGAAAAAGGGGACTTAAGTAAAAAATGGCATTATCTCTATGTATCTCCTTGGGTCTATGGCAGAACACCTTTCTGCTTTTACTGATCTTTGCCTCAGTCTCAGTTGTGCCCACTGCTTGTGTCCAGAAGGCTTGGGCATGGCTGGTGGGCTGGTGGGAGAGTCCAACTGACATCTATTTGTTTGGCGTCTCCTGGAAGAAAACTCATTATGTAAAAGGGCTTCAGGAGTCTTAGATGATGTGGGAGGGAACTAGACATTGTGAATATATGTGGGAGCTGGGACTCTAATTTGGTTTGTATCAGACAGACCCCATGAATGCCAGGGCTCTCTATAAAGAGACTGAAGTACTGGATCACCCTGGGGCCCAAGCAACCCTGCTTAGGGATCTCTCTAATATACACTTAACCTGGTGCCTATCAGCAACATTGCAAATCTACAGTACTTAGTGGCTTGATGTTAGAGGAGAGTGAGATCTGGCAGGGCAGCAGAAGTGCCCTTTGGGGCAATTGAACACATATCAGAATCCCCCTTGGAAGTCTCAGAAATATGGAAAATAGATTTGCTGAGGTCTAAATGCAAGCTGCAGTCACCCCGACATTGTGATCCCCATCTGTATTTGCATGCTAGTTATAACTGGTTTAAACTTGGCCTTTGCAATGAGCCCTGGATTTGAACTCTTCATTGAAGCAATCCTGTTGCAATGGTATGTTTTACTAAAAACATATCAATGTGTCAGAATAGGATGTGTGCAGTAGGAAATGTGCTATGAGAGTAAGCCCTGGAGTCCTTCTTACCCAGAAGAATCTGGCCCTTAGAGTTCTCCTTTGTTGTTGCTATGGTCTGAACATGTTCCCCAGAATTCATATTTTGAAACCTAATCACCAAGTGATAGTATTAAGAGGTGAGGCCTTTAGGAGGTGATTAGGTAATGAAGATGGAGCCCTCTTGGATGGAATCATGGCCCTTATCAAAGGGCTTGAGGGAGTGGACTTGTTCTTTTCCACCAAGTGAGGTCACAGTGGACCTCTTTCCCCCTTCTATTCCTGCTGTCACGTGAGGATACCTAGATGAAGCCATCTGTGGGGAAGCAACTTGCACCAGACACTGAACCTGCTGGTGCTTTGAACTTGAACTTCTCAAGTTTGAAGCCTTCCCTAGAGGTCACAGAGAGGAGAGAAAAATAAATGGAGGAAATGGATGATGTTTTATAGAGAAGTTCAACTATCAACTAAAAATTTACCAGAATCTAAGCTCCAGTTGCCAGTAGATAGTAACATGATGAGTTATATCTATAGACCTATAGGTTTCTAAAAGTGAATTAGTGAAGGAGTATCACTATTTCCAGTTTCAAACCAAGGAAATAGAAACCTGGAGGGTTTTTAAAATTAGCCCAAGGAGTGCTCTGACTTTAGCATCTCTTTCTCCAATCATTTTTCACAATGCATTTCTTTTATTGTATGTGTCTTCCTTTCAACATATTTTGGAACCTTGATAGTCACATAGTACCTGTGGTTATGGGTGGGTCTCTGCAGATGTGAGGGCACCTTGGTGGGTCATTAAGTCAGGGAGAGACATAATCTTGACTACCCATCTTTGATATCACCTGGGTTGTAGCTTGGGACTCTTTGACAACCACATGCTGCCCATAAAATCCTCAGGAATGTAAGTTCTTACCTTAAGACTTTGCCAAAACTTTTAGTGTGCTTATGCTGTTCTGTAAAACGGAAATAGAATACTGCTTTCCTCTGGGAAATACAGCCCTAGATGAGCCCTTAATCACCTAAATATTTACTCTATCTTGGCGTTAGCCTTCTACCTAGAGAATACACATTATATCTTCCTCTTAGTTTTTGTGTGTGACCCTTAAAGGAGATCAATGATACAAGGCTATAAAAACTCTCATATTGGACCACTCAGATTGTGTCAGCGGGAGCCACTGACTCAAATATGCTGATCCCAATGTAAGTGGTAAAGAAATCCTGATAATTTACCTCATGGGGGTCGTGTTTAATTTTAAGCACATGGATAACATTGCTAACAGTGCTGTGATTCCTTAATAGTCTCTATATAAAGCCTTCCAGGAGGAAGAGATGTCAGAACTACAAACCCTGCCTTGCAGAAGCTCACAGTCAAGGATGTGAAACGTCTGTCAGTTGGACCCTGCCTTAGACCATTGATTTGTCCCCTGAGCTGCACTTTTGGATGACCTGGGTGCTGTTTTTTTGGGTTTTTTTTTTTTTTTTTTTAAAGAGATAGGAGCCTGCTCTGTTGCCCAGAGATGCAATCGTAGCTCACTGCAGCCTTGAACTCCTGGGCTCAAGTGATCCTCCTGCCACAGCCTCCTGAGTAGCTGGAACTACAGGTGCACACCACCGCACCTGGCTAATTTTAAATATTTTTTTTTGTAGAGATAGGGTCTCACCAGGTTGCCCAATCTGGGTTCAAACCCCTGGACTCAGGCAATCCTCCCTCCTTGGCCCCAAAGTGCTGGCATTACAGGCATGAGCCACTGTGTCCAGTCCCCTGAGAGTGCTTTTACATACTTCTAATAGCCAGGCCACCCTCTACACCAGATATTGGAATCTTTGGGGTAGGACCTAGGCAACTGTGCTTTTACAGCTCCTTGGAAGAGTCACCTGTGAAGCCAAGGCTGAGAACCACTGCTTTAGTCTCTTTGCTTCTCCAAATGTGGTCCTTGAACCAGTAGCATAGGTCTCTCCTGGGAGTTTGTTAGAAATGCAGAATCTTTACTCTACGCTATATCCACTGAATCAGACTCTCTGTTCCAGTGAGATCCCCACTTAGTTCCTATGCACAGAAAGGCTCAGGAAGTGTCCCTCTGGAAAATTCAGTAACAAGACTTCTCAGAGGGGGAAAGAGGCCATCTATAATTTTTTGTCTTAATGCGACAGAGAGATTAACATGAAAATGATTTCCATATTATACACTGTTTAAATGTGTTAAAAATACTACTTGCATATATTTGGATTTTAGAGAAAGCTGCCTAATAGTTTTGCAGGCAAAATATGATTCAAAACTGTAGCCAAAAGGCAATATTCAAGATAAATTGCAAGAATTGGACCTTGGCTTAGTGATGCTCTTGAAAACATATCACGTACAGAACACAAGATACAAAAAAAGATATTTTTTTGATTTTTTTTTTTTTTTTCTCTGTAAAGGCTGGTATCTGTTGGGGGAGACATTACTTTTCCAAAGAGGAATTTAGAATGAGAAAGCTTGAATATAAAATGGTGATTGAAAACAAGTGAAGGCTTTGCTGCTTGTAGAAACACAAATACAGACAGAGGCAAACTGTATTTTCAAAGCAAAGGAAAATTCACTCTGTTGGTGGGTGGAATTTACATAGATATTAATCAAATATGCCCTCTCATCTTAAGTTTAAGACTGTAGCACAGCACACAGCCTCTTTGCATGGGATGTTGGTTCTTTGAAGCAACAGAAAAGGGAGGTTAGTAACTGCTGAGAATGGGCATAAAAACATCCTAAGAACAAAAAAGAAAAAATACCCATATGTAGGCAGGTCTAGGCTGAAAAGAGAAATTACTGTTGTTGAGCTCTTATTTGTTGGCCCCTATGCTCAGTTCTGTACATACAGAAAGCAGCAAGGAGACAGTCCACAAAGGCCTGAAAACACAGACCTCCTGGTTTCCGCTGTTATGCCAGATTGTCTGGAAATTCTTGAGGACCTCAGTGAACAATGTCACTATTTTACTTGTGACTCAGAATCCACCTTGCTGCTTTTTAGTGGCTTTCAAAAACATCAAATGGTATTTTCTCGATTCTCTTCACTTTACCCCCTTCTGTCTTCTTACTTTGCTTGCCACTTGCTTGTTCTCTCACTTCTTAAACTGTAGGGAGTCTTCCTTCAGAAATCAGCATCAGGAAAGGTATTTCCTTGTAACATTGTTCCAGAATAGCTCTTCATCCTTGGTGAATATTTAAGGATAACTTCCCTTTGTTTAATTTTTGTAAATAAAATTAATCTCCTGCCTGGCAGCAGGAGAAACTATGTTTCTGAGATTTTTTTCCAACAGCTCTGATGTCCAGCATGCCAGTGTTTTATTTACCTAATATGTTTACTGTCCTAGTGCTGTGAATGAAGATTCGGTTTGCTTCTATAGAAACTCTTAGACTAGAATGTCCTTGGCATAAAGGTCAAGAGCAGTTTGTTCATAGAATATCAGGGTCTTGGTAACCTCCTCTAGCTGGTTGGGATATACCAAGCTAACTTCCACCTCTATGCACCTCTGTCCCTCCTGCCAGAGGAAAAGCAGCTCCCCTTAATGTCCATGACTCAGTCCATCCATTCCACACAAACTTGAAACCACATCCCTCCTGGCCTGTGATGACCTCCTGCCACTGTTCACCTCTGTCTTCTCTTAGAGTTTGACTTCTTCCTTGCTGTCCTCGGCACCATAAAGCCAAGGTCACTGATTGGCTGGTCACGCCTACAGACCCACCTGCTTGTTTCAATTGAGTTAGTTTCCAACATTTAACCATCGAGATTTTACAGAAAAAGCCATATTTCTGTTTTCTCATTAAAACCAACAAAACAAAACAGAAGATCTAGCAAACTGAGCCAACCTGGAGGCAACGGCTGGAGTGGGTCCTGGCTTTATCATTCACTGGCCAAGAGCACCTCCATCCTCTATTTGGTTCATCACTTTGTACCTTTGGGCTAAATAATGAACAATTTCATTCTATCTCTTCACCAGTTCTCTTTTTATAGATGTGTTAAAGCTTTTGTTTAATTCATTTTAAAACATTCCAAATCTAGTCATGTACAGCATAATGACATTTCAGTCAATGATGGAACACATATTCAGTGATGGTCCCATAAAATTATGATACTGTATTTTTGTTGTACATTTTCTCTGCTGAGATACACAAGTACTTACCCTTGTGTTATAATTGCCTACAGTATTCAGTACAGTAACCTGCTGCACAGGTTTGTAGCCTAGGAGCAGTAGGCTACATCATAGAGTCTAGGTATGTAGTAGGCTACCCCATCTAGATGTGTGTAAGTGCACACTATGATGTTTGCCCAATGTGAAAATCACCTAACAGTGTGTTTCTCAGAATGTATCCTCTTTGCTCAATGACACATTGACTATATTATAGTTTTCATTTTGAGAAGTTTTATTTGTTTTTTAAAACTCATTTTGATCATTCCTTACAGTATCTGATTCCTTTTTTGTATGTTCAAATTTCTCTTATTTCTTTAAGCATGAACAATAGTTATTTTACACCGTGAGCCTGATAACTGCAATATCTGAAGATGTTGTGGTTCTGGTCCCGCTCTCTGCTGTCTCTGCTGTCTCCTCTGCTGTCTCTGCTTGTGGCAGCTTGTCTGTGAGCTGCCCATTTTCCCTGGAACTTCATCTGTCTGAGTCCTTTGAGGCCCTGGTTGAAGTTGAGTTTGTCCATAAAGGATTTGTTTGTTCCTGCCTGTTATCTGGGCACTACCAATCTGGGACCACATTAAGTCAAATGATCTCTTGCGGTATCTTGGACCACATAAGTATTCTTGACACCCAGGATCCCCAGTTTGATGTGACGAGTAGCCGGGGTTTGCCCACTGGGCTGTACGGACACGTGCTTATCTCCTGAGCTTCTGACCCTTGGCCAAGGTTTTGGAGTGTGTTCGCTAAAGATAAACAGAGTTCTGTAATTATAGATCAGTGAGTTGCTTCAGAGCAGAAGGTAGCAGTCTGCCAGCATTGTTTAGTAATAGTATTTGTGTTTCTGATTCGTCCCTGGTTTTTGTGGAGGCTGGAGATGGCACATGGGTTTTAATGGTTAAGGCTGGTCACATAGCTAGAAGGTGTCTTTGAGAGACACGCACCATGAACAGGCTTCCTGCCTCCAAGGTGCCTTACACACATAATCATATATACACAAGGCCCCGCGCGTGCACACACACACACACACACCAGTGCTTGCTAGAAACCTGGAGACGAAGCTCTCCTATAAGACCCAGCTGTGGTAAGACAAAGAAGCTGTGGCCTGTGGTCTCCTGCCACCTTAATTTCACGTCCTGCTGCTGCTGCTGCTGTGCTGGTTCTTTCTGACAAATCTGTTCCTTGAGTATAAACTGAGTCTTGTGGTCCTTTCAGCAGTGGAGCACCTAAGGTTATTGGCATGTAATTAACACAGCGGGGGCCTCCTCTTCGGTTTCCTACCTTGCTTGGGCTGAGGCTTTATCTCTCTTTCCCTGGGTACCATGCCGCTGACAAAGAGAAATCTCATTGTTTTCCATGGTTGATGCAAACACTCAGGGCGCCTCCTTTCACTCTAGTTTCCATGTTCTTCTGAAGATTTCTTCCTCCCTATGCAGGTCAGAGATGCATTATTTCATCCAGAATTGCTTTTTCAATAGGAAAAAGCAAGAAACAGAAATTCAATATACACAATCTTCTTAACTGCAAGAAATGGAAATCCTGAAGTGCATATGTATGATATGTACATACAAACACACGGAAAGAAATATATGTGTGTGCATATGTGCACATACATATTTATACATATATGTATGTATACACATATATTTTATGTGTGTATGTACCTATACATATGCATATACATATATTCATGACTCTTTAGCCCACTGTAATCAGGCTTTCACTCCTTCTGTACTCCTGATGGTTTAAATTTTGCTCTTCCTCAAGGCTTTGTCCTCTTTTTTACCCCACTCTGTCTCTCTGTAGTACATCAAACTGTTGCTTGGCCAACTACTGCTTGCAAGCCACACATGGCCTACCACCTGTTTTTGTAAATAAACATTTTCAGGATCACAGCTACACCCTATTTATATATTGTCTATGGCATTTTTATGCTATATTGGCAGAGTTCAGTAGTTTCAACAGAGACCTTCTGGCTCACAAAGCTTAAAATATTTCATCTCCGCCCCTTTATAGAAAAAGTTTGCTGACCCCTGAACTATTTTATCTTCATCTGTGACTGTGTCAGCACATTGTAGAGGGATAAAAATGAAGCGACGTGCTTCATTGCTGTATTCTTTGTATCATCTTTTGGTACTTGCTATTATTTGAAATTACATTTTTTTTTTTTTTTACTTCCAAATGGGAGCATGTCCTGGTTACTGTAAAAGAAAATAATGAAGAACTTCAGGGGTTGGGAGATTCTTTGGGGGACCTTACATTAGGTGATTGTGTATGAAAGGAAAATAATGCCACCCCATATATCCCTTTGGGAATCTGTGAAGAATATGAGGCGCTTTATGATTGTGAAGAACAGAAGTGCCAATCTTCCAGGGACTGTCCCCGACCTCTGATGTCAAGAAGCAAGGGATGCAAATCGGTGTTAGTGAGCCCAGCCAAGAGGGTAAGGTGAATATAGTTGCTTCTTGACCATTCTTGGAAACCCCGGTAGAGCTTGACCCAGCTCTGATATCCCCTTGCAGTACAAACAGCTGGGAGGTTCAGCAGAGGCCAGGCTGCCAGCGTCAGCTGGGGAAGAACTCAGTCTTGTGCAGCTACTGTGTCTGCTCCAAGGAGATCACAAAGCAGGGAGCCCTGGCTATCAACTGCATCACCTTGAGGACTGAGGATTGCAAGTTGGAGAGTTTCTAAGCCACACTGTGCTTCTCTTATCCACGGTGCCCTTAAAACCAGGCTTCTGTTTTGAGAGGCCGAGTGTGAAGATGGCTTAATCCAATCACTTGTAGGGTGGATTAGCAGGGATGTGGATAAGCTGCCTCTGCTAAGATGGTGCCTCCCTCAAGCTCTCTAAGAGCCTGGGTGAAGCAACTGTAGCCATCCAGGGAAAGTCAGAGCCAGGAGTTTTGATTCATACTGGAGATGAGGGATTTGAGGACCAAGTTTCTAACAGGTTCTGATGATTAAATAAGGCTGTCCCCCAGTACTGAGCTAGCCTCGGCTAAGCAGCAAGCAATGAGCAACTAGGGATTTCATTGATTTGTCCACAGTCTACAGAAGAAGATGTGCACTGCTCTTCTCTGGGACTGTGTCATCTTATTTACCCACATCTAGGATCCTTCTGGACTTTGTGCCACCTGACCTGGGGACACACACAACACATATTGATGACCCCAAAGCAAGTCTGTCTCAGGTGGCTGTCCTGGAAGGACTCACATGCAGGGCACGTCTTTCCAAACCTCCAGGAGGCTCTCAATACCGACGCTAAACTCAGGCCAGATCTCTCCCCCTGCCCTCCTCCCCATTTGTGCTCACAACACCTTGCACCCTCCATGCACCCAAGCTCAAAGCTTTATGGCCGAAGTCCCCTTCTCACAGATTCCATCTAAATGGCTATGAACTCCTATCCTTCCAGGCATTCACGGAGGATCATTCTCACTTGTGTCATCACAGAAATGGCTCCACTGGTCTCTTCCTCTGGTCCTGCTGTTCTCTAAGCAGACATCAGAGCATCTTTTGCTCTTTTTATGGCCACAGCCCTTGTCCCCCACTTGCCAGGATTGCGTTCTTCTCCAGGATTCAGGGCAGACTCCCTGGCATGGGCTGCAGAGTTTTTCATGTTCTGTTCTTGTCTAAACGCAAAGTGTCTGCTCGACCCTCCTAGGATTACCTGTTAGCCCAGCCAAACCCTTTACTCACACAGTAGTCTCTCCCAAGTGAAAACTCTGCCCTCCTCAAAGTGATGCGATTACCTGACTCTACCCACTGTACTCACTGCACAGTACACACACTGCACAGTACACACTGCACAGTACACACACTGCACAGCACACACGCTGCACAGCACACACACTGCACTGTATGCATACTGCACAGCACACACACTGCACAGCACACACACTGCACTATACCCATACTGCATAGCACACATGCTGCATGGCACACACACTGCACAGCACATACACTGCACTATACCCATACTGCACAGCACACATGCTGCATGGCACACACACTGCACAGCACATACACTGCACTATACCCATACTGCACAGCACACATGCTGCACAGTACACACACTGCACTATACCCATACTGCACAGCACACACGCTGCATGGCACACACACTGCACAGCACACACACTGCACTATACCCATACTGCACAGCACACACACTGCACAGCACACACACTGCGCTATACACATACTGCACAGCACACACACTGCACAGCACACACACTGCACTATACGCATACTGCACAGCACACACGCTGCACAGCACACACACTGCACTATATGCATACTGCACAGCACACACACTGCACAGCACACACACTGCACTATACGCATACTGCACAGCACACACACTGCACTATACCCATGCTGCACAGCACACACACTGCACTATACCCATGCTGCACAGCACACACACTGCACAACACACATGCTGCACAGCACACACACCGCACAGTACACACACTGCACAACACACATGCTGCGCAGCACATACACTGCACAACACACACACTGCACAGCACACACTGCACTATACCCATACTGCACAGCACACACACTGCACGGCACACACACTGCACAGCACACACATTGCACAGCACACACACTGCACTGCACACACACTGCACTTCACACACACTGTACTGTAAGCACACTGTACTTACACTGCACTGTACACACACTGCACAGCACACACACTGCACAGCACACACTACACTGTACACACATTGCACTGCACACACACACTGCACTGTCCACACACACTGCACTGTCCACACACTACACTGTATCCATGCTGCTCAGTACCCACACTGCACTGTAGCCATACTGTGCTGTATTCAGTGCATCCACACTGTACACTGTACTATACCCACACAGTGATGGATCCACACCACACTGTCCACACACTGTACTGTACCCACACTGCACTGTGGTGCACCCTCACTATGCTATGCTGTACCCACTGTCCCACACAACACTGTTCCTACACATCATTGTTCCCACCCTGCACTGTACTCACTGCTCCCACACTGGGATGTACCTACTCCTCTGTCCCTACACTGAACTATATCCGCTGTGCCCCCACTATATTTTACCCATGTGACTCACGCAACTCTCAGTAATCAAGCCTCATTGGTTGGTCTCCCTTAGTCCCCATGATGGAATGTAAGCTCCAGTTAGGCAGGAATCTTTGTTTTATTCATAAGTAAATTCATGCAGCACAGACCCACACTCAGCACACAGTGGGTGCTTAGTAAGTATTTGCTGAGGAATGAATTAGAAGGCAGGTTTTTCATAATCCACTTCAGTCCCTAACAACCCCTCAGTTTTAAATCAGTAAAATTTCCTCTGTCCAAATTAAACTCTCTTGGTAAAAAGCAAGCATGTTTCTTTTTCGGGGCTTAGGCTAGAGCTGGCAAACCACTTAGGCTCCATTTTCTATATGGATCAAACACCTGGGTTCAGAGGAGTCCGTGAGTCCTTAATGACATTTTTCTCATCTACTCTGAGTAATTCTGTTTTCTTAACTATTTCTTCTGAAATATCCTATTATTTTCACAGACCAGTCTAGAAGGGGCCTGCATTAGGCAAGCAATTTCTGATGCTTACAAAATAGTGTAAGGTTTGGGCTTTTCTTTTCCAAAACCTGTCCAGTGCTCTTGAAAGCACCTTGAAAACAATGCCTGGCACTTAAGTGGGTTCATGGTGTGCTTTGGTTGGGAAAGTCTGTGGACCTGGATGCCTGCGGTTTTTGGATCCATCTCTAATGGCAATCATCAGGGAATCATGTGGCCTTCTTTTTCCGTTAGGTGTAAAGCAAGTTTTCGGCAAATGCAACCATTTAAGATTTTTTTTTTTTTTTTGAGACGGAGTCTCGCTGTGTCGCCCAGGCTGGAGTGCAGTGGCGCGATCTCGGCTCACTGCAAGCTCCGCCTCCCGGGTTCACGCCATTCTCCCGCCTCAGCCTCCAAGTAGCTGGGACTACAGGCGCCCGCCACCACGCCCGGCTAGTTTTTTGTATTTTTAGTAGAGACGGGGTTTCACCATGTTAGCCAGGATGGTCTCGATCTTCTGACCTCGTGATCCACCCGCCTCGGCCTCCCAAAGTGCTGGGATTACAGGCTTGAGCCACCGCGCCCGGCCAACCATTTAAGATTTGCCCTCCCAATGTCCTCCCTGCTGAAGACAGGAGGGACTCTTTGAACTCCAAGGGAGGATTGTCCTAAGAAATGTTGAAGCTAACAGAGAGATGGTGACACTTCATCTCTTTTGTCCACCCTGAGCAACCACTCAGCTGTGTCCACTAATAGGAGGATAGGAGGGGAGTAGGGGTGGAGCATGCCACTGTATTCTGAAACAATATGCTCTCTCTAAACACAGCATTCAGGACTTGAGATGTTTCAAGACCCTAAGTGATTTTGTGTGACCTTATTGAGATCAGGTGGCCACGGAATGGAAATAATGCCAAAGTCAGCCTGTGCCGTGCACCTGCCGGAGCAGTCATGAGGTGTCAGGACAGACAAGCCCACTGGCGTCCTAAGTTTTCTCCTTCGCTCTAGCTGTACCTCCCATGTTTCCATCTCCATCCCAGAACTGAATAATCTTTATAAATCAGCAAACTGATGGAGACCCTTCTCTGCTTAAAACCCCCAGGACTCCCCTGTGGTCCTGCATGACCTGGCTAGTGCCTCTCTACCCGGCTTCATTTTTACCCTCCACTAACCCAAGAATATCACAGCACACAACTCCCAGCTTCTCCTGTCCATGCCTCCTTCCTGGCTGCTTTCTGCCTGGGTGTCCTTTCATTTCCCCTTTCTGGACTAAATTCTACCATCCTTTCAGACTCCATGTGTGGATCTCCTGCCCTAGGAAAACTTCTTACACTTTCATTGTCTCTGTGTCAGCAAGAAGTGTCTGTTCATTTGTAAGCATTAACTGAGTGCGTACTGAATGCCAGACATTGGAGACAGGGCAATGATGAAGACCTGGCTTCACCCTTGAGGGACACAGGGGCTGGGCATCAGAGTATCTTGGTCCTATTTCATAGACTCCAAAAACTGAGAAAATCAGGAGGCCATCCTTTGCATGCAGTAAGCATTTAATTATTATGTGAGGAATTTTAATTAAAAATTGAACAGGAACTTTAAAGTTACCGGAATATGCCACCACTCGGTATGATATACCTTTTTACGGCAAACATGGATGCTGGTATCATTACATATATTCATTAGCATAATGTGCTGTTTTACCAGCATTCCAGGGTCTACTTGGAACAAAAAGAGATGTTTCCTCCAGTGTGAACATTTCATCATGCCCTTCAGAAACCTTCCTATTCTGGGCTAGGAATACACATTGCAAGTTTAGAGTTTATGTTTAATATTACTCTGATGGCTTGCGTGGTTGCTATGGAAATTATGGTATTGTTTATTATTAAATGAAGAGCAACAATGCTCCCAATAAAATAAACCTATAATATTGATACAGGGCAATTTTGGAAGGCAATGATTTTTTTTTTGCCTTTTGCATTTGTTGGAAGCTGATTGAAAAAGCCTTCCACTTAACGGAAGGGCATGCTACATTTGTGTATCTGCTGGCCCCATGAGGTAATTCATTTCTGATAATAAAAAGGAACATTACCTAATTCAAACTTTTATTATGCTGTTGTGTACTGGGCAACCATAAAAGGCACCTAGGCAAATGATTTATTGATCACTTGATAATGAGAGGACATGCCTAAGCTGCTGGAAAGTTCTCCTCAGTCCATAGAGACCAATGGGCAGAATGGATCACTTTCAGAGTGTAGCTGTTGATATGGATATGGGAAATGATTAGGATTCTGAGTTCAGCGGCCTGAGTGTTCCCACTGATATCCAATAGAAACGTTGTTGCAAAGGTAGACCCAGAGAGAGGTTGAATCTCATATTTTAAGAATTTTCTGTCAACAGCTATTTGTCAAACTCTGTAAGAAGATCAACAAAGGTCAAAGAGACTCAGGGTTGCTAAAACGGCTCCCAGTGGCTCTCAGGAAACTGGGGCTGTTCGCTGACCCCCAAAGGACCACTGGAACTGTTTTTAGCACTAAATAAAACAGTTGTGAATTTGAAGAGCATGGCCCAGCCCTACAGAAAAGCAACTCAACTCATTTAGTTTTGGTTTGAGTCTGCTGAGAGAAATGCTCTGAACCTAGTGAAAATGACACAAAGCATGTTCTGATCCTTGTGACGGTCCCAGATTTGGGCAGAACTTCCCAATTTGTGGGACTAATTCCTCCAAATGGGAAGAGAGGGTGGATGAGTTCTCTGTCAACATGCAACCACGCCACAACTGAGCGGGTTTAAACAGGATCTATTTTATTGTGCACAATTCTGTGGGTCAGAGATTTGGGTGGGGCTCATAAGCAAGGGGAGATGGATCTTTTCTGCTCCACACTGTGTTGGCTGGGATCTCCACTGGGGCTGAAGAAGCCAAGATGGCCCCACTCACATGTCTAGTGCTTTGGTGCTGGCTTTTGGCTGGGGTCCTCAGTTCTATTCTGCATGGCCTCTCTTCTCCCCCAGAGCTTCTTTTCCCACATGGCCTCCCTCTTCAGCAAGATGGCCTGGATTTCTTTACATGTCAAGAGGACAGAAAGGGAAGCTGCCAGGTTTCTTAAGGCCTGCACACAGAAGTTCCACAACCTCCCTTCTGTCACATTCTTTGGATCAGTGGCAGTCCCATGGCCTCCTGAGGCTCAAGGAAAGGAAGATAGGTCCCACTTCTTGGTAAGGAGATGGCAACATCACACTGCAAAGGGCATAATGGATGGGAGGAGTTGATATGTCCATCTTCTTAGGGAAGAATCTACCACAGATGGATGACATGTCAACCACTTTTGAATACTGAGCCAGGTTTTTGGAAGTCAGTCCTCCCTGAGCACCACAGTTAGAGAAGCTGAGCCGAGGCATGTTGTTTCTTCCCTAACATCACTGTCCAAAGTTCAGTTATCACTGCACTGTGGACACTGGGATAAGCCGACGTGCTGGAGAGGGGATGCTGCGGAGTGGTCAAGGTGCTCACGAGTGATCCAGCTCCTACACTTGTCTGTATTCCTGTCAGCTGGTTTCAAGATAGCTCTCAAAAGATGTGGCGGATTTTCTTGGTCTGTTTGCGCTGCTACGACTAAACACATACCCTGGGTGGCTTACAAATATCAGAAGTTCATTGATCACAGGTCTGGAGGCTGGGAAGTCTAAGACCAAGGCATAGCAGATTCAGGGACTGGTGAGAGCCACTCCCTGGTTCATAAATAGCTCTCTCCTCATTGTGTTCTCACATGGTGAAAGGAGCAAGGGGTCTCTCTTTTACAGGGGCACTAGTCCTATTAATGAGGGCTCTGCCCTCATGACCCAATGACCTCCCAAAGACTCCGCCTCTTAACACTGTCACTTTGGAGGTTAGGACTTTAAAAAATGAACTTGAGAGATGGGCACAAAAATTTAGACCATGGTACTGATTAAAACCAAATTTATATGATTGAGCCAAACAATACTGAGCTGAAGTCAGTCTCCTCCTGTCTTCCAGAAGGACTCTTAGTTAATTTTGAGACATTGCTTCATCACCCAGGGTTGGACAGACCTGTGTGACTTTGTTAAAACCTTGAAAAATTACTTTTAGGTTTCATTAGGTTGCAACAAGGTTTATTTTAGCCCTGCCATCATTTCCCAGTGTCAGCCCTCTCATTGCCAGCTAATGACCGTGGAAAATTTTCCATGGTTGCCCAGCAGCAAGCTATAATAGCTGGGGCCATGGGTTACTTTTGCCCCTAGAAGCAGGGGCTACAGTTACACCCAAAATCAACCTCTCAGAGGACAAGGGATCCTCCAATATTCCAGATACTGGAATTGAGAGCTTGTGAACCATTTAATTTGCTTGCCTGTGAATTCCAGCCAGCATAAAGCAATGTCTGTAGGTGTTTTCCAACCCTGCCAGACAGAAATACTAACCTGCTCTTATAGTTAAAATAGCTGCATTTCCCAACCAAGATTCCTGTGGAAAACAGGAGTATGTGAAAACTCTTAAGAAGGTTTTTATTTTTTTAGGACTTTGGGATACTGTTTATTTTTGAATACACACGTATTTTTAAAGTTTTAAAAATGTATTCAGTAAATGCAACACATCCTGACCCCTTTGTCAAGCAGTAAGCATGTGATGCCCTGGTTAAGTGTGGAGGATTATCCTCAGTAATAAGGCCAAAGGTTGGTCATATGACCCGAGAGAGCCAATCAGAGTCCTCTGGAACTAATATGTTGACACCAGAAGAAGGAAGCTCTGTCTTACTGTGTTGGTCATTTTTCCAGTCTCATGGAGAAGGTCTCACGTCTTCAGTAGGAGACAACAAAACTAACCTATAAGGAGAGAGACAAGCAGAGATGAGAGATGGCAGGGAAAGAGAAAGCTGGCAGGGCTGAGACTCCAATTATTATCCTGGAGCTCTCCAGTCATGTAGGTCTTTCCTTCAGTTCTGTGAGCCATTCAGCATCTTTCCTGGCTACAGGACCCAATAGTTTTTTTTTTCTTTTTTCTCACTAATCAGAGAATTTTACGAATGTACCCAGTTTTGTTAACATTTCACCATATAGAATTGTTATGCTTCAAAGAATATGATTAACTCATTGGTTCTTATTTCCATTCCATAACGAAACACATATGGCAGCATAATGTTGAGACTGTCTTTTGTAATATTGCCATAGAGAAAGACAAAGACTGTGTAGGCAAAGTAGGTCATTTACTTATTTAGATAAAGTTTTTTACGGACTCAATGTTGTTGTCTCCTCCAAATTCATATGTTGAAACCCTCCCCTGCTTATATTTGGAGAAGAGGCCTCTAAAGCAGTAGTTAAGGTTAAATAAATGAGTTTGTGGGGGTGGGGCCCAGATCCAAGAGGATTAATATACTTATAAGAATAGGCGCTAGATCTCTCTCTCTCCCCCTCTATGTGTGTGTGTGAGCACACACGTGCACAGAAAGGCCATTGGAGCACACAGCAAGAAGGCAGCTGTCTATAAGCCAGGAAGAGAGCCTTCACTAGATACTGATCGTGCCGACATCTTGATCTTGGACTTCCCAGACTCCAGAACTGTGAGAAACGAAGTTCTGTTTTTCAATTCATCCAGGAACCTGTGAATTTTGTTATGGCAGCCCAAGCAGACTTACAAAGATTTTGGTACCGCGAAGTGGGATGCTGTAACAAACAACTAAAAGTGTGAAAGCCGCTTTGGACCTGGGTAATGGATAAAGGCTGGAGGAGTTTTGAGGTGCATGCTGGGAAAAGTCTAGATTGTTATGAAGTTAGAAATATTGACATTAAAGGTGATTTTCATGAAGGCACAGAAATAAAAAAAGGAAAGCTGGCGAGAATACCTCCATTTTCTTAGTGAATACATAAATAATCATGAGCATAATGTTGGCAAGAAGAAACCAGAATTTAAGGTTTGGAAAATTGTCAACCTGTTCATATTGCAAAAAATGAGAAAGTATGTTTAGAAGAGAACACCAGGAGGGTAGCTGGACAATACTCAGTAAAGGTATTGTGGGATTATATGAGCAGAAACACTGCATTTGGAACAGAGGGAAGGGAGGTGGGATGAAAGGAAAGAAGGCTGTTAGACTTAGACTCTATGGGACAGGCCAGTAGAGCTATGTTTGTGATGTACACTGTCCTTCAAGTACAGGGAAGAGTAACCCTGAAGGTGACACAGACGCGATCAGGGCTGCCTCCTTGGTTTCCAAGGGTGGAGCCACTACTGAGGTTTCTACAGGCCAGGCTGCCACCATGTGGGGTCTGGGGAGTGGGGGAGTTGGGGTCAAGAGTCCCACTCAACAGAGCCCAAAGGGTGTAACCTCTACTGCATGAGTCTAGACAGTGTGACCACCATCCCAGTGGATCTGGAGGACTATCAAGCCAAAGAGGATTATTCTTGAGCCCTAAGATCTAACTGAATTTGCCTTGCCAGGTTTTGGACATGCTTGGGACCCATCACCTCTTTCTTTCTTCTGATTTATCTCTTTTGAAATGAGAATATCTATCCTTTGCCTGTCCACCATTGATTTTTGGAAGCACGTAACTTGTCTGGTTTCACAGATTCACAGTTGGAAAGAAATTTTACTTCAGGATTTGTACCTTGAGTCTCACCCATATCTCATTTAAATGATAGTTAAGTGAAAGTTTGGACTATAGACTTTATAGTAGTTGTGGAATGAGTTAAGACTTTGGGGGCTGTTGGAATGAATGAATGCATTTTACATGCAAGAAGGACATAACTTTCAGGGGAGCAGGGGAAGAATATGATAGACTGAACGTTTATGTCCACTGATAATTTGAAGCCCTAACTCCCTAGTGTGGCTGTATTTGGAGATAGGGCCTCTGAAGAAGTAGTTAAAGTTAAGTAAGGCCATAAGGTAGGACCCTTATCTGATAGAATTAGTGTCCTTATAACAGGAGACACCAGAGAGCTCACAGGCTTTCTCCGTTTCTTCCCTCCCACACACACATCAAAGAAGGGCTGTGTGAGGACACAGGGAGAAAGCATCATCTACAAACCAGGAAGAGAGCTCTTACTAGAAATCCAACCCTACCAGCACCTTGACCTTGGACTTCTAGCCTACAGAACTGTGAGAAATAAATTTCTGTTGTTTAAGCCATCAAGTCTGTGATATTTTGTGATGGCAGCCTGAGAAGATTGATACAAAGTTTAAACACATTTAAATGAAAAAAAAATTATTTATTTATACAATGTAAATATCTTCCAGCTTGATTGCCCCTGTGGGCGATTGCATTTTGGTCGCCACAATATCTCCCATCCCACATGTTCATCTACCACGTGACATTGAGTTGTCACCAATCAAGATGTGCAATCTGTGACTTTCCCTTTGGAATTGTACAAACTTATGTCTCATTAGTAACCAGTGTGGTAGAAGTGATGCTGTGTGCCTTCTGAGGCTGGGTCATGAAGACAATGCAGTTTCCAACTTGATAGTTGGAGCACTTGCTTTTGGAGTGCTGTCACCAAGAAGGTTTGAATACCCTAAGGATGCCATATTGTGAGGAAGCCCAGGCCAGTGGAGAAGCCACTTTTGGATGTTCAGCTTACTGTCAAGCACACAGGAAGTATGAAAGAGAAGGTCCCAGATGAAAGTCAACACCAATATCCCAACATGTGAGTGAAGACACCTCTTGATGATTTCAAACCCCAACAATCATCAAGTCACCCCTAGGATAGTATTTCTGAGAGGTCCACAATTGATGTCTCACATGTACTCACATATTGGTTTCTGCTGTCATCACATGATCAATCATCACTGTTGCTCCTCTGCTGCCTGAAGGTTCTCCATCCCTGCCTTTGCCCTTCCCTCACACTCTCATTTCAAGGTCCCTGTCAAAGAGGAATGATTTAACAGCTTTCAGGATTTGGCAACTCCAAGGCTGGTGAAGACTCAGTGCAGAAGAAGCCCCATTGCCAATTTTCAGCCATACTTTGTCACTTGGGCTCCAAAGCAACCTAGAGAGTCACAAAAGCTACTCCTGGGCAGTTTGCCAACTCTAGTAGCCATGCTTATTCAATAACAATTATATAATACTCAATGTGAGACAGGTACTATTTCGATCACTTGAAAAGATTAACCTACCTTTACAATAACCTTATAGTTTTGTTATTATTTTGTTTCACAGAAGAGGATACTGAGATTTAGCAAGGCTAAATAACCAGTTTAGGGTAACGCAGCTGGAAAGTAGTAGAGGTAGGATTGTGTGTGTGTGTGTGTGTGTGTGTGTATGCATACACCAGCACATGCATGCTCATGTGTGCATGTGTACTTGTGTCTTTCTCTGCTGCGTATACTTGGAAGCAGGTTTTGGCTTGCCTGAGTCTATGGATGGAGGTAAGAGCAGCCAATATTTATTGCAAGAGATAAACAAACCCTAACCCAGCCAAGCTTTGGGGTTTTAAGAGCTTTCCAGGCCCTTTGACGAAACCCATCAGGCCAGAGTAATGATGCTGAGGTTTGCCATTCATTCTCATCGGGTTTAATGAAGATAAAGGGGCTCTCTTTATGTGTCCAGTTGGGCTTAACAAATTAACCAGGCTGCCGGAGGGGTACATGTGAACAGAATATTTGTCCTCATAATGTTCATTAGGTGGGAGAAAGTTAACTAACCTTTTGTTCTGTGTTTCTTTTCCTAGAGCCCAGTGAAAACTGCAGAGCTGAAATATCATCCCTAATCTTATTTCTGATGGGCCTTTTTCTAACTTCTCCTTTTATGATCATTTCACAGCTGTTATATTGAATCAGCATCATTATGTGTTTAAAAAAATATTATGCTCTGTGTCTCAAAGCTAACTGTCCAGAACTAAATATCCTGGCCCTCTTTGGGCAATGGCAGGCTGTCAGAGAACTGGAAAGGGGGTTGGGTTTGTTTGTTTGCTTCTGTGTCCTCTTGACAGCTCCTGGTGAATGAGTGAAAGCTGTGATTCTCAGATTTTTGCTGTAGGTTTACAACATGACTATAAGCAAATCCCCGTAGCAAATTGCAAAAATGGCCCCAAAGTCCTGAATGCACATCCCTTTCCAGTGGGATTTTGCCACATCTCTCATTAACACGTGGAGTCCCTGTTTCACACTTTGAATCCGGAATTAGTAATGAGGTTTGCTTTGTCCAATGGGATATCAGCTGAGGCTTGAAAGTCACTTGTTGGAGTTTGCTTTACCGTGCTGCATCTATAATCTTGAGACCCTCACGTTACCTGGCTGACCTAGCCTGCAAGAAAATGAGAGAAGATAAGGAGAAGAAACAAGGTACAGCAGTTGATGGTCACCCTTGTTAACTCAACTGACAGACTTCCAACTGCTAGACAACTGAGGGTGGCCACCCTAGATCACTCAGCCATCAGCCAACATGCCAACTGATCACAGATACATGAGAGCCCAGCACAGATAAGCCATGCCAACCCAGGCAGAAGTATCACCCAACTGACCCACAGAATCATGGACTAAATAAAATGGTTATCTTTTAAAGCCACTAAATTTCAGGATGGTTTGTTACACAACCAAAGCTAACGGATACATGCTCCTCTTCTTGAAGCACGTGACAGCTTACCCAAATGGGGTGCAATTTATACTAAGAAGTCTTCAGGAAGGTGAAAATCCATGTGCTACAGGAGTTGGCTTTTAGGAAGTTAGTTCCCCTAGATTCAAGGGCTGCATTTTTATCAGTGACGTCACTAAGTCTTCTTTCAACATTAAATCTATGTTAAATACACAGTAGCTCTTCTCTTTCACTTTGCACAATACAGATTGAGGTGAGTCAAGTACACGTGACTAAGTAAACTGGGTCTCTATAGAGTTAGCCTTTTGAAACTTCAGACTCTTAAAGCCTGGATAGTTTCCTTTTGAAAATCAATTATATAACATGTTACCACATTCATGAGTGTCTGGGAGACTGAATAAAAATAATTTCTTCCCTGCACACCAAGATCAAACTGATTGTTTAGTTAGATCTACCTAGTTTAGATTGATCGGGTTTATATTTCCAAATTGGCCTTGTGACCCATGCATTTGGAAACAAGTAAGTTAGTTGAGAAGAGTTAAAATCACATCGTTGATAAACCTCATTCATATGAAAACATATTACACTATCACTAAAAATGTATACTGTTGCTCCTTGAACAATGTAGGGGTTAGGGGGACTGACTCCCCGTGCAGTCAAAAATCTATGTGTAACTTTTGACTCCTCCAGAATTTAACTACTAATAGCCTACTGTTGACCAGAAAACTTACTGAGGACATAAACATTCAATTAACGTGTATTTTGTACATGTATTGTGTGCTGTATTCTTAGAATAAAGCCAAGAAAAGAAAATGTTATTAAAATATTTAAAGGAAGAGAAAATATATTTATTATTAAGTAAGTAGAAGAGATTATCATAAAGATTTTCATCCTCATCACCTTCATGTTGAGTAGCCTGAGCAGGAGGAGGAGGAGGAGGAGGAGGAGGAGGAGGAGAAGGAAGAGGAGGGATTGGTCTTGCTATCTCAGGGGTGGCAGAGACAGAAGAAAATCTATGAATATGTGGACCTGCACAGTTCAAACCCATGTTGTTCAAGGGTCAACTGTATCTCTATAGATAGATGGGTGTCTCACTTATTACTAATTCTTCCTCAATTTGGGATTGTAAATCTTTTAAGGATATAAATGATATTCTGAATATCTACTGCTGTATAACAAGTCATTCCAAAACTTAGTGACTTAAAACAACAACAATCATTTCATCATCTTTCTTGGATTCTGAGGGTGAAGAATTTGGAAAGGGCCTGGCTGGATGGTTCTATCTCAGGTTTCTTATGTGGCTGCAGTTAGAAGGTGGCTGGAGCAGTAACAGGAGGGCCTGAAGCAGCTGGTGGCTGTCAGATCTTTCTCTCTCCCTTTGCGTAGTTTCAGAGCCTCTCATGCAGTCTCCCTGCATGGGCTATTTTGGGCTTCCCCCCAGCATGGCTGCCTCAGGACAGGATAGTCAGATTGATGACCTGGCAGCTTAGGGCTCTAAGCCAGTGTCTCATGAAAACACCAGCCTTTTATAACCCCAGAGGTCACATAACATCATTTTGCCATAGTCATAAGCCCTAAATCAAGAGGAGGGAATATAGAGGCCACATCTGAATGCGAGGAGTGTGCCGGTACCTCATAAGAGAGTTATGGGTGGGAGATGTTGTGACTCTCTGGAAATACAATCTGCCACAGATGGCCATAGACAAAATCTCTGACTTGATCCTGGATCTTTTTTTTGGCCCACGCTTCCCTGGCATTAAGGAAATTGACATAGGTGTTATCATTTGGGTTCTTTCCCCCAACTACCTGCCTCCATCAGTGTCCAGTTACAAGTCAGTTATAAAACAAAGCAAAATACACAAAAAATATGACATCCAGGGACAAAGGTGACGAAAGAAGTCTAAGACCAAAGGGGTTTTAGCTCATCACTCAGTTGCTCTGTTATGTTTAATAGACAAGGAAGTTCAAAAGTCTGGGAGCACACTGGGGTTAAAATCAAACAAAACGACAATGACAACAATACAACATTCATTTGAATAACCCTAAATCCAGTTGCAATGAGGAGGAAGAAACCCAAGAGGGACCGCCTACATTGAACCTTCCTTGCACACATTATCTCACATGTTTTTCAGATCTTTTGTGTGGAACTGATTTCATGTCTATAGAGCTTCCAGAAACCCTGGGATTTATAGACACTAGGGAAATGTTCAGCTAGTCTGAAAGCTAAATACAAAAGAAAAAATAAAAGAAAGGAGATGTTACTTACAGCTCGAATGCTCTTATTCTTAGTTTCCCAGTGGATGGGGCGTGAAGATTAAAGAAACCAAAGTGGGCTGTCAGAGCCAGTCACATCTTCTGAACCACTTCCTCCCCACCACAGAGCAAAGCACTCCAACTCTAGTGTGAGAAACACCTCTTCCCAAGGCCTTTACGGGCTTTGTAGCTGACACTACAGTTTCCCAGTTACACCAAACTTTTTTCAACTTTTTAAGAGATGTAGCTCCTTTTGCAAATTTTGTAAGTTTGAAATTATTTCCAGATAAACAAATTCTAAAATGTAGTCCCATGGACAACACTTTAAAATATTTACTCTTATTAACAGTTTATTGAGAACCTATTACGTACTCACTATCAGGCTGGGCACCATTGCCGCTGAAAAACAATAATGCTTCTTGGTACTTAGGTATGGTCAGTCACCTTAAGGAGCTGACAATAAGTCTAACTAGGCAGGTATTCCTTGTACTGTGTATTTCTTTAGATTCATAGTCACAAATCTTTTAAAAATAAAAACTTGGCCTTAGCTTTAGTAGCTTTAGGTTTTTACCATGCCATAAACCAAATGGTAGTTCAAGGACTCTGCTTTTTCCCAAGGAGCAGTTCTAAAAGGGCATCTCTAAATTACCCTTTCTTGCCAGATCTTCATGCTTTTAGTGCCTTCCCTAGAAAGTATATCCAAATGAGCTTTGCTTGGAGCTAGATTTTTGTTTTTGTTTTGTTTGTGGCCCTCTCTGGCATTTCAAAACGTCCATGGAAGCAGTCTCAGTGCTTTCCATGGGTTATAATGCATTTCAAATCCTTTTCCATCATTTCACTTATTACCTGAAATTACATGGCATGGAAACAGTAGAAAATCTCTTCACTCTGATAGACTAATTTCAATGATTAACTGAGGAACTGTTAAAATTTACATCAACGCTCCGCTGTCATTATAAAATTAGTAATAACAGCTATAGTGGGAGAATTCTGATGAGACCAAGGGGGTTGAGTGAGAGCTGGGCTGAGAGTCTTTGCCTCCAAAGCAGCTGAGGCTTAGACCTTCTCAGCACTGATCTTAAAACTTGGCATCTGAATGACTTTTCCAGAGGCGGAGTTTTCAAAATGAATCTTGCATTCTTTCCAGCCTCTAATTGATGCTGGGATAGAAACCAAAGACAGGGAGCCAACACTTGTACAATATTTCACTGCTGAAAACTATAGCATCTCATGTTGTAAGTCACGTATGAACGTGGACCAAGCAGCCCATGTGCCTTCTTAGAGCAGGAGAATCGCTTGAACGTGGGAGGTGAAGGTTGCAGTGAGCTGAGATCGTGTCACTGCACTCCAGCCTGGGAGAGAAAGCCAGACTCCATTTAAAAAGAAAAAAAAAGGATGGGGCTCTAGACAGATGGAAAGAGAGCTATGGGACATGGGAGGTGCAGTTGCTGTTTTCCTCAACGCTTTTCAGGTAGGCTTCTTTGGGGGTGTTCATCGAGTGAACAACGTGGAGAAGGGATTTAAACATCAAAGAGTGGCCAGGGAGGAGGGTCTTCAAGTTGCCTCCTCCTAAGATTTTCACAATTTTTACTTTCAGCTCTTCTGCCCCATTTTTCTCTCTCCAGTCCTTGGTTATGGCCCATATCCATCACTGGAGGAAAACAAAATTATGTTTCCAATGAGAATATTTTGTGGACATCTTTAGCAGACACTTTTGGTGTATCTCTCCCTCTTTCCCTCAGCACACCACTGCCCCCTAACCAATTCCAAAATATGTGGGCTCTCCAAATGAGCCAGGAGCGAGTTTTCTGGGAGTAACCTTTAACTAAGCACAAATGCAAGCTAAGGATCAATAACGGAGCTTCCTCACACCTTGGATGGGACCATTCTGACCAGATGGGACCAGTGTGTTTTCACTATGAGCTCCCCAGTGGGACATCATTAGATAATGACTTCAAGAGAATGTGACATATAATTTAAATATCCTATCTGTGGCCACATTAGTGCTTAGTAAATAATCAGCAGTAAAAATTGTATTGGGTTCCTCTTGATCACTGACCTTCTGCTAGCTATTGCTTATGCTGTTGAGTTTCTTAAGGTTGAATTTTAGAGTTCCTTTTTCTGCCTTCCTTTTTTCCTTCTGTGTGTAAAGTCCTTCATTTAATTGTTTCTCTCTTCTTTTTAATTGAGTCTGTGTCATGATCATTCTAATTGCAAAATATCTACCTAGTAGAAATCTGTTCATTCATTCACCCTGTACTGGCTTCTTCATCCTCACCCCCTACAGGAACCTCCTGAGGATGTTTAGCAAATAAACTCATGCATTCCTTGCTAGAGGAAGACACCTGGACACACCCTTGAAAAGAGAGCCATGTAATCCTGCTTATTCATCACTTACTTACCAGACATTTACCCTGACCCCTCCATGTGTAAGGTACAATGCTCAGAGCTGAGTGAAAAAGACGAGAGGCATGCCCCTTCCTGTTTCTCAGAATTGACTTAACACAAGGACCTCAGGAGGGAGGGATATGAACCCACCCAAGGTCTCTAACCTAAGGGTTCCTGCTGGAACGTCCAGAATGATCCCCTGCCCTTTAAACAGGTTGTGAAGAGGAGATTGCTGCAAAAGTTCCAGTGACGTTTTCATGCCCACTGCTGCTTCTCTCCCAATCTCCTCGTATTTCTATTCGATGTTGGGTTCTTGACGACATTTGTTTTGCTTTTGAATGTGTCATACCTTCTTTGAAATTTTTTACGGTAGTATAATATCAATAAAAGGAATGGACAAACCACCTAAGAAATCTCTCTCAGGCCCCTCCAGGTCTCCTCCCTCTGCTGACTTGGGTAGTCCCCATCTTGACTTTCCACGGTGTAGTTTGCCTCTTTTATTTTATTTTTTTACTTTAAATATTTATGTGTGTGAGGCTCATTCATAACTTTGCATGTAATTATACACTTTCCATGCTCATCACTGTGTAGTGTTTCAAGCTGTGAATGTACCATGGCTTATTTAGCCATTCTATTGCTGATGGGAAGTTGTGTGGTTTGTATTTGGAGTCTATTATGAATAGTGCTGCTATGAGCATTCTAATACACCTTCTGAATATATGGATGCAATTCTGTTGGATAAAAGCTCAGGAGTGACATTACTGGGTCCTAGGATATGGCATGAAGGTTCAGCTTCATAGATGCTGATGGTATTCCATGGCGGGTATACTGGCTTTCACTTCCAGCAACAGAGCATTGTTTGAATGAAGGGTATTCCAACGAATGGAATAATTCCATTGTTCTCCATCCCCATCAATGCTTCAGTGTAGATATCTTTTTCCTCATGGGTTTGGGCTATGCCTTTTAAAATTTTCTATAGAGAAAGATTTATATGTTTTATCTCTGCTTGAAGCAGAAAGCTAGAAGTCTCATACGAGGGTTTTGTGATTAATAAGAATTCATTTCTGCTATAAGATTTCCTACTTGGCACACTTTTTGTCCATGGTGCTTTGAAATTGCGACTTATCTTGGGAGATGCCTTTTGCTAGGTCAATTTCAACACTTTAACCAGCGAGTCCTTCTCCCACCTCCTGGGAGGTGTTTGCATCACCCCATTTCTGATGAAATGTGAGTCCACCCACTTGAGGGTCCTTCTCTCTGCCAGTCCTGTCTGCTTCATTATCTCCCTAATGCTGTCCTTTTTTGCTCCTTTTCTTTTGTTTGGCTTGATTGCCACTATTCTTTGATAACCTTCTCTTTTACAAAGCAACAAACATTTCTTTCACTTTCTTTTGATTATTTATGTGTACGTCTTTTCTTCATAAGTCCTTGAGCAGACACTCAAGCTGCTTTGTGTTCTTAAATGCTCTCCTTTCATTTCTAGATGTTAATTTGTACTTACAGGGGAAATAGTGGTTACAAGTGGTTAAGGGTATGAGCTCTGAGGTTAGGCTTCCCTGAGTCAAATGCCAGCTCTGCCACTTGCCAGCTCTTCAGCCTGAGAAAAAAATCACATGACTACTGTAAGCTTTAGTCTCCTCATCTATAAAGTGGGGTGAATATTAACTCTCCCACAGGGTTGTTGGGGAATAAATAGGATATTTGCCTTAGTGTCATGTCTGGCACATATTCAATGGATGTCACTGTTAATCAGATCATACCTTGAATTCCTATAACTTACACCATATATTTCCTTTCCCATCCATTCTTATTCCCTTTCTCTTTCTGCTTTCCCTCCCTCCCTCCCTTCTTTCCTTTCCTCCCTCCCTCCCTTCCTTCATTCCTTTCTTTCTTCCTTCCTTTCCTCCCTCCCTTCCTTCCTTCTTTCCTTCCTTTCTTCCTTTCCTCCTTCCTTTCCCTCCCTCCTTCCTTCCTTCTCTCCCTCCTTCCTTCCCTTCCTTCCTTCCTTTCCTCCTTCCCTCCTTCCCTTCCTTCCTTCTTTCCTTCCCTTCTTTCCTTCCCTTCCTTCCTTCTTTCCTCTCCTTCCTTCCTTCCTTCCTTCCCTCCCTCCCTCCCTCCCTCCCTCCCTCCCTCCCTTCCTTCCTTCCTTCCTTCCTTCCTTCCTTCCTTCCTTCCTTCCTTCCTTCCTTCCTTCCTTTCCTTTCCTTTCCTTTCCTTTCCTTTCCTTTCCTTTCCTCCCTCCCTTCCCCTCTCCCTCCTTCCTTCCTTCTTTCCTTCCCTCCCTCTCTCCTTCCTCAAATATTTACTGGGGTCTACCATGTGTCTGATCCTGTGCCAGAAGCTGAGATGTAATAATGAGAAAGCAGTTGTAGTTCCTGTCCTTAAAGAGTCCACAGCTCAGTTTGGGTGATATGAAATCAGATATTCACACTAATACATAAATACAAGCTGTGATATGTATCTAAGACCAAAAACACGGGGTTCTCGGATGGTGCCTAACAGGAAGATGTGACCTAGTCAGACAAGACTGCTCTGAGAGACTTTGGTCTGAGGCCTAAGTGATGCAGGGAATGAGTAGACACCCCACATCCATTGTGGAGTATCTCTAAGAGATTATGATTATTTGCTCTTTTAATAGTTGTCCCTCCACGTTGTTTATGGAAAAGCTGTGCAGTGGCTGTTAATTGGTGGCCCCAATAAGCCATGCGTGCTGATAGTCATACCTTTCTGAAGCCCCTCCCACACTGACACTGGGCTTGGTCATGTGACTTGCTTTGACCAATGAGAAATTAGCATGCCCGACACACGCAGTCTCCCTCTTGAAGC